>NC_052056.1:29605089-29923839 GCF_903992535.2 Arvicola amphibius | reverse complement strand
GGGTGAGATAACCCAGACATAGAAAGAAAAATATAATATTTACTCACTCATAAGTGGCTCTTAGAATAAAACAAAACAAAAAACAGCCTATAATTCAAAATCTCAGAGAGCCTAGACAATAATGAGTACCCTAAGAGAGACAGACATACATGGTTCTAATCTACATGGGAAGTAGAAAAAAACAAGGTCTCCTGATTAAATTATGAGCATGGAAACTATGGGAGAGGGTAGAAAGGGAGGGTAGAGGAAGAGAAAAGAGTGAAGAAAAAGATATAGCTCAGTAAAAACAATTAAAAATCTTTTCTTAATGCTAATGAAAAGGAATAATGACAACAAAAAGGCATTGGATAATAAAATAAAACTTCTAAATTAAATCAACAGGTGTATTTCAAGATTGTGTTCAAAATGAACGCCAGGAGATGTGCTATAATGGGGGAGGGGTTCTGCACTTGTTTCCATGGGAGAAGACTTCTCTCCATACCTATTTTTGTCTCTATCATACATTTCATGGAATATATGTGTATATTGATAATGTCTAAGTTTTCCACAACAAACAGTAAATTGTCCTTCAGTAATCTTTAAAGTTTCCACAATGACTCCATCTGGTTGATATTATGTCATGATACTGATAGTGCTACTTATACTTGGTTGTGTGTACCAGCTGCTTTAAATGATTCCAACTTGGGTATCTGAAATGATGCAGCTTCTTACATGTTCTGGTCCAAACAAAAACTTCAAAAAAAATTTATCGACTACTCAGAGAATATTTATAACTATTCCAGACAGTAATCTTAAACTTAACCATCAATTAAGTTTTTACATGATCCCATACAAATAACACCAACCCAATGACAGCTAGAAGTAATTCTACAAGATGACATCCCTTCTCCCAACAAAGTTTTTTTTTCAGGTTTATGGACATCTATTAGGGGTTAATTATAAGCAGTATAGAGTTGGGAGTATAGGTGGAAATTATGTAGACTCAGGGATCTCTTTGGGAAAAAAAAAGAATTGGATTGGATAAGTAGATTAGTGTGAACTTACTCATACTAATAATAATAGTGATCAATAGAGTAAATACTTGTGAGCTATTATATATATAGACAATTTACATTGGTATAGATTCTTATATATTGATACAAATTCAAATTTATTTGTTATATTGAATATGTTTCTATTTCTATTTGCAATATTTGTGTACCTATGTAAAGCTATTTTGTCGTATATGCATGTTGTACGCATGCATGTTTCTAACTCTGCTTAAGATATTCTGCATACTGATGCAATTTTAGAATATATTTATAATATTTCACTATACATTTCTACCTCTGATCAAGATACTTGTACATTATTTACATTTTGAGGTCATTGTCCCTGTTTGTTGCACAGTTGTTTAAAGATTGTCTATTATTCTAATATGAAGCCTTATTCTTTAAGCTATATTGGTATTAACAATTATAAGTCAATAGTCCTCCATGTTTGTCATACTTATAGTTAGACTATTCAGGTTCTTTTTATTTGTTTGTTTGGTTTTTAGACAGGGTTTCTCTGTAGCTTTGGGGCCTGTCTTGGAACTAACTTTTGTAGACCAGGCTGGCCTTGAACTCACAAAGATTATACCTGCCTCCACCTCCTGAGTACTGGTATTACAGCTGTGCTTCACCACTGCCCAGCTAATCAGGTTCTTTAGATACATAGAAATTTATCTTCCAGATAGCTAATCATCAACCACTCAAAGAAATGTAGAATATGACATTTAAACATCTTAGGGTTCTGCTGATGTAAAACATAATTGGTCCTGGCAACACCCAAAAAATGTTGGGCACTGAAGACACTCCACTTGAAGCTTGTTTTCTTCTTGGGAAAAGTTGCCTTTGTGCAAAGAACTGCTCATGCTTTGACCTCTGACAAAATCCAGAGTGTCTAGTCTTGACAAGCAGGATACAAATAAAATGAAAGAAAGAAAGAAAGAAAGAAAGAAAGAAAGAAAGAAAGAAAGAAAGAAAGAAAGAAAGAAAGAAAGACTGACAAACTTTGCTGAAAATGGTCTGTCAGTTATTCTAGGTCTTAGCCAAAGTTGGTTGTTCCAATGTTGCAAGTAAGACTTAGGGTAATTGACCAGGTAGCCAATTGTCTTTGTCATTTATTACACCTTTTGGAAGTTGCTTGATTGTGTTTCCTGTTTGCTCAACTAATATTATTTCCATTCTCAGGTCTTCTTTGGGGTTGAAGAATGGATAGTCACATTTACTTTCCTCTCATGACTTAGCCAAACTGTTTCTAATACAAGATTTAAACTCCTTAGGATAGGATAACTATTATATCATTTAGCATATGCTTTTTGCTTGATATTGTTTATGCTGGTTGTAATTCTAATTTTTATACTTGATATTTGTTCTTATTGTAGGTAGTTTTATATTAGTCTTAGAACTCTTGTTTTAGACAAAATGAAGAGGTGCTGGGGAACTTCTTCAGCCAATAACCTGTAAGATACTGGCCTACTTTGTGCATAGTCAAATGTACTATATACAGATGTAAAAACATGTGGTTTCTTGGCTGTTGGATTTGATCCCAGTTCCTTGCTCATGCAGAGGACTGCTGACCTATGAGTCTACCCCTAAATAAAGAAAATTTTATTATACTCCATTCTTAGCTAGGGTGGAACTACTTTATTATAATCAACATCTGGAGATCCAAAAAAATAACTATTTCTCCAAAGTATATAAGACTTCACTGCGATATTTTGTTTGTCCTTGTCAGAGACTTCACGAGGCATCTCTATTTGCCACAGTCATGTTATGTGCAGTTGTATCTTGTAATTATAAGTCAAAGTGCTTGCACATCAGCCCGTAATTCCTATAATTATTGTTAAACCATCTCTTGCTCTGTTTTCAGCTGAAAACTGGCTGACTTACAGGTTACTTTGTAAATGGTATAAAGTATCACATTTCAGTGGAATGCAGGATTCTCTTTATACAAAATAGGAGCTCAGCATTATCTCTTTCTGGTGGTAGCTGTGCAAAAGAAATCAATTGTCTTTCAAACAATGGTGGAATGCTGTTTCTATTATTATCTCAGGAAGATATTTAAGGTAGCAGACTCCACAATATTGTTGGATGTTATATATCACCTTTCATTTCTCATATATTTTTACTGAGCAATGCAAACTACTACACTTTTATATACATTCTGGCAGCCCAATTGTTAGTGCTGTAATATGAACTTGTGTAAACTATCAAAACTAATAAGACCACTGTGGACACTGTGAAGCAGAAGACTTGGTAGAATCCTAAGCCAAGAATTGTGTTGACCCTCTTAGTTGAAGCTCAACAACGCCTGCCTGACTGAGAAGGGATAAGCATAGAACCAAATTTGTCCCTCTGAATGTGGATGACAGTTGCATGGCTAGGGCAGACTGAAGGGCCACTGGCAGAGGCACTTGGATGATGTGGGATTTTCCTCTGTGTGTTGTGATTACCATTAATGAATAAAGAAGCTGCTTTGGACCTATAGCAGGGCAGAACTTAGGTAGATGTGGAAAACTAAATTGAATGCTGGGAGAAAGAAAGGTGGAGTCAGAGAAGCCATGGAACCTCTGCTGGAGGCAGACATGCTGAAACTTTAGCCAGTAAGCCACAGACACATGGAAATATACAGAGTAATAAAAGGGGGTTAAATTAATATATTAGTTAGCCAGTAAGGAGCTAGAGCTAATGGGCCTAGCAGTGATTTAATTATTAATACAGTTTTTGTGTGATTATTTTTGGTCTAAGTAGCCAGGCGACCAGGAACCAACTAGCAACCTCCCTCCTACACTTGGATTTATCCCTACTGTTTACATTGGCTTTTGGGGAACCTATTCTCTTTGGATGGATACCTTGCTCTGCCTAGATATAGAAAGGAGGGCATTGGACCTTCTCCAAAGCAATGTGCCTTACCTTCTCTGAGGATTGGATGAGGTGGGGTGGGAGAGTATATGGAGGAAATGGGAGGAGGGGAAGGAATGGTATATTGGATTGGTATGTATAATGAAAAAAATATAGTTTGTTTGCTTTTTTAAAAAATGAAAAATAAGAAAATTAGAGTTTTGGGCAACTTTTCCAATTGATACATAGTGTGGATTAATATTTCAGAATTTAACATCTGCATATACAAATGTCCAGGGATTTTTCAATTCATTCTGAATGTATGTACATATATAATGCTAAAATCAGCAAAAGCAAATGGAGGTCTTATCCAGTCAATACATTAATTCAATTTTCAAGGTTTACCTTCCTCCTATTCAGCTAGAAGAACCAAATCGAACTTGTTGTGGTATAACTAATAACTCATATTTTAAGAGGTTGATAATCAACCTAACTCTAATGGTCCTTTGTATCCATGTATGTTGGAAGATTTAATCAAAAGCTTGTTAAAAATATTTTTTCCTCATTTTTTTTATTAAAGATTTCCATCTCCTTCCCTCCTCCTCCCCCTTCCCTCCCCTCCCTTCCACCCATACCCCCACTCCACCCCTCTCCAAGACAAAGAGCCATCAGGGTTCCCTTCACTATGTTAAGTCCAAGGTCCTCCCAGCTCCCCCTAAGTCCAGGAAGGTGAGCAACCAAACTGACAAGGCTCACAGTGAGCCCGTCCATGCTGTAGAGTTCATGTTCATTGCCATTGTTATTTTTTAAAGGGGCTGGAGAGATGGCTCAGTGGTTAAGAGCATTGCCTGCTCTTCCAAAGGTTCTGAGTTCAATTCCCAGCAACCACATGGTGGCTCACAACCATCTATAATGAGGTCTGGTGCCCTCTTCTGGCTAACTGTATACATAATAAATAAATATAAAAAAAATTTTTAAAAATTACCAGCACAAACCATTTATAGATCTTTATTCTTATTAGTCTGAAGTCAGTGGTTCTCAACCTTCCTAATGTTGCAACCCTTTAATACACTTCTTCATGTTGTGGTGATCACAGTCATAAAGTTATTTCATCATTATAACTGTAAATTTGCTTTTGTTTTGAATTTTAATTGAAATATCTAATATTCAGAATATCTAATATGAAAACTCAATAGGGTCATGATTCACAGGTTGAGATTCCCTGGCTACGCATTATAGTATAGCACCTATTTACATAGCAACTATGCAGTTTTAGGTGTTATAGGTGTTTCAGAAAGTTTAATTGTAGAACAAGCACTTAGGTTATATGAGGCATATGGATACCTGATAATTTGGTACCCAACAGAGGAGTGGAATCCAATTATCTAGAGAAACCAGGGATGATTATATGAACAATCCTCCAGGAAAGGTGTACTTCTTTAGTACTTTATTGGTAATGAAGTTTAGGAGCTGCCAGTTCAGTCCTTTAAGATGATTCTGTGTCACTGGTTAGCGAATAAAAGAGAGAGACTCCAGTTTGCCAACTGGCACCATGTCTGTCATGCATCTAGGAAGACAATTATAGGCATCTAAAATAAGGTTAAGCTGAGGTACAACCTTAGACCCAAGTCACACTTAACACTTAATCAAGCCAAACCTTCTTACCTGATAAACCAGGAACAATTATAGAATTTTGTAGGTTTCATGATTTGCCAGCAAGTCAAAGAGAGTATTTGATTGCCAAAAGGTAAAAGCATACGTTCATCTTTAATGTGTAATCATTTTAGGAAATGGCTGCTACCTTCTCTAGGAAATAATTTCCTAGACCTTGCTTTTGTCTACATGTGAAGCAATGGTGCAATGTTCTCTCGAAAGTAATTTAACTTCTTTAATTTATATTCATTAGGTATATGATTGGTTTTGTTATGCAAGTTTTATAAACAAAAAACTTATCATTAACTTTATTTTTTTCCTTCCTACCTGGACTTAAATTCTGTTCTACAGGTGAAGATTTAGCAGCATGAGTACATACAATTAGAAATAGGATGGTACAAATAGAAATAGAAGTATTGCTACCCATAATACTTCCTTGAGTTAAAAATGTCCAATTTCCACTACAGTTTTTTTTTTTCAGAAAAGAAACTCAGTGCACTGGAGAAAAGTATTGTTTCTGGAACTTACAGGTTCATTCTATATCCAAAAGTTCCACTATGATACTGTTTATCCCCATTTCTGTCATCTAAAGACAGCAGTCACAAAGTAAAACATAAATGATAGATGATATAGGATACCCTTCTGTATGCTGTGAATAGCATTGTATAAAAAAGAAACTGGCTTGGCCTAATATGGTAGAGCAGAGCTAGGTGGAGAAAACTAAGCTGAATGCTGGGAGAAAGGAGGAAGAGTCAGGGATAAGCCTTGTAGCCCCAGTGGAGACAGATGCAGAAACTTTGCTGGTAAGCCACGACCTTGTGGTTATACACAGACTAATGGAGATAGGTTAAATTAATATCTAAAAGTTAGCCAATAAGAAGCTAGAGTCTATGGGCCAAGCAGTGATTTAATTAATACAGTTTCTGTGTGACCATTTCAGGGCTAAGCAGCAGCCAAGACCTAACTAGCGACCTTCTCCTCCAACACATAGAGACATGTATGCTTCTTCTGCTAACATATTTCTTAGTACTCCTATCAATTAAATGTCCTTTTTTTCTTGAGAGAATTATATGGAGGTGATAAATATATTTTTATATATGAAATGATCACATAAAATATTCTTAATTAATTATTTGTATAACTTTATTTTGACTAGGATGAAAATCCTGGCATTTCCGACTCCTACTGAAGGCTATGGTGGTTTTAAAACTTCATTCAAGGAGCATAATAATCCAAAAATTTACAGATGCTCAAGGGATCAACAGTAACTAAGCATATCTGAAAAATACCGGAATTTTAGTAGCTTCTATCTAATGTATTATTTTCTTTATCTCCCTTAATCTACTATTGTTCTCAGAATGCTTCTCATGCTTCTTATAACATAGATTAACAAAACCTTAATATCCTTGAAGCACATCAGTGATTTTTATCATTGTGGAATTTTTATACTTGCCTGCTGAGTACAGGCTATTAGAATCATGATGAATTCACTATCCACAATGACTTTTTTGAATTAACAACTTACAATTTACATTTTTCTCTGCTTATGAACATAGTGAAACAGTCTTACAATTGATCCTCATATAAAATACCCATAGTAGCAATGAAACTACAACTAATGATATCATAGGACTATCAAACAAGAATAGTTCTTAATACCAGTGAAAGAAAGCTGCGTTCACTGGCATTTCAGAAAGTTCCAACCAGTTGAATTCTTCACCTTTTCTGAGAGGAAATAAACTTCTCCTCTCTGGATTAGATGCTCTATATTCCATAGTTGATAGGATATACTTGTGAAAGAATTGCAAATCAGAAGCTATCTGCCATTTGTGACACTGAAATTAAAATGATGCTTACTTTTCAGCTGTAATTTTTGTTTTCAGCTCTATTTCCCTTCATAGTTTTATAATAATCATAGAGTCACTAAAGATTTACTGAAAGTAATTGATCTGAGAAATTAAAGATCTGAACACATCGCTTAATTTCTGTTAGCTCCACAGTATACTCAATCAGCATCCCAGATCTCTGAGTTATCATCACTGATATGTCAGTAGGAATTTCCCTGTACTATACAATAGTTGGTTTAAGTCATTCCAAAGATTCTCGACGTTTCATTGGCAGTGCTGGAAGGTTTCAGAACTGCACTAAACATCATCGCATGACCATTACTCACTCAACCTTATTTGATGGCTTTTTTACTGTGACAAATTTCTTTTCAGAGCATAAACAGTAGACAGAAATTAAAATATATGAAAGAACTTAATATATTATTAACTATATGTAAGGTTTTAAAAATTCAGTTAGAATTATCCATAATACACAGGAAGAACTGGATTGACAGGATAAATATATTAGAAGGAGATTATTAGATTGGCTTATACAATATTGTCTGCAGAGTACAGTGGTAACAATCTACACGGGAGAGATGGAAAACATGTAACTGCTCATTCATGAGGCTGGATGCCTCTGAATTCAGTTTATTACTGAAGTCCAGATGGAGGCAAGGAATCCTGGTAGAGTTATCGGCCTTTTGTCCCCACTGAAGAGACGACAATGCTGAATTGGGATGCCAGTGGAGGATACTATGGCAGTAGCAGCATGAGGTGGATGAACTTGCCAGAAAAACATGTGGCAAACTGACAAACTTGAAAACTTTTTTGATAGATCCCCTTATATCTGGACCTTTGGAAGCTACTGCTTCTGTTCAGGCTGGGCTTTCCCATTTCAGCTCATAGAATCATCAAAGTTCTGCAAAGACATGACCAAAGGTTAGCCTCTTTGTTGCTTCCACATGTAGCCAAGTTAACAGCCAAGATTAACCTGCGAGTGTCTAAAATGTACAATGGCCATTAAATTTTCATAAAGATTTTAAATGACAGGACATAATTTTAACTTCTAAGATAAATGAATAAAGAACGGAACTGTGAATTATTAAAGTTGGGAGCTTAAAGAAGAGTTCTCATTAGTATTAGATTCATTTATCCAAAGATGTGAAAAACATACAACTTCTCTTGCCTTTAAGGAAGCAGTTAAACCAATTGCTTTAGAAACTAAATTATTTTAGTTACTGTACTAATATTGTATAATGATATGTATGATACTATGTGATTATATATCATATGATGTATGATGTACTGGATAAGACACAGAATGAGAGGAAGACAATAGTAGGTACAAATAATTACAAAAAATTTATGGAAGGAGCTTATTTTCCCTTGTCCTAACTTGCAATTAATCCTGTCTTTAAGTGACAGAATAAAAGAATCTCTTAGGAAGCTAGCAGACAAAGAAGCAGTGTGGTGTATGGAGTTAAATACTAAGCATCACATAAAATAGATAGAAAGATAGGAATGGGAATTTGTGCCTGTAAGACAATGTATTGGAAGGTGATGCACGAATTAAAGCCAAATAAAAGCTAGTTAAAGACAATGTCCACTGAGAAGACAGTGAACTCTGTAATCTACTGCTTCCCCACTTTATTTTCAGATGCTGCTAATTCTAATAACATGCCTACATCTGCCCATAAGAAAATCCCTATGTCCATTCTTAAGGACAGCATCTTTTATTAATTCAAAAATATCAGAATAACACTTTAAATTTTATGAAAGGGCAAGTGATCACACGTAAAATGAAAAAAATTAACTGCGTATTCCTTGTCTCCATTAGTAGTTCTAGAAATGGAACACCCACTATTTATATCGCTTTGAAATTTCATTCAGCTGCTAGTTTTAGATCTTGTTTGGTAGACCTGGATGTTTGAGTTCACCAAATACGATCATAGTCTATATTTTTATAGACTGATTATGCTAAATCACTTATACAGAGTGGTTTAATGATTTAAAAATATTTCTAACATATAGGATGGAAATTTGGAGACCAAATTTACCTACCTTCTTGATTAATCCAAAATAATTGAACTGGATTATTCCTTTGGAGAATTTGGGTGTCTAATCTAATTCTAAATGTAGAATTACATTTCACCTGAGGCAAGTATAACCCTTCCTAAAAATTAATTGAATTTAGCTACAAAACTTTTCATTGTAAAGTTGATTCTTTTAGCTAAGTCTGCCAAGGACTGATTAACTGAGGTTTTCATGCCAGCCAAGATTTCTGAATTAGAGGGTGAGGAATCAGGCCTTTGAAGTAGTGACCAAAATGAAGCAGAAGATTGTTCTGAACAACTCATTACTGTTTCTAACAAACCACAACTTCATTTTATCCTGCTGAATAAATGTGGAATTATTGAAGAAATTCATACTTCAGTTTTTGATTCTTAACTCCATTTTTATTTACTACTATTTCTTTAAATATGAAACAACTGTTTCAGGGAAAAGCATTATATATTTGCATTTTTTTCTTTTTCTCATGGTTCATTTTTTTTTATATTTAAAAATTTCCATCTCCTTCCCTCCTCCTCCCCCCTCCCTCCGCTCCTCCTCCCCCTTCCCTCCCCTCCTTCCATTTTAAAAACCACAATGTATTCAGTTTCTTCCTAACATTCGCAATATGTTTGATGTCAATAATTACAAATAAACACTTCTACAGCAAATTTTAAGATATTGCCAAACTTTTTCATTTGAGTTTCCATAACATTTGATATTGCAGTATTTTATTTTATCATTAAATAAATTTTTCTTTGGTTATGTTAAGTACAATCTTATTGTACTCTAAGAGAGGCTTATTTCTTAATGTAATGTCTCTTACTTCTCAATCTTTTAAAATATCTGGAAGGCAAAATAAATATCATTAGTTATTGATTGAAAGTTTGGAAACTATTGCATCAAGGCAATTTGTTTTGTTGGGGAAAAGAGTGCTTTTGAACCTTTCATTAAGCTTACAAACATCATACTCAAATATCATATTTTCTTCTTTCACAAACATCCCAAAGTGGCTCACATGGGAAGTGGTAAATGATGAGATGAAATTTCTGAAGTATTACATTTTTCATAATTAAAAGGAAAATTGCATAATAACCTGGTTTACGGATGATTATGAGGAGTCAATAAGGACGATTATCTTCTTCTTTTGAATACTAAATTTAAAATTAAAGTTCATTTTAATTTCCAACTCATTAAAAGGCAAGACCTAGTAGAAATACATTTCTTCTGCAATAAAGGTGATACTCAGAAATAGAACTCTATAAATCAATCATCTACCTAGAATTAATTCTTTTGAATTACTTTAATTCCCATAAAGGAGGATTAGAATGGGATTTAAATAAAACTAATATCTTATATTTCATACACCCACCAAAATAATTATCTAATGGTGGTGACAGTTTTCAGATTCAATGTAAATCTGTATTAAACTTCAAAAAGAAGGGTTCTTTCAAATCTGTTTAATTAATCAAACTTTACTTAATAATTAATTTGTCCATTGTTAAAAATAATATGCCCTGGAATTAAGAAAGATTAGTGTATAAAATATGAGTTAAACCAAAAAAGAATTTTACAAGTGCTTTTCTGAAGCCAAAACTCCTTAAGGTCTAAATGTGTGACTAAAAAGCCAAGTCCATGACTTTGTTAGTGAGGAAAACAATAATAGAAATAGTATATATAAAATATAGCACCTGCATGTATATCTGAGGTAAAATTTACATGTTATAAACAGCTGAAAGAATATTTTAGAAGATTTGTTTTTATTTTTCTCAGTTTTGCATGCATGTATGTTTTATGTGCAAATGCATGGATTTACAATTTGCTTGTGCACATTCTTGTGATCGAAGGTGAAAGTGTGATGTAGGTGGATCTTCTATTTATCTGTTGCTTTCATTGGTTAATTAATAAAGAAAACTGATTGGCCTGATAGGTCAGAACATAGGTAGGCGGAGAAGACAGAACAGAATGCTGGGAGAAAGAAAGCAGAGTCAGACAGTCACCATGAAGCTCTGGCCCAATATGGATATAGGTTAGAATCTTCCATGTAAGCCACCACCTTGTGGTGCTACACACCTTAATAAAAAAGGGTTAATCAAGATGTGAGAGTTAGCCAGTAAGAGGCTAGAGCTAATGGGCCAGGCAGTGTTTAAATGAATACAATTTGTGTGTTGTCATTTCAAGTGAAAAGCTAGCTGTGTGGGAGCTGGGCAGGACGAAAAGCAGGCTTGCTTGCCTCATCACCATAAAAGTGCACATCAGAGCAAGCAATGGAATGTTGATATTTTCTCATGTAACTGAAAAAAAAAATGGAATTCTGTGTCAAGGAAAAAACCTATAATATTAAATTAAAATAACAAATTATTAGAAGTAAAATCTAGAGTTTGACACTGACAGATGTTTACTCAAAGAACAAAGTTAGTGAAGTTCTTTGCCCACAGAATATAACTCTTGATGAAACTTTCAACTCTATATTTCATGTGTCAAGTGGATAGGTTACCATACCAGGCAGTTTTGGCCAAATAATTGTCTGAAAATTGCTATCAATCTGCTTTGGAAAACTATATCTAGCATGTTCAATTAAAACACTGGCAGAAATGTTACTAATTTAATAGTAAGTAGAAATAAAACATGATTTATATAGCAAGAAGCTCTGCATACACCAATGCATCTAGTGGACTACTTAAACTAGAACCTTTGGTTACATCTATTATTCATAAAAATACATATCATTTCTCAAGGAGCATGGAGAAAATGAAGAAAAGATGAGTTTGAGAATTTGTTACTCCAGAAAAAAGAAGAGATAATAATTTTTTCCATGGGAATTTTCCTACTCTTTTAGCTTTAAAGTATTCTACACTGGCAAACACAACACATTTGAATAAAATAAAATCTAAATAGAAAAAAACACATTCACCTTGTCTGTGCTTGGATATATATTCTATGGGAAGTCTTTCTTCTAATAATTTGGAAATATTTCCATGTTGGCTCTCATTGAATTTACCTTTTTCATAGTAGAGATGAGTATTCTTAACTACTTTCACACTCATCATAAGGATTAATGATTCTAAAATGTTTTCAAGATGAAATTTCTTTAAAGCACCATTAATAATAAAGAAAAAGGAAATTGAGCCTTAGCATAAATATCCTTGGACATCATGATAAATTGATATTCTGATGAACATAATCTTTAGCTCAGACTTCAAAATATGGTGTAGCGTTGTGCCATACACATTGTAAGTCTTCCCTAGTACCCAGATCATGCACAATGAAATTGTGAAACCCTTACCTACATAGGTGATGAGCACAGAGCACATGCACAAGTCAAGCTACATGTATTCTTCACAAAGTAATCAATATGATAATTAATGTCATGAATAAATTAAAATTAATTAAGATGCATCAAGACCTTCAAAGAAAGAAAGCTCAGGTAATCATAAATAGTATGTATTTTGATATATCTCATATTGTATCATCTTTAAATTCTATGACAGCTAATTTACAGAAAACTATTTTTCAAAACCAGGATAGGTCATATTTTCCTTTATGGAAGGCTCATTAAAGTATGAATTAAAAATTGTACCCCATAAAGAATACAATAGTAGTGCTGCTAAGGAAGATAGCTATATTCTTTAACTCATGCTTGATTTTATGTTCTTGTAAGTAGGCAATGTTTAATTCTGCTAGCCTATAAGATGTAATTTAGTATGCAAACACACACACAGGTTGTATGAGAAGCATAATTAATTTTGATATGTTTAAATACGATGGTATTTCAATCCAAACATATATTTCAAAGCATTTCTATGCAATGTTTTTGACTCACAAGTTCAGGGATGATAGCCCTGATGAGAATGTGTATAGTAAAATATCAGAACTGGCAGCACACAACTTCAATTTAGAAAAGAAATTAGATTTCCCTGCAAAGTAGATTAGGAAAGGAAGTAGAGACAAAGAGCAGTACAACACAAAGACAATTCAAGCAAACATTTCAAGACTGGGGAGAAGCTACATTTCTGCTTAATGAAGTGGATGATTTAGAGGCAGAGTCCTCAGATTTTAAATAGGAGTGGAGAAAGGAGAAATGTAAAAGTCACTGGGCAACATGCTCCTAGAAATGAAGCATTTGTGCTCAGTATCATACACCATCTTTTCTTTTATGGAGTTCTAGAAATCTAAAATGCTTAGTTATCTTAAACATGAAAAATGTTTATGCTTAAAACATTTTTGTTCTAGAACTTTCAGTTATGTTGTTAAGTAACCAGTGTGAGATTTCTCCACTTTCTTTATGTAGGCACTTAATGCTATGAACTTTCCTCTTAGCACTGCTTTCTTAGTGTTCTATAGGTTTGGGCACATTGTGCCTTCATTTTTGTCGAATTCTAGGAAGTCTTTAATTTCTTTAATACTTGCTTGACCCAGGGGTGATTCAGTTGAGCACTGTTCAATTTCCATGAGTTTGCAGGCTTTCTTCAGTTAGTGTTGCTGTTAAATTTTAATTTTAAACCGTGATGATCCAATAGAATACAGGGAGTTACTCCAATTATTGTTGTATCTGTTAAGGTTTGCTTTGTTACCAAGTATGTAGTTAATTTTAGAGAAGATTCCATGAGGTGCTGAGAAGAAGGTATACTCTTTGGTGTTTGGGTGGAATGTTCTGTAGATGTGTGTTAAGTTCATTTGAGTCATGATATCTGTTTGTTTTCTTATTTCTCTGTTAAGTTTCTGTCTGGTCTACCTGCCCATTATGGATAGTGGGGTGATGAAGTATCCTATTAGTGTGTGGGGGTTGATGTGTTATTTAAGCTTTAGTAATGTTTCTTTTTCATATGTGTATCCTCTTGTATTCCTACTGCTTGTACTAGATTTTTGAGAACCCATTCTCTTTGAATGGATACCTTGCTCAGCCTAGATTTAGTATGGAGGGCCTTGGACCTTTAATGTGCCTTACTCTCTCTGAGGAGTACATGAGGGGTGGAGTAGGAAGATACATGGAAGGAAAGGGAGGAGGGGAAGGAGTAGGAACTGGAATTGGTATGTAAAATGAGAAAAGATAGTTTGTTTTTCTTTTTTAAAAAATAAAATAAAGATAAAAAAGCTATTGTAATAGTTGTATATAAATTAATAGTATATTTAAAAAGTAAAAACATAATAATATTTGTAACTTAAATGACTCTGTGGTGGATGCAAAGTCTAATTCTCACATTTGTAATTGCAATCAGTTAATAAGTATTCATTGATTTCTTATTAGCTACCAAGGCCTTTTCTGGGCTGTAAAGACAATCTTTATGCTTCTGACATTCTATTAGAAGAACAACAGTAAAAAAGGGGGGATGGGAAGAGAAAGGATCCCTATGATATGAAAGGTGCTGATTATTTAAGGAGAATTGGTGAAGAGTACTAAGAAGTATGCATAAAGTGGGGAAAGTTGTAATACAAATAAAATCAGAAAATAACTGACTGGGAAACTTATGTGGGCACTGGAGAGATGACTCTGGGTGTGGTACTCAATCATGAGGACCAAAGTTCAGATCCTGACAACCATTTAAAAAGTCTGGATGTCTTGCTCATGACTGTAAACTTACCTCCAAAATTGAGGGCTGGGAAAAGGGAGGAGCATTTCTGGGGCCTCTTCACATCCAGTCAGGCTGAGAAAATTTGAGAATCAGGTTCAGAGAGAGACCCAGCTTCTGGCCTCTGCATACTACAAGATTAGACCCCTGTGATGTGAGATTCCCCTCTGTATGCTGTGAATACCATTGGTTAGTAAAGAAACTGGCTTGGCTTGATAGGGTAGAACAGAGTTAGGTGGGGAAAACTAAACTGAATGCTGGGAGAAAGAAGATTGGAGTCAGCTGGGGAGAAGCCATAGAGCCACCTCCAGAGACAGACATGCTGAATCTTACCTGGTAAGTCACAGTCTTGTGGTAATAGACAGATAACTAGAAATGGGTTAAATTAAAATGTAAGAGTTAGCCAATAAGAAGTTAGAGCTAATGGGCCAAGCAGTGTTCTAATGAATATAGTTTCTGTGCAATTATTTCAGGAGTCTAGGCTGCCAGAAAATGAACAAGCAGCCTTCCTACAACAGCCCTGACTAGTTATTCTATCCAAGTGACTTGCACTAAGCACATTTACAAACAAGCAACACTGTGGCAGTTTGAAAGAAAATGGCCTTCAAAAGAAATGACACTATTAGGAGATGTGGCCTTGTTAGAAGAAGTGTGTCACTATAGGGGTGGGTTTTAAGTTCTCCTATACCCAAGGTGCACCTGGAGTCACAGTCCATTTCCTGTTGTCTGCTTATAATGATCATGTCTGGCTACATGCAGCCATGCTCCCCACCATAATGATAATAAAATGAAGCTCTGAACGTTTAAGTTGTCACCTCAATAAAATGTTTTCCTTTATAAGTGTTGCTGTGATCATGGTGTCTCTTTACACCAACAGAACCCCTAAAACAAATAGTGAATGGACTCTACAAGTATAAATCAGTGTAACTACTAGAAGAGTGGTTGTGTACCCCAGAGGAAGTGTTGGGGGGCTACTGAGGGGAGAGAAGGAGCGGTGGAAATAGTGCAAATACAATGCAACCATGTATGGAATTCTCATAATTTAAATAATATTAAAATATAATGTGTGTTTCAGATTTTCTTGCCTAATAGGTATGATGAGCTGCTTTTAAGCCTTAGCAGGACATTGGAACAGAATCCAGGAATATTGCTCAGTCCCTGGCTGCATGGAGAGGAAAAGGAAGCCATATTTCAGTGATATAGCATCTCTGTTCACCCTAGCAACCTACAAAGCCACAAATGGAAACCTACCAGCAAGATACCAAACTTAGTGACCTGGGGGTACACCTGTGTACCTTGCTGAGGTACAGAGCAGCTTTTACCACAGGAGTTTTGGGGTGATATTTCACATACAAACCATAACACTTGCTAGCTAAAATAGAAGTTTGCTATTACCCACAATAGCTGACTTAACTTCTTTTCTATTAAAAAGTTCTCATTTTTAAATAACAAATCAAAACTGCAAACAGATACATAGGAGTCATATTTGTGTATGTGTGACAGATTTCTTCGAAGACTTTCTAATTTCTAGACTCAAGAAATCTTGACATCTCAGTGCTTGTGCCTACAAAACAACAGGAATCCACAGGCATGCACATCTATACCTCACCTGGAAATACATTCTTTTTCAAAAACATTTAAAATTTTTAAAAATTAAATATCCTGAATGTATGTGTATAAGAATTTAGCCTGAATATCTGCATGAGTACTGTGTGCATGTCTGGTGCCTGAAGAAGCAAGAAGAAAGAAGAGGGCATCAGATCCCTAGAACTAAAATTGCAGACAGGCACTCTGAGTAACATTTGCCCTTCACTACTAAACCATCTCTCTGTCACTAATAATTTTTCTTCTCCTCTTTTTCCTATGTATCTTCCTCCTCCTCTTTCTCCTTTTTTAAGACTAAATGTTGAATTATTATTGAACCTGCTTGGGGGGGGGATATAGGGCAGTACAGTGGAAGCTCTTGGGATGACAGGCCCTTAAAATTTTCCAGAGGATATATTTGACCCCACGGTCATCAAAAATGAGAGATTTTTCAGCTACCATGTTTTCAAATGCACTTGCATTATACTTGGTGAAGCACCACTTCTTGGAGGTGTGGATCTTCTGACATCTGGGGAACTAGAAGTAAGCTCCACCTAGAGCCTCAATCATGTCTTCCTTATTTTGAAGCTTTGTTTGTATGGGTATAATGACCTAACCAATGTGAACCCTGACTTCTGTACCCTGGGGCTTTCAAAATGCACTACGCATAACAGTATGGAGCATGTCAGCCTCAGTACACAGCAGCATCCATTTGATGCAGGTGATGTGGGAAGGATGAAGCCTCACTCATGTATGAAAGTCATCTTTACTACAGTTCTTTATCATTATATTTGTTGGCACAAATAGTAGATGTCTCCAAGGATTCAGACACCAGTTGCTCATTCTTAACTTATACCATAAGTACCATGAATACTTAATCATAATGTAATATATCATAAATACCTAAGCATGTATTTATCAACTTTTGCCTACTTCTTTCCCAAGTCAAAAATAATGATCTTGACATGTGACATTTACCAACAGAAGCAAGACTTTGGGTGCAGCTTATTTTTGCAATACTGGTAATATTGCAAGGGATGATGGTCCAGGATATCAAGAGGATTTTCTTCAGTGACTCCCTAGAGGAAAAGAGTCCTAATGTCTTCATATTTTGATTTAAGAAAAAAAAAACCACAAAATTGTTTTTGTTGCAAATACCGGAACACGGGAATTGTAATACAGAGCTGTAAAAGAAACCATTTATATTCCTGCCTCCATTCTGCAGTACTAAAACATCTAGCTGTGCACATTGCCATGTAGAATAGCACAGCATTTTCTAATACACATTTTACTAGTTTAATCATTTATTTCAAATATAATTTTTAAATCATAAGTGGAGCTTTACAATACAAGTTGAAACATTTATTCTCCATCACTTCCAAGTCTGAAAAGCAATTTCAGAGCAGGCTTTGTGAATTCAGTCTTCTGTGCTATTTTTCAGGCTTCTGAAACCTAGCATTAAGTCACATTATTTTCTACGTACATAACCATTGTACACTTACTGATATGTGGTTCTTGAAAATTGTCCACCACACGTAAATAATAGTTTGTGTTGAAGGACAAGCAGTAAAGAAAAACATTAAATATATATGAAGAATCACATGTTCTACTTAAAAATAACAGAGCCAGCGTTCTCTGTCATAAAACACAATGCATAAACATACAAATGATATGCTTCTTCCTGTGGATTGGGCCTTATCCAGTTGGAAAGCAGTCTATTCTTTCTATAACATTAGTACCACTACTGTGTACATGTGCATATTTTGTTACAAGCATGTTATGTACTCTAGTGATAAGTGAATTCTAGATGTAAAGCAAAGGATAACCAGACTACAAAACACAGCTCCAGGGAAGCTAGGTAACAAGCAGGACCCTAAGAGACATGCATGAATTGCCCTTAGAAGTGGAATTAGATAAGATCTCCTGGGTAAACTGGGGTAAAGGGTGGTGGTAGAATGGAGGGCATAGGGATGAGAACATGAGGAAATGAATGGACAAGTTGAGGGTGGGACAGTGTGGGAGAGCAATGAAAGAGATTTCTTAATAGGGAGCCATTATGGAGTTAGGTAGAAATCTGATGCTAGGGAAATCCCTAGGATTCCATAAGGATAGCACCGGCTAGACTTTTATCAATAGTGGAGAGGGTCCCTGAAAAGACCTTCACTTGTAATCAGATTGGTGAAAACCCTAACTGTCATCATTGAATCTTTATTCAGTATTTAATGGAAGCAGATGTAGAAATCCACAGTCAAGAACCAGGCCAAGTTCTAAGAATCCACTCAAAGAGAGGGAGGAGGGGATATATATGTAAGGCATAGGAAGTCCATCTGTCTATGTGTTGCTTTTATTGGTTAATGAATAAAGAAACTAGCTTGGCCTGATAAGGTGGAGTAGAGCTAGGTGGAGAAAACTAAATTGAATGCTGGGAGAAAGAAGGTAAAGTCAGGGAGAAGCCATGTAGCCCCACCGGAGACAGACATAGGAAATTTACCCAGTAAGCCACAACCACGTGGCAATAAAAAGATTAATAAAAATGGGTTAAATTAAGATAAAATAGGTAGCAAATAAGAAGTTAGAGCTAATGGGCCAAGCAGTGATTAAAATAATATGGTTTCTGTGTAATTATTTAGGGTCTGAGCTGCCAGGAAACCTGGAAACAAACAAGAGACCTCTTACAACACATAAAAAAAATAAAATTAAAGAGAAAGAAAGCAAGAGAAAAAGAAAGGAAATCTGGCTATAAACATGCCAAGTTAAGGCTAGTCTTTTTTAAGAAAGAATACTCCCATGTAATTTATTTGAGAGCTGAGTAGCATGCCCCGCAAAGGCCAAAGAGTGAAAAAACAACCAACAGTGTTTAGGTATTATAAAGTAGATTTAGGGGCTGGAGACAAGGCTTGGCAGTTAAGATCATTCACTGCTCCTCCATAGGACCAATGTACCAATATCAATTCTGATCATCCCGGTGATCAACTTACAGTTTCTTGCAACTTTCGATTCATGGGCTGCAACACCCTTCTCTAGTCTGTTGACACTGCTCTGTCATGAACAACCACCACCCACACAGAGTCACCCAAATATACATAACTTAAGTGAAAAAATAAAATCAAGAATTTTAAATAATAGTCAAATGGGCTTTTTTGTACATTTGGTGTTGATTATTGCTCTCCTCCCACCTTCATTTGCCCTACTCTCCAACCTTTGCTCACTTAAGTCCTTTCTAGGCATTATGACCATTTTCTCCTTCATATATTTTCCGTTGTATATGTTTTTCCCATCCCACACCAATAATCACTTTCTGGTTTCCAGGACTCTACAGGTTTTCAAAATTAAAGAATGACAGCGAAATCTAAAGATTCAATGATAGGATCCACACATTATTGAGAACATATTTCTTTTATATTTCAGGGCTTGGGTAACCTTAGTCAGTATACTGCTTTTCATCTGTTCTACCCTTGTCCCTGTGATTTCATAATCCCATTTTTTTCACATTTTTAGTTCTTTGAGGATTTCATACATCAATCTAGTCTAATTTGTTCTTTCCAAGTATTTTTTTGATGAACATCTTGACAATGGAGTGTGATTGACCAACCAGTCACAAAACTCTTAAATAAAACAGACTCTCTCCCACAGCATCTATTAATTGCCACTGGTTCAGATTGTCATTTAACCCGGTTTGACCTTGCACAGGTCTTGTAGATACTGCCATAACTTCTGTGAGCTTATATGTGCAGATCCCCTGTGGTATCTAGAAGACACTGATTCCTTCTAGTTATCCATCCCTTCTGGCTCTTATATTTGATATGTCACATCTTCTGTAATGATTTCTGAGCATTTAAATTGAAAAGTATAATACAGATGTCTCTTTAAGACTAGTCATTCTGAATTTTTCTCATACTTCATATTTTGGTCAACTGTGGATGGTTATGTTAATAGCCACCTACTGCAAGTGGAAAATAATTAAAGAGAATTATGCTACCATATTAACAGTTATATGAAAAGCTGTAAGGATAAAAGTCATATTTAGAGAAAAATCTGATGCTAAGTAGTGAAAAAATGGAAAATCAGTGCAGTGAGATCATTTTGAAGACAACAGAAAATAACAAGACCTAATTGTAAAGAAAAATGGAGAAAGGGCTGGATTAGATAATTTCTTTGTGTTCATTTCAAATTACAAGTCTAAAGCTGTTAGATTAAGCAGAAACCAATATACTAATAGCATAGTAGAAAGTGCCTTGGTCCTGTCTCAGCTTGATACTCCAGACTTTGTTGATCCCCCATTGGAAACATTACCCTTTCTCACGAATGAATGGGAGGTTGGGAAGAAGGTAGTGAGGGGAAGGAGAAGGGCGGGTGAACTGTGGTTGTAAAATTTAAAAGTTTGAATAAAAAAAATAACAAAAAATAAAAACTAGTTTATGTGTGAGTCCTCTTAAATTCACTTTGCTTATTTTTAATTTAATCTTCAAACAATTATATATTTTTATGACTTGGTATATCTTGGACATAAATGTCAGGAAACTAGGGTGTTTTTTTGTCATGTTGAAGGTGGAGATGAAAAGAATAATGCTTGCTTCAATATGGAAAGAATATTTTCAAATATTGAGCAGATTATGTTTGTATATTTAGGAATATCTACACATATATACACTTATACAACAACAAAAGCAATTAAAGAAAAAGAAGTCATGAACTGGAAAGAGAGCAAGGGCTGGTGATATACTAATTTGGCTTGGAGGAGAAAGGGAAAAGAAAAATGATTAAGTTATATAATAATGTAAAATTATTTTAAATAATAATAATGATACATTTTCCAGGTGAAGACATTTTAGGACTTAAATTTTTACATCCATTGAAAGTTAGTGGTAAAATAAAACAAAGACAGGAGTAAGAAATAGTTGAATAAGGGATTGGAATTGATTTCAAAAGTTAAAATCTCTCGTAACTGACTTGTAAAGCACCTGCCTTGTAAAATACCTATCTTGTTTAATAAAACAGCACAAAACAATGCAGCAATTTTTATTGCTATATTTGAAAATCAATTAATACACCCACACAATTATTGTACATGTAAAATCACTTCTCAAGTAAATAAGAATCATGAGTTGTTTGATCCTAAGTAGTTCATGTAGTCATTAGGAAAATTTGTAGAATTTTAATCAATTCATACTATTATTTCAGAGTAATATAATGCATGTTACTGACTTGAACTTGGAGTCTAGTCTTCACAGCCTTAAGTAGAGGAGAAATTTGCCCCGACTCTTCTTTAACTTCAAATTTGAGGGTATGTGTGTCCAAGTATATGCTTATATTTAGGTTCTCCATACAATCTTCTCAGGATGGAGGCCAAACAAGCCTTGATATGAATATTTTAAAAGAATTTATGATAAGAATTATAGTTAGCATAAAATGCAGAAAATAAAGTCTTTTTGGTATGTGAATTAAAAACATGGTAAGTATTATGACAAAGTTGAAAGGAAATATAACACTTGTTTAAAAAAAGACATTATGAAATTTTCAAACAATATGAAACTAGAAAAGATCATTCTGAGCAAGGTAGTCCAGTGTAGGAGGAGGGCCTGCTTGTTCGTCCTGACCACCAGGCTAGCTTAGACCCAAAATAATCATACAGAAACTATATTAATTAAATCACTGCTTGACCCATTAGCTCTAACTTCTTTTTTTAAAATATTTATTTATTATGTATACAATATTCTGTGTGTATGCCGGCCACCCAGAAGAGGGCACCAGACCTCATTACAGATGGTTGGGAGCCACCATGTGGTTGCTGGACCTTTGGAAGAGCAGGCAGTGCTCTTAACCTCTGAGCCATCTCTCCAGCACTAGCTCTAACTTCTTATTGGATAACTCTTACATCTTAATTTAACCCATCTCCATTAATCTGTGCATCACCATGAGGTCGTGGCCTACCAGCAAAGTTTCAGCAGGTCTATCTCCACTGGCAGCTCCATGGCATCTCCCTGACTCCACCCTTCTCCTCCCATGCTATAAGCTAAGCCAGTTCTTTATTCATAAACCAATTAAAGCAATACATAAAAGGAAGGACCTCCTACACCATTTCCCCTTTTCTATTTAAACAAAAAGGAAGGCTTTAACTTTAACATATAACAAAACAGGTATCAAGCAAGAATTACAGTTACAATGTTTATATCTACTTTATCTTTTATCAAAACCAAGGAAAACTATAATAATAACTATACTCTTCAAATACATCAAAGAACCCAGAGGGATATAATATTACATAAGTAAACAGGAAGTGATTATCAGCAGTTTCCAAAGCTCTAGAACTGACAGAGACATCTCGTTGCCTGGCAAGTCACCCAAAGATCTTCTGTACCATTGGGGCATCTATCTTTTGCCTACAGGCCCATAGTATCCAGCAGACTTTTCCACAAACCAGAAAATTTCAAAGATAGTTCTGCCTCTATTGGCAGTTTTCCAGTCATTTTCTTTTGTATGCTGTAGAATGTCCGGTAGAGTCTTTTATGGAGCAGGAACCGTGAAGAACCATCTCACCTTTACACAAATTCAGCTGTCATTTCCCTCTGGGTCCTGCATGTCCTCTCAAGCAGTCCAGACGAAAGCAGTTCTTTGCTCAAATGGCTAGCAAATTCCATCAGGAGCCTCTTTGATGCCCATCTTTTTCTTGGAGTAGCTGGTTCTGCCAGGAGCAGATGTGTCTCACTGTCATGAAAATTCCTAAATTTTCAAAACATTTTAAATGCCATATTTTTAAGGTCTCTGAAAGATTTGACGAATACCTAATTGGAATATATATCTATCTCTATCTCTATCTCTATCTCTATCTATATCTATATCTATATCTATATCATCTATCTCTATCTCTATATCTATAACTATATATCTAGAAAATCTAACTAACATGACTACAAGCTTAACTGTTATAGGTAAGTATCTATTAACTTATATTTCTTAATTAAACATTACATTTTTAAATGAGCTACACAAACATAACACCTTAATCAAGAGCAGAAAAATACATATAGCAAAATTGGCCTTAAATTTGTATCAATAAACTAAGATCCATACCAATGCAAAATATTACCTTTATAGCATATCCTCCTTTAAATATAAACAAATATTTATAAACAATTTGGGAATATGGGCATAGTTTCATCCAAACTGCTTCCTGTTGTTTAGTGGGTAAAGTATTTTCTTTGTGGGGGTGTTTACAAGAACCTTTATGGGTCTTGTTCCATCAAACCGTATTGGTCTGGAAGCAATCCACAGGTTCTCATCTTCTGTGGAAACAAAAGAAGAACCTCTTTTCCAAAGCAACATATCCTTAGACCCAAATTTGGAACTCATGATACCTTTATAAAATACATGCTGATTTAGCTTAGCAGCCCATATAATGATGTGTCTCTCTGTACTTAGCTCCTTCACAGTCAAAAGATTTAAATAAGACACAATAATATACATAATTCAGACTCTCTAGAAATTATCATTTTATGTGGCTTATATTTCTCTATTCCTTTCCATTTATGACTGTCTGTACTCTGTCTCTTTAAAGACTTTACCCTTTTACTAAGGCATTAACTTTATTTTATGACTCTCTATACTCTTTATTCATTAACCAATAAAAGGAACACATAGACAGAAGGACCTCCCACACCAGCCCAGACCCAGAGAGACAAACTTGATATGAACACACTCCTATGTAGATACTAACTGTTAACTAAATGACAATCATGCTACAATCCACAGATGCAGAGAGGTTAAGTAACAAGGAGGGTTCCACAGGGACACATAGGTTTCCTGAGGAAAGAGAAATAGATTTTGTGGGTGAATTGGGAGCAGATGACAGAGCTGAGAGAGACAGAGTGAGAGAAAACTAGGAAAGATGTTTCATTGTGGAGAGACCATGATCCAGTCACCGGGAAACCTTTAATTTATATTTACACACACTATTCTAAATGCCCATGGATAAATTAGAAAACATCTGTGTTGTCCTCTTTGAATCACATTTTTTTAAAAAAAATTCTTGTATATTCCTTCTAAGTTACAAAGAGAAAACAATATATAGCTGCTGCAAAAAAGTTTCTGAAGTTATTTCTATTCTAAATATTTCTTAGATGATAAGATATTCAAAATATGTAATGTGAATTAAAATGAAAAAATTCTTGCAAATTATGAACCATTTATTCTCTCCACAGTCTTCATTTGTCTATGCACTTATTTTGAAATGTCCTTCAGGTATTACTTTTTACAGAACACCTTTTCTTAGCTGCTGATTAATATTAATTTTTATTAAATTTACTTTCCTTTAGTTTAACTCGTGCGTGACATCCTACCACAGATTCTCCTACTACTACTCCCAGTCTCTCCCTCTACCTAATCTCTCCCTCAGATCCACTCCTCCTCCATTTCCCTTCAAAGAAAAATTTGTTTCTCTTTCCCCTTTCAACCTCATAAGTTAAACAATTTAAAAATGATTCTAGAGAGGTTGCCGAATTTGGTTCACATGTCCCATAAGGGCAAGTGGATATTTTTCTATCTTGCCAATAACAATCCTAAACAACGTTTTTCAACAAGTATAATCAATAAAACAATGTCTTTTTCCAACAATTGCACCTTGTCCTTGTGTGTGCATTCTGTCACATTCCTGGTAATAATGTACCTTTTGCCTATATGCCTACCCATTTTGTGCTACTACGATGCTATTTGCAAAGCCAAGTCTCTGTAACTGCCAGATTTGGGGGTATAGTTACATAGATCAATCCAGAAATATGCTTTCATTATAGTCAAATGAAAGTCCTATAATATGAGCTAAGTTACTTGACAGTATGTAACAATTCAGGCATAGAGATTTGTAAAACGTAGGGACTCAAGACTCTGTAGACTACCCCTGCATCAGTTGTATGGGAAGAAGATGAATCTCCAGCAACTTCAGTGAGGGATACAGGTGACCTGTGCGGGAGAGAGAGAGTCAAAGACTAAAAGGAGATGCTATGGAGAAGATGTCACCTAACTCTTAGTTGACGTATTTAAAAGAAAATCTTCAAAGTCCATGCACCTTAAAATTAATAGCAATTTTCTGCTGATCTTAGAAAGCACACAGCTCAATTATACCTAACATTAAAAAGGTTATATCAAATATTGAAGTGGCAATTAAATACTCCCTAAGCTATAATATTTGTGCATAGCTATTGAAAAGTCCTGAAACCATTTTGGAAATTCCAGTGCAAGAGAGAAAAAAAAAAAAAAAAAAAAAAACATTTAGGAAAGATTTTTGAAAACACGCATGAGATTCAGATGTGCTGATGTACCAGACTTGCCATCAACAGCACCTAAATAATTGAAGGCAAACACCTTTTTTCGCTCTAGAAGTGAAGTTTCATTTCTCAAACTGAAAAAAAAAATCTTAAAGTACTATTTAAATTTTCAGATACTCATCTTTAAAAAAAATGTGTTAGTGCTTTAAGGACTGACTGGCTTGGTGCTATCTTCTCAACGTTGCTTAAATAAATGTATCCACTCTGTTCACTAGTCTATCTTCAGAAATGGAGTGCTTTTATTTGCCCCATAGATGGCTTAACTAAATTCCTAATTCACTTCAAAATGGTTGACTTCAGAAGGAATGAATTGAGTTAACCTGCAAAACTGAGTGACAGATTCCAGGGGCAACTCAGGAATTGAGGTAATTAATTAATCATTGTAATAACAGAGATGTCCATTGAACACCAATTAACCTCTTCCTTTTAAAGAAATGTTCCATCTCTCTCAAAAGACCAATGTAAATGAGTGAATTTAAATTACCTTTATCAGACAATTTAAAGTGATCATTACCTCAAAGGATAATACTGCATGTGATTCTCTCACAGAGCAAGCGAAAAACATGCTGATTTATCAAGTAGGGCGCTACAATTTCTGCCTACGGTTTGTTCTGGGAAATTCATTCTTGCAAATTGAGTTACTTGTATTTAGGAATTGGGAGGCTAACAATAGGGGAGAGCTTTTCTAGGAAGTGACTAAGTACATAGCACAGAACATTGAGACGCATTTTGTTCTTTCAAAGGAAGAAATTAATCTGGTGACTTTTTAAGGGATATGACATTGGAAAGTAGAAAATAAATTCAAATCTGATAGGGAGCATTTCGAAGTAGGATGTACTTTAAGACTGCTAAATGTTACATGACTGAGACTCTTTTCTTGCTTATTTGGGTCTGGCTAAGGATGTCTTTGTTCACAGCTTCTCTCTATGTGTTGGCTTGTTCATGGTGAAACTTGGTTTTAGAAAGTCTTTTCTGCAGCAACACCAGAGAATTTGGGAGGAAGAAGAAAAACTCTGTAGATTAAACAAGACATGGTATTACTTGGGTCCATCCCTACATTTTAAGTAAAAATCAAGGGAAGAAAAAACATAATTATATTGAAGATCGACATTTTGTACTATTCATTTGAAGACACATGGTTCATAACATTAAATTTGCCAATTCCCAATTGCTAGGTGAAGAGAAATATTTCTGCTCTTTATCCCACACTGTGTCACTTCATTATGTGGTACTGATGACAGGCTTCTCACCTAGATTACAGCTAGCACTGCCTGCCAGAAGTGATTAATACCGATCAAACAGAGTTTGTTCAGTTGGAAAGACTGGCAGAAAACATTTATCATCTTCTGAAGGAATCAGAGCTCCAGATTGGCTCTGTGTTTGAGATAAACAGGATATAAATGCATTTGCTCCAGTGTTCACCTTGTTATCACATCTAGTGAGCCTGTTTTCCCACGAAAATCACTGAGCCCAGCTTTCCCAATAGCCTTCAAGTTCAACTTGAAAACATGAAGGAAAAAAGTCCTTCAGTAGTAACTAGTTATAATCTTTGGAAAGTAGGTCAAGTATGAAAATCAGGAAGGAACCAAGTGACACTCAGCAAGACAAAGCATCTCCTTTATAGTCTGCCTGTGTTCTTTCCTCAGAAAAATATCAAATAGGCACAGCTACATGTCGCCAAACTTTACACAGGGGAATGCTCATTTCTCTTTATGTTATATGTTATTGCAAACAACAGCCTAAATTACTAGTGTAGTCTCTTCCAAAGGAAAAGCTAAAAGTCTTCTTGTCACGCACACCATATGTGTTTTATGGAGGAGAAGCTGAGAAAGATCCAGAGAGGATCAAAGGAGAGAAATGAGAAAAGAGTACTGCCTTCAAAGGTATTTACAGTTCTACCACAGCACAATTCATCCACTTAAGACATGTAATTCGTATTTTCCCTATGTTCTGAGTTCTCCAACTCCTGCCACAATGTTGTATCACTAAGAAAGACATCCATATGTCCATTAACAATCACCTGCCTTGTTCTCCCAACTGCCTTAGTCGTTATTTCCTCTAACCTAATTTTTACCCGAGAATCTTTGTCAAAGCTGCATACTTTATATGAATGAGACTATGAACAACAGTCGTATTTTTCGATCAGTCACCTGATTGGCTCTTTTTATTTGGTGTAAGGTTTTCTGGTTTCCTCCATAGCTAAGGATATTTCTGGATTCAATTCTAAAATGTTGATCTCTAAACTTTGTCTAGTATCTCTCCCTTCTTTCCTGACCCACAAAGCTTCCCAATCCAGTCTCAGTTCTAAGTCTCTCGAATGTACTTACACCTCATCTTTCCGCACATGCTTGATGCACCTTCAAACCCAATTGCTTATATACTGCCATACAGAGACCAAGGGATAATGTATTTTATCTTTTCTATTTTATTTATAGTCTATTGTTTTGGCATAAATAAATCAGACTTTCCTCAATTTTAAGTGTCCAGGTTGCAGTTTAAATAGCAACATTTAAACAAACATTTCTGTTCTAATAATTCTTAGTCTTTTCAGAATGGTGTAGAAAGTTCTCACTAAACAGGAGATAACCACAGAAGCAACAAACAACGGACAGGAGGAGAAAACTTCAACTTCTCTCTCATTTCTTCCTGTACTCGCTCAGGACTTTTCAGCCATTTATTTGCATGGTCAGGCCCCTCAAATAGTTCACTGACTAAAGGGCTTGAGAGAGCACAAAATCAATCCTCACAGTACTTTACATCACAGGAAATGTGCATAGGCCCAGAGAGGGTGATTGCAAAGACACTTGATCTGTTAGAACAAAACAAGAGCTAAGGGAATTGCATGTGAGCCAATGGAACAGAGAAGAAGGAGAGTCAAGGCAGAGGGACAAAAGCATGAAAGTGCAGGCTAAATGTGGAGCAAGAAAGTATTCCAGCTGGCTCACCAAAGACAGATGGGAAGACAGAGCAGTGTTTAAAACCAGGAAGGGCTGAGTCTCTCAAAAGAAGCATTTGAATGCCAACTGAAGCTATATAGACATTATCTGAGTCATTCCATAGGAGTTACAAATCAGAAAGTGAAGCATCTAAAGCCAGAATGATACATTAAAGAAAGAAAACAGGGGCTAGGGGGCCACTGCAAATATCTCAGAGAGAAAGCGGTAATTCTTCAGTCAACAGAAGCAGATATCTTCAGTGAGGTTTCAGGACAGACACTTGGTTAACTGATTAGACTATGGATAGATATATGTAATGTGGTTAACACCAAATGATGTTCTGAAATGGTGAGAATTATTTCCATCCTCTGCTGCAACAGATGACTGGATCTATGAACTACAGAAGAACTATAAATGATGTTTTATTTTATCTTTGTATTAGGCATTAGGATGCCTAAAATTTAGGGTTTTTTTCCTTAAAAATTTTTTGACTTTTGATTAAGGAAAGCTTCAACAACAAGAACAAGTAGTAGTCTGGAAACAGCTAGAAAAGGACTCTGTAATGTAATTCTTCAAAGAAGGTCTACAAATTAATTTTAAGATCTGATGTTTGCCCTTTCAATGAGCTTGTTGCAAAAGTCACAAACAGTTCCTTTTAGAAAGCAACAGAGTGGGAAACTGAGGTGCAAGGTCAGAGTTAGTACTTCAACCACTTATTTAAAAGCATGTGTTGCCTGAAACCATTTACTCAAGCTGCAACCTTTATTAACTTATTCTTTTCTTCTGGAAGATAGGATTCAGAGATAAATTATTTGGGTGGGCCACTATCTCCACAATCAATTTACCAGGGCTTCCAGCCTCCCACATTGAAGTACATTTCTTAATACAGCTCAAAAGACATCAAGTCTCTCATCCAACTTATTCGCTGGCTCTAAATGGGATTTGACATTACGAGGTCAGCATTGCTTTTCCTCACAGATGACTAACAAATTTACGGAGACATGAGTTCACTGTCCTCACATGGATCACTGCATAGCAAACCGGTGGTTTTGGATCATAACGTTTCAGTTTCATTTATTAAATGAAAGCAGAAATCTAGACTGTGACAAATTGCTTGGCACCTAAGTAATGATCCAGAGAGATACCTAGAAGGAAGCTTGATATCCATTCACATTTCAGTAGAGAAAGTTGAATAAAAATAATGAAATTATATTATTTTTTTAAAATTTAACCATATAGAGTAAATTCAAATATGATTTTCAGTATGAATATCTCATTAGTTTACCTGCAGCTCTTCTTTAAGTCCTTAATACGATTCAGTCCTATCAACATTTCCGCAAAGGTAATATTCATAACATTAGCATCAATATTTGTAAAAATTCTGGTTTCTTCAGGCTTGGAAAGATGGCTCAGTTGGTAAAGTATGTGCACACAGACACAGAAAAACTGAGTTGCAATTCCCAGCACTCATGTCAAAAGCCTGATGCAATGAAATGTTCCTGTCACTCAAGCACTGGGGAAGGGAAGAGGGAATGCAGGAGGACCACTGAGACTTATTGATAACACTTCCAGCAACAAACTCTATCTCAGAAAATAAGCTGGAGATCTACTGAGAAAACCACCTGCTGGGCCTCTGGCCTCTAGCCTCTACTTGCATGTAAGTGCACACACACTTGAACACAACTGCCAAGGTACATGACACATACACAGACATCCACAGATTCTAGCTTGTTTTGTTAGGAACTAACTTTTTAATTAATTCACCAACTTATACATTTGCAAACCAACATTTTCCCTTTTTACTGAGTATCCAAGCAGGAAAAATAGTAGTCCACATGAAAATGCGGTTCAAAGTTGACTGACAGTGTATCAGCTATCTCTATAATAAGGCAAATATTCAAATGAAACCTCCCTTTAGGACAAATGGTTTAGGAATTGTTTGTTCAGATTCAAAATGAAGAGTAAGATATTAAGTCAAAAGACAAACTGCCTTTTGCTTCTTGGTCATGAGCAACTAGGAAACTATTGGTCTGGACAGGTGCCTGCTCTTATTTACACATCCATCTCGCTATGGATGCAGAACATCCTTCCTGTTCTCCACTTAGACAAGCTTTCCATCTTTACAAATAGTAACGTCACCTCTCCTTCACCCCTCACTTCCACCTCATTGCTCTCCCCTCATGGCTAGAGTTAGAAAATATGTTTTCTACATCTTTGGTTATAAACATAAAAGCATTTCTCCATAGAAAGCATGGGTTCTCATAGAATCAATGTTGTAATGCATGCTGGGTAGAGGTGAAAAAGCACTAACAAATTCCCTTACCCAATGCATAATTCATATGTCAATTTAATAAAAATGTATTAGGCACGCCATCTATACCAGTTACTAGGAGGAAAAGGCAAGAAACAAAACACGTCTTCTAGAAATGTCCTTTTTATCAGAGGACAAATCCAAATGAAATCTTATAATGCAGCTATCACATAGGATAGATTATTTGTTATTATTATTAACCCTCTCCTCCTTTTCTAAATAAAACCAGATTGTCTTCAATTATACAACGTATTCAAGATGGCAAAGCCTCATGAGGCACTCAACCAGCAGTGATTTTTGGCCTCTAGGAGATATTTAACAAGGTCTACAAACATTGCATTGTGTCATGTTATGGGGACGGTATCTAATATATAGAAATTAAAGATACTATTAATTACTTACATTTCACAGAGAAAAGAAATACCTGGCCCAAAGTTCAAAATTGTGTTCCTTGAGAAACATTTCTTAAATTGATGCTAGTTTGATAACCCTACTAACTCCTAACTTAAGCATTAGGATGTGTAATTACAATTTAGTTAAGATAGTTGCTATTTGTTCAATCGGTCTAAGAAATAATCAGGGGAATGCTATTTTTTTAATGTCCTAGAATTGTAGAAGGTGCATTTTTCATTTTACTTTCAATTATTGCTGCAGTCACCTTGAATTCCTTGGATGTTTAGAGATCAAAGCCAATATAAGAATACATACAGGTATCAACTTCTCAGCTCTGGCACCCCACGTGTTGTAGACTATACAAACCTTTTGCATGCTGCCTCAGTCTCTGTGACTCTGCATGTGCATTGATCATGATTATTGAGAAGACCTTGCTTCCTTAGTGTCATCCATCCCCTCTGCTTCTTGTGCTCTTTCTACCCCTTCTTCCCAAATTTTCCCTGAGTTCTGAGGGGAGAAACCTGATGGAATCATTCATCCCATTTGGGCTGAGTATTGCAAGGTCTCATACTGTATGCATAATGTCTGTCTGTGGATCTTTGTATTTGTCCCATTTGCTGCAGAAGAAAAAACCCTCCTCTGATGATGGCCAGCCACCAACAAGGCTCTGTTCCAAAACAGACTACCAAGCCTGGCGGTGGTGGCGCACGCCTTTAATCCCAGCACTCGGGAGGCAGAGGCAGGCGGATCTCTGTGAGTTCGAGGCCAGCCTGGTCTACAAGAGCTAGGTCCAGGACAGGCTCTAAAAAAAAGCTGCAGAGAAACCCTGTCTCGAAAAACAAAAACAAAAACAAAAACAAAAACAAACAAACAAAAAAAAAACAGACTACCATTAGGACTCACTTGCTTTGTTTGGTTCCTCTTTGTCTATATCTGTTTCTTGTATCTTTTGAGGGTTTCTATTCCTTATGTTTGCTTTGTCCTGTTCCAATGTGTTAGTTTTTACTTTATCTTGTTGTATTATATTTTGTTTTATCTTTTTTTCATTTGATTTTTATGTCTTAGAAATCATTTTTTTTCCTAATAAGAGTCAAAAGGGGGGGTGGATCTGTCAAGAAGAGGAAGTAGGGAGGAACTAGAAGAAGTAGATGAGAAAAATGTAAACAGGATATATTATGTGAGAAAAAAGTCTGTTTTCAATAAAAAGAAAAATTCAAAAATAAATAGATAAGAAAATATTTTAGTAAATGGTGTCAGTAAAATATCAAGAAAATAGTCTTTATAAATACTTTGTGACTTCTTTTCATTTAATGTTTACAGTTTTAGAACTAAGTCTGTATTTTTTTCTAATTCATTGATGAAGAATTAAGCCAAGGTCAGCACAATGCCATGTGGTTGACATGAATACATTATTCAGAGAAGTATGGAAATCTATTTGCCTTTCTCTTTTCTGAGTATTCACTGAGAATAAGTTAACATATTCCCTGCTGTTTATGATCTGACCCTTCCATTCAAATTCTACATTGAAAAGCAATACTGGAGGGCATTCTTAGATGCATCCCAGAGTTTACAAGACAAAAAGACTAGTCAGAAAATACTTGGTAAGCTGTCATTATACATTTACCTGGTTTTTTTTTTTTTTGTTTTTTTTTTTTAGTTTTGTATTTTCCTGTTGGAAGATCAGGTTGAAATATTCTGTTTTTGTAAAAATTTCTTGAACTTGGGTAGTGACTCAATGCAAAAAATTTCAATTCTCAGAAGGCTTAGGCAGGAAGATTTTCATTAGTTCTAAACAATCTGGATTATAGAAAAGGTCCTGTTTCAAAACAAGATAAAGCAAAAAATTGGAAGTCTCTAATTTTAGTTATTTGGGATAAAATATCAATATAATTTTATTTTCTAGATTTTATATAGATTTCATTAATTTATTCATTATTAGATGCAATGTTAGTTAGTCTTTAATTTGGTTATGACTTCAATCTAAAATGACATTTGTAACATCCTGTTTTATTCATGTTACTGCTGGATTTGAATTACTTTTATTACCATGTTTATTTGTGTATTTTATGCTGCAATCAATCAATGATAAATGTTCACAAACTTCTATTTATGAAAAAGCTTTATTCGTAAAAGTGTTCATGTATTCCCTATAGTTCACAGGTCACAGAAAACTCGTATTTTATTCAACTAATTCCACAAATGAAATTCTTACCTCTGTCATCTATGTTTAAAATTCAAAGAATTTTTATGGCGTCAGAAGGCAAGTTTTCTCTCCATTTGTGCTTTCTTTGACCAGGAAGCTTCTGCTTTAGCAGTATCACAAACCAGGCAGAGGAATACACTCTAGTATAATTCTGAATATAATCAACCCTTATATAATTACAAAATAAAACTGTGAAGCTGTTAAAGAAAAATCCAAAGTGAAATGAAACTACTGTTTAAAAAGAAAGAAGAAAAAACCCAAAAGATTAATAGATATGTGCTCCTATGGAATGAGGGCTCTCATGCATTTAGCGTGAAATTGGTATTCTGCCATTAAAAAAGGGAGACATTTTAGAGACCTTTTCAGTTATAAGGAGAGGTACTGAAAAAAATGTTGAACAAAGTAAAGGGAGGGTAACGGTTACATAGAGAGCTTGGGCATCTTGCTATTGTCATCCACTTTAAAAGTAATTTAATATCTATTGATATTTATGTAGGTGTTTCATAAAATTTTAATAGAGGTCACTTTCAAAAGTAGCTGTTATCACTTCAGAGGACCATGAGGTCATTGTACCTCTTGTCTTTCTAACCATGACATTGTTTTCAACTTTCTGTAAAATAAAGGTTATTAGAAAAGGGTTTGGTTAAATGAGATTTTTAAGAACAATCAAAATACAAAATTATAGAAAGTCATATATCCTATAAGTATAAAATGTTAAAGGCAGTGCCTAGTATTTGGCTATCATGGGGTTTAGATTGTTGTTGTTGTTGTTGTTGCTGTTGCTGTTTTGTTTCATTTTTCAGAGTGAAAGATTATTCCTTTGACAATTTTCTTGAGCTTGGAATTAGAATTCATTTTCTTTTGCCATCAAGGTGTTTTCATGTCCTCTTCAGAGATGTGGGTTTCATGTTGTGATCCTGCCAGTAGATACTGTTCTAAATAGCAATACTATTATTTCTTTCTGCTTCAAACTGTTCTACACTTAGAATGTAAGTTTACCCTTTGCTCACTTTCTTTTTTAAAAAAAAAAATTCTGGTTTTGATTTTTTTTCTTTATAGAAAAAGAATTTTTTCTTTCTTTTTTCTTTAAAAAAGAGAAAGCAAACTATCTTTTTTTCATTATACATACCAATCCCAGTTCCCACTCCCTCCCCTCCTTGCATTCTCTCCACCTATAACATCCCCCCCCCCCCCCCCGGAATGGTGTAGGAGGTTTTTCTGTCTATGTGTTGCTTTCATTTGGTTGAATAAAGAAACTGCCTTGGTCTTTTGATAGGGCAGCACTTAGGTAGGCAGAGTAGAGAGAACTGAATGCTGGGAAGAAGGGTAGATAACCTCCATGGAGCTGCCAGAATCAGACATGCTGAATCTTTCCCGGTAAGCCATGAACTCGTGGTAATATACAGATTAACAGAAATGGATTAAATCAAGAAGTGAGAGTTAGCCAATAAGAGGCTAGAGATAATGGTCCAGGCATTGATTTAATTAATACAATTTCTGTGTGGCTATTTCGAGTGTAAGCTAGCTGGGTGTCTGGGAGGGAACAAAGGGCCCCCCTCCTCATTCAACGCTCCCCACCCTCCAACCCCCACCCCATCCATTCCTCAGAGAGGGTAAGGCACATTGCTTTGAGGAAGGTTTCTCAGCCTAGATATAGTAGGAAGGCCTTGACCTTCCCCAAAGGGTCCTTCCTAAAGGACCTCCCAACTATATTTAGGGTAAGAAAGGTATCCATAAAAGAGAATAGGTTCCCTAAAGGCCAGTACAAGCAATAGGAATATGTCCTAGTGCCACTGCCAGTGGCCCTGAAATATGCCCCAGCCATACAACTGTCACTCACATTCAGAGGTTCTAGTATGGACTTTTACTCATTCCTTTCTTGTTTGGCTGGAGTTGGTGAGCTCCTGAGTTAGCTCAGGTAAACTGTTTCAGTGGCTGTTACCATCATGGTCTTGACTTCGTTGCTCATACTCTCACTCCTCCCACTCTTCAATTGGACTTTGGAAGATCACCTCAGTGTTCTGCTGCGGGTCTCTGCCTCTGTTCTCATCAGTTGCTAATTGAAGGTTCTAGGGTGACATTTAAGATCCCCTGACAAAATTGGGAACATAGGGAAGGGAGAAGGGACAGTGGAAGGGTAAGAGGAAGAGAGAAGGGAAGTGGGGAGGAGAACTTAAGGGAATGAGATAGTTGAGATAAGGAAGGACAGAGATAAGAGCAAGGAAAGAGATATTTTGATTATGGGAGCCATTGTGGGACTAGCAAGAAACCTGGCACTAGAGAAATTTCCAGGAATCTACAAGGGTAACCCCAGCTAAAACCCTAAGCAATAGAGGAGCAAGTACCCAAACTAGCCTTACCTTGTAGTCAGACTGATGAATATCTTAAGTGTCACCCTTTGCTCTCTTTCATGATCCATTTAATTGCTGAGTTCAGACCTTTTTGTTTTTTGATTATATATGTGTGTTGTGAGGGAGATTGTGTTCTGTGTATGTAAGTGGAGGTACCATGGAAGATAGAATGGAAGATTGGTCTTAGTTTATATTATTTTTTTTTAATTTTTAGACGCCCCCAGCTAGTTCCTTGGGCAGCTGAGGAGAGGGTGCCAGGAATGTCCAGATCCTATTGCCATACTCATGAATATCTTGCATATCACCATAGAACCTTCACCTGGCATTGGATGGAGAAAATGACAGAGCCCCACATAGAAGCACCGGATTGAGTTCCCAAGGTCCTGATGAGGAGCAAAAGGAGGGAGATCATGAGCAAGGAAGTCAGGACCATGAGGAGTGCGTTTACCCATTGAGACGGTGAGACAGATCTAACAGGAGACCACCAAGTCCAGGTGGAATGGGACTGATGAAACAGGAGACCAAACCGGACTCTCTGAATGTGGCTGACGGTGGAGGCTGACTGAGAAACCAAGGACAACGGCGATGAGCATGAACTCTACAGCATGGACAGGCTCACTGTGAGCCTTGTCAGTTTGGTTGCTCACCTTCCTGGACTTGGTGGGAGCTGGGAGGACCTTTGACTTAACATAGTGAAGGGGAACCCTGATGGCTCTTTGTCTTGGAGAGGGGCGAAGTGGGGGTATGGGTGGAAGGGAGGGGAGGGAAGGGGGAGGAGGAGGGGAGGAGATGGAAATTTTTAATAAAAAAAGAAAACAAACTATCTTTTTTTATTATATACACCATTCTAAGATCCCACTCCCACCCCTCCCCCTCTTTCCTCCACATACCCCCCCCACCTCACCCCATCCACTCCTTAAAGAGAATGAGGCACATTGTTTTGGGGAAGGTCCAAGCCCCCCCCCTGTTATATTATATCTAGGCTGAGCAAGATATCCATCCAAAGAGAACAGCTTACCAAAAAGCCAGTACAAGCATTAGGGATAAAACTTGGTGCCATTGTTAGTGGCCTCTCAATCTGCCCCAGCCATGTAACATCCAACTAACCTCATTCAGAGGCACTTGTTTGGTCCTATACTTGTTCCTTTCCAGTCCAACTGGTGTTGGTGAGCTCCTGTTAGCTCAGGTAGATTGTTTCAGTGGGTGTACTATCATGGTCTTGACCTTTTTGCTCTGCTGTGGGTCTCTGCCTCTGTTTCCATCAGTTGCTGAATGAAGGGTTTTGTGGTGATATTTAAAATATTCATCAGTCTGACTACAAGGCAAGGCCAGTTCAGGCACTCTCTCTTCTATTCCTTAGGGTCTTAGCTGGGGTCATCCTTGTAGAGCCAAATTTCTTGCTAACCCCATAATGGCTCCCTTAATCAAGATATCTCTTTTCTTGCTCTCATATCTCTTCTTCCTCCATCTCGACTCTCCTGTTCCCTTAAGATCTCCTCACCCCTCCCTTCTCCCTTCTTTCCCTCCCCACCCCCATGCTCCCAGTTTTGTGAGTCAATTTTGTCTATTTCTACTTTCAGGTGGATCTATATATGTTTTTCTTAGGGTTGACCTTATTAATTAGCTTCTCTAGGATCATGAACTATAGGTTCAATATTCTTTGTTTATAGCTAGTATCCATTTATGAGTACTATTGCATGGAGAGAGCTGCTTTATGTTCCCAGCCACTTAGCCCCAAAATAATTACACAGAAACTGTATTAATTAAATCACTGCTTGGCCCATTAGCTCTAGCTTCTTACTGGCTAACTCTTAAATGTTGATTTAACCCATTTCTATTAATCTGTGTATTACCATGAGGTCACAGCTTACCAGCAAAGTTTCAGTATGCCTATCTCCAGCAGCAGCTCCATGATGTCCCCTGACTCTACCCTTCTTCTCCCAGCATTCAGCCCAGCCTTTCCAGCCTACCTATGTTCTGCTTTGCTATAGGTGCAAAGCAGTTTCTTTATTCATTAATGGCAATCACAGCACACAGAGGGAACTACCATATTCAGAGTACATACCATATTCATCTTTTTGGGTCTAAGTTACCTCACTCAGGATAGTGTTTTCTAGTTCCATTCATTTGCATGCAAAATTCAAGATATCATTATTTTTTTATCACTGAGTAGTACTCTAATGTGTAAATGTGCCACATTTTCTTTATCCATTCTTTGGTTGAGGGGCATATAGGTTGTTTGCAAGTTCCAGCTATCATGAATAATGCTGTTATGAACATAGTTGAACAAATATTTTTGTAGTCTGACTGATCATCTCTTGGGTATATGCCCAAGGGTGGTATTGCTGAATCCTGAAGTAGGATATTCTCAATTTTCTGAGAAGCTGCCATACTGATTTCCAAAATGATTGTACAAGTTTGTATTTCCACCAGAAATGGAGGAGTCTTCCCCTTGCTCCACATTGTCTCTAGTATAAACTATCATTGGTGTCTTTGATCTTAGCTATTCTGACTGGTGTAAGATGGTATCTCAGAGTTGTTTTGATTTGCATTTTCCTGATGGCTAAGAATGTTGAAGATTTCTTTAAATGTCTTTCAGCCATTTGAGATTCTTCTGTTGAAAATTCTCTGTTTAGTTATATACCCCATTTTTAAATTAGGTTATTTAGAAATTTGATATCTAATTTCTTGAATCCTTTATATATTCTGGAGATCAGTCTTTTGTCTAATTTGGGGTTGGTGAAGATCTTTTCCCATTCAGTAGGCTGCCTTTTTGTTTTATTGACTGTGTCCTTTGCTTAAAAGAAGTTTCTCAGTTTCAGGAGGTCCCTTTTATTTATTGTTGCTCTCAATATCTATGTTACTGGCGTTATATTTAGGAAGGAGTCTCATGTGCCCATGAATTGAAGGCTACTTCCCATTTTCTCTTCTATCAGGTTCTGCATGGTCAAATCTATATTTAGGTCTTTAATCCATTTTGACTCAATTTTTGTGTATGGGGATAGACACAGATCTATTTTCATTCTTCTATATGTTGACAACCAGTTATGCCAGCACCATTTGTTGAAGACAAATTTCTATCGTATAATATTTTTTCCATCGTATAATTTTATCTTCGTAGTCAAATATCAGGTGTTCATAGGTGTGTGGATTAATATCTGGGTCTTTGATTTGATTCCATTTGTCAGCCTCTCTGTTTTTATGCCAATACTAATCTGTTTTCATTACCGTAGTTCTATAATAAAACTTGATGTCAGGAATGGTGATGCCTCTGGAAGTTCCTTTATTGTATAGGATTGTTTTGGCTATCCTGGGCTTTTTGTTTTTCCATATGAAGTTGATTATTGTTCTTTCGAGGTCTGTGAAGAATTGTGTTGGGACTTTGATGTGGATTGCATTGAATCTATAGATTGCTTTTGGTAGGATTGCCATTTTTATTATGTTGATCCTACCCATTTAAGAGCATGGGAGAGCTTTCCATTTTCTGGTATCTTCTGCAATTTTTTTTCTTCAAAGACTTAAAGTTCTTGTTGAAGAGGTCTTTCATTTCTTTGGTTAGAAAGAAAAATGGACAATATGTCTTCTTTTAGCTGCTCAATCTGGATGCTGGCAGCTGAACTTAGACCCTCTTCAAGTGCACAAGCACTTTCGATGCTTGAGCCTTTTCTCCTGCCTGTCTAGACCAGCTGTCATTTGAAAAAGCTAACATCTTGAAAGTTCACTCTCTGAATTGGACCCTTTAATTTTAGGTATTTTGTTGTAAGAGGCTGCTTTTTTATTTCCTGGCCACCCAGACTCCTGAAATAATCACACAGAAATCATATTATGTACAATATTGTTTGGCTAATAGCTTAAGCATAATTTGGCTAACTCATATCCTAAACTAAACCATCGCTATTAATCTGTGTATCACCGCGTGGCTGTGGCTTACTGAGTAAAGTTCTGCCCAGTGTCTGTCTCAGGTAGGTACTATATAGCTTCTCTTTGACTCTGCCTCCTTTCTTCCAGCATTAGCTTAGTTTCCCCCACCTACCTAAGTTCTGCCTTGAGCAGGCCTAAAACAGTTTCTTTATTAACCAATGGTATTCACAACATACAGAGGGGAATCCCACATTAGCATTTTATATGTATTCACCTCGCATTTCCTACAAAATATCTTACTTCACAAGTACAAAATGATGCCTTAGTCTTTCTATACCTGGGAAAGGAAATATATATTTCATAGACCTTACATAGTTTATGAGACTGATTGGTTTATTAGAAATATATTGCAGTCACTCACCATTTGAAAGTCCTCAAGTGTGCATCTCAATAAGTTGTTGCTGCAATGACTTACTGCTTTTTCTTTCATGACTGTAATTGTAAAGCAATCATGGGGTACTAGTATTCTTCAGTGTGTGTACTACCATACATATGCACACAGGCATAAATCATCAGTGGAGGAATAGATGAGTAAAGTCAAATACAATGAATAGAAGAACTAATAAAATTGAGAAAACAGGAAAAAACATTTAATGTGCTTTTTATTGGCTCACAATTTCACATGCAAGCAGTTTGGACTATATTCAAATGACTGATTTTTTTCATATAGTAATCTGAGTTTAGTGGATGCCTAGCTGTTTCAAGGGGCACTGGGGTGAATCAGCATTTCTATGACAAATACTCCACCACAGAAACCAAAGTTTCCTTCATGGTATAACACTCACTAAAAGGGATACAGCGTGTAGAAAATGTACTTCTCTGTTTTTTACTATACAAAGTGAAACACAAGATAAGTTCAGATTTGACATGTAAAAACTCAAGCATTGCCAAAGGGTTGTCATTCAGGGATTCATTGTGACTCACAGCAAATAAATATAGATAGGGATGTTATTGAAAACAAATACAAAATTAAAAATCATCTTGGGGTAACTTTCACGTAGCTTTGTCAAGAAGAAAGTATTTCCATTATAGACAGAAATTAAAATTAAACAATGATAATACAGATAATATTTTTCAAGAGACATTAATGTCTTGTTTACCTGAGAAAGTGTAGTAGGAGTTTGATCTATATTTTGTATATGCACTAACAAAAAGTGTGTGTATGTGTGTGTGAGAGAGAGAGGGAAGTGAGGGAGAGAGAAAAAGAGAAAAATGTGCATGTGTATGTGCATGCAAACTGTTATGCTTTTTTATTTAATTGTGTCCTATATTTGTATCATCATTGAATCAAAAATTATCTGATACATACCTCTGATTTGTTCCCAAAACAGCGTAATTATTTTTATTTACCTCATACCCCACTTATCAGCCTTTAGTGTTAAACTTTTTTAAATTTGTAATTTGGTACACAGGAAGTGCTAAATCACTTTGTAATTATACATTTCTATTTCTCTTATCTAGTAATATTCTTATCAAAAATATTCTTCAATGCCGTTTATATATTGAGTTTCAAAGCTTTTAATGTTTGTTCTGTAATACAGTTACTTTTCTATATGTATTCACCTCCTTGCTCAGAATTAATTACATTTCAAGTTGCTTTTATTCAAAAGAGTGATGCAACATAAAATATCTTGTGTTTTGTTTTCTGTTTTGTCATTTTCATTAGGTTTTTAAGTTTTGTACAATGTATTTTAATATTATAAATCTGCTCTCCCTATTGAAGGCTTAATCTGTGTGTGTGTGTGTTTATACTTGTTATATTGGTGGATAGGTATTAATTCTGTTTTATACATAAAGAAAGCAGCTTTACTTGATGAAGCATATTGTTATCCATGATTGCAAATTATTAGTTTATAAGTTGATATATTCAATAATAGATCAAAGTCATTACAACTTTGAGCTATTTTACATCAATTCTAAAACTTCCAATAATAAAGAATTTAATTAATTATTGATGCCTGTAAAATTCCAATAGTATAGGTCAATTCCAATAATATATTGCTTGAGATGTAGTATACTGGTAGAGCATTTATCAAGCATGCAAACAAACCATGCCCTGGCTTTGATCCCATGTACCACACAGATGCACAAACACATATGCTGTGTATCTTCATGAGCTTTTATAACAAAATTTTGTATTTCAATATGGTATATAGCATATAATCAATTAGGGTCATGGGGATACACACATCTAAATTCTGTAATTCTGGAACATGAAGCAAGGCTGCAAATTCCAGGCCAACTTGAGTTATAAAATGAGTCATTTTCACAAAAAAAAAACAAAAAAACTGAATAACAAAAAGTAGATCAACTGAACTCAGAGTATTTAATAATGCATTACTTGCTTTGTCTTAGATTCAAAATATATTTTTCTTAAACACATTATTTTTTCTCACACATCAAGATTTCTTTAAAGAGACGGGTTTCAGGCTTGATCTTCAAAGAGTTTCAATTCTCTATATATTGATATATTATAGTCATTTCTTCTAATGCATAAATAGATTTGAAATGCACTTCACTCTGAGCTAGGAAGTGAATATATATTAAAAACAACTGTTTAATAGAGCATATATTTAAAAACATTGGAACTCAATAAATAAATGACATTGAAGAATAACATTTTTTGTTAAAAACCTTATTAGATGATATAAATTAAAATGTTAAATTTCAAAGTGACTTAACATTTCTCATCTATCAAATTATAAACAAATTTGAAAAAAGCTTCCCACTAATGGTTAATAAGTAGGATATAATATAAATAAAGCAGCTTTGGGAACCAATTAGAGGTATGTATCAGATAATACTTGATTTAATAATGACATAAATATTGGACACCAGTAAAGAAAAAGTCATAACGGTTCACACATAAACACATTCAACCACACTCACACACAAATTCATATATGCACATACTCTCACATGCTCAAATACACACATGCACACACACACATGCATATACTTTCACACACTCACACTCTCAACACACACACACACACACACACACATTCTACTTTGAAATACTAGTGATCAAATTCAGGGCACTTTGTATGCTAGGTAAACACTACCATACAGTTGCAATCCAATTCAACCCAATCTCAAATGTACCCTTCTTCACAAGAATACCTCATGGATGATCCACAGTAGTAAAGCATCAAAATTTAAAGTATTAATTATTGTTTATATATACAACCCATTTTTCTTTGGTGAAGAATTTGAATAGCAGGATTTTGCATTATTATTTCTGAAAATAAAAATAAGAAAAAATAAGATAATATATATCTCAATCGATGTGGTTTGTATAAGAGTGGCCCCCATGGACTCAAACAGGTGAGGACTTGCCAAAGAAGGTGTGGCTTTGTTCGAAGTAATGAGTCACTTGAATTGGGCTTTGAGGTTTCAAAAGCCCATGCCAGTACTAGTCCCTCTGTCTCTGTCAGTCTCTGAATGAGGGTCAGGATGTCTCTCAGCTACTGCTCCAAGACCATGTTTCCTGCCATGATGATAATGAGCTAATCCTCTGAATCTTTAAACAAACATGCTATAAAATAGTTCTTTTATAAGAGTTGACTGGTTGTGGTGTCTCTTCAAAGCAATAGGACATATTTAAGACAAAAGCTGATACCTGAAGTGGGGTATTACTGTGACAGGCCTGACCATGCTGCTTGTTGTTAGAATACTGACTTTGAGACTTTGGACTATGAAGAAAATTGAACTCTTTAAGTGGGTCTTAATGGGTTAGGGCAATAACAGTGTGGAAAAGAGTGTTATTGAGGATAAAGTGGACTGCTGGGCTCAGATCAAGGGACTTCAGAGGGGGAAGAAAATTAATAGTGGCCTAGAGACCATTGTGATATTTTGACAAAGAATATGGCTGCTTTGCCTTTGTCCTAAAAGTTAGCCAAAGGCTAAATTAAAAACTTCTTAATGGAATTGGCAAAGGAGAGTCAAGACAGGCTATGATTGACTGTCATTTGGTTAATAGTGATTATTCTTAGACATATCTATAATGAAAGGGAGAGAACTGGACAAAGAGAAATGCAAAAGGTACAGTCTGAGAAGGAAAAGAAGCACCAGGAAGTGTAATAGAACTATGTTCAACGTGTAAAGGATAAAATATTTAAATAGAAGCCTAATGCTAAACAGAATAAAGGGAATGGTGACCTTAGAGAAAGACTCCACAACTAAGCTTACAACTTATGGAAAAGGAATTGAAGAAAAGCTTAAACATTTAAGGAAAACATCAAAAGCAGAAAGCTGATGCAAATACAACTGGACAATGGGAGAAAATCCCAGCCCCTTCCAGCAGCAGACGGTGACAGCTTCAGTCACATGGTTCTAGCTTTATGTAGTGGTTCTCAACCCTCCTATTGCTTCTATTCTTCAATACAGATTTTCATGTTGTGTTGACCCTTGATCATGAAATTGTGTCTTTGCTACTGTAGTTTTGCTATTGCTACGAATCATAATGTAAACATCTGACATGTAAGATATCTGATATGTATCTCTCAAAGGGGTCTCAACACAGAACCACTACTTTTTAGCATTGAGAATACAAGTAAGGGGTTGTGGGGTTGGAATGAATGTGTTTGCAGGTGTATGGGTATGGAATATGGTAATCTACGTAAGAATGGCCCACACAGGCTCATATAGATATGGCCTTATTTGAGTAGGCGTGGTTTTGTTCAAAGAAGGGTGCCTTTTGGGTTAGACTTTGAGGTTCCAAAAGTCCATGCCAAGACCAGTCACCAGTCTCTCTCTCTCTCTCTCTCTCTCTCTCTCTCTCTCTCTCTCTCTCTCTCTCTCTGCCTTAAGATCAGGATGTAGTTCTCAGCTCCTGCTTCAGAGTCTTTCTGTCTGATATGGCAATAATGAACTAAGGTTCTGAAAGTGTAAGCAAGGCCTCAATTAAATGCTTTCTTTTAGGAGAGTTGCCTTGGTCATAGAGACCCTTCATAGCAATAGAACAGTAACTAAAACAATCAGGATTAGCTTTATTATAACTTACTAATAGCACATAAAACTTAACCATGTATTCACACTTCAATACATATTAAATATTTATTTATTCTACTGTTTAAACTGTGGATCAGCAAGAAACTTTTAATTTTCCTCAAAGATTCAGGTTTAGAGGCTTCTTTAGGAAACATATTTTTATTAGGTCTCTATCATTGAAGAGGAGTCACAGTGATCTGTCATGTCTTAAAATTTGCACCAGTACGCAACATAAATGTAGTGTGGGGCTGCGGGCGGTTTCCCACCGCCCTGCTCTCGGCCACCGGCTAGCTTAAAACCCGAAATAATTACACAGAAACTTTATTCTTTTAAACACTGCCTGGCCCATTAATTCCAGCCTCTTTCTCACATCTTGCTTTAACCCATTTCTAATAATCTGTGTAGCACCACAAAGTGGTGCCTTACCAGGTAGATTCTAGCGTACGTCCATCTTGGGCTGGAGCTTCATCGCGTCTGGCATCTCTCTGAGGAGAGGCACGGTGGTCTGACTAACTTAGGAGAGGCGTGGCATCTGACTGATCCTTCTACCTCACTTCCTCTTCCTGTTCTGTCTACTCCACCCACCTAAGGGGCGGTCTATCAAATGGGCCAGGCAGTTTCTTTATTAGCCAATGAAATCAACTCAAACAGAAGACTCTCCCACATCATTTCCCCTTTTTCTGTTTAAACAATAAAAAGAAGGCTTTAACTTTAACATAGCAAAATTACATATAACAAAACAGTTATCAAGCAAGAATTATAGTTACAATATTTATATCTACTTTATCTTTTATCATAACTAAGGAAAACTATAACTATCTATCCATTCTTCAACTCCATCAAAGACTCCAGAAGGATATAATATTACCTAGGTAAACAAGAAGTAAGCTACTTCCAAAACTCTAGAAATGACAGAGACATCTCGCTGCCTGGACAGTCACCCAAAGTTCTTTTGTACTGTTGGGGCATCCATCTTCAGCCTACAGGCCCATAGTTTCCAGCAGACGTTTCCATGAAGCAGGAAATTTCAAAGGCAGTTCAGTCAGTATCTGCTGTGTCCTACAGAATGTCTTGCAGACTCTTTCATGAATCAGGAATCCCAAGAATCATCTCACCTTTAGGCAAGTTCAGCAGTCCTCTCTCTGCTGGTTCTTTGTGTTCAGTTTATGCAACAGTCCAGGCAAGAGCAGTTTCTTGCCCAAATGGCTGTCAAACTCCATAAGGATTCTCTTCGATGCCCATCTTCCTCTTGAATTAGATTGGTGCTGCCAGGAGCTGACATGTCTCATTGTCATGAAAAGCCTTAAGTTATTAAAACGTTTAAGTGGAGTATTCTGTAGTCTTTGAAAGATATTAGGAATACCTATCTAACTGAAATATATCTCTATATATCTAGAAAATCTAACTAATATGACTATAAGCTTTACTATTATCGATGATTATCCATTAACAACCTATATACATTACATTTTTAAATGACTTACACAATCACAATACCTTAATCAAGAGCAGAAATACATATACATATAACAAAATTGACCTTAAAATCCATACCAATGCAAATTATTCATATATATATCATATCCCCCTTTAAATGTAAAAGAACATTTATAAACAATATTTGGGAACATGGGCACAGTTATTTCTCTCCAAACTGCTTCCTGCTGAATGGGGACGCTGTTAATCAGATTTTTCATGGTGTAACCTGTGTACCAGGTTCATCTCAGTCATCAGTTGGGTGAAGTAATTTTCTGAAGATGTTCACAGCAACCTTTCAGGAGGGCGTGGTCTGTCATACCATATTGGGATAGAAGCAATCCAACGGGTCTCATTTTCTGTAAAAATAAAAGAAGAATCTCTTTTCCAAAGTATCATATCCTTAGATCCAAATTCTAAAGTCAAGGTATTTTCAAGATATCTTTCTTGGATTAGTTCAGCAGCATTTGTAAACAAACATCTTTTAGCAGCTGTTGCTCCTTCCTCAGCATTCAAACAATTCAAAAAGAGCATAATAGCATACAGTATCAAGATTCTTTGTGTATTTTCCATCTTTGTATGGCTTTATTTTAACCTCTATTTCCTTTATTTTTACTTTTATTTTTTTTATTTTTTGACAAGTTCTCTGTATATCTTTGTCCTGGAATAACTCTGCAGACCAGGCTGTTCCTGAACTCACAGAGATCTGTCTGCCTCTGCCTCCCCAGTGCAGGGATTAAAGGTGTGTACTACCACACCTTGAACTCACAGAGATCTATCTGTCTCTGCCTCCCAGGCACTGTGATTAAAGGCGTGTGCTACCACACCTTGAAGTCACAGAGGTCAATCTACCTTTGCCTCCCAAGTGTTGAGATTAAAGGTGTGTACTACCACACCAAACTACTTCCTTTTTTTTCTTATTTACTTTTAAGAACTTTAACCTTTAGCCTGCGTATATTTTCAATACATTGTAAACCATTTGGACATTTTCTTCGACTTTGAATCTTTCTTTTACTGTACATCTCTTTCTTTTTCTAATCACATGAGTCTTTAATTTACCAAACAATATCGGTAGGACTAAAGCCGTGACTTTGGCGGCTGGATCCAGCCCATTCCTTAGCTTTCCAGCCTCGTGGCAAAGGTACTGACTGTAGCCATGTTTATCACCACAACTCTGGTGGTTCAAGGTCCCTCCCAGCAAGCAAGCTGCAACAGTGTTAAACAAAAATCAAAAGCTCCATAGTCAGGATCCCCTGCTTAAAAGAGTCAGAGTTTCCCTTGGCAGGATGACCCAGAAAGCCGGCATTTTAAAACAGCACAACTTTTTTCCTGCTACAGCTGAAAACTGAAAAGCTTTTCATCAACACCGTTTAAGTGTTTTGTGGCAGGACCTCTTATTGAGCTGCAGGGTTTTGCAGATGAAGCTGAGTCAGGAAGCCTCTCTTAGATGAGAGCGCTTGCTCAGACCTGAGAAATTGCTGTTATCAAGAAAACATGCTTTTCTCTAGTCTTTCCCAAGCTTTCTCAGGCTTTCTGTGGATTCAGTTATCCACGTTGGGCGCCATTCCTGTAGTGATGAGCTGTGGGCTGGATTCCCGCCACCCTGCTCCTGCCATGTTTAGCTTTACATGCAAAATAACATCACACAAATTGTATTCTTTTAAACACTGCCTGGCCCATTAATTCCAGCCTCTTTCTCACATCTTGCTTTAACCCATTTCTAATAATCTGTGTAGCACCACAAAGTGGTGCCTTACCAGGTAGATTCTAGCGTACGTCCATCTTGGGCTGGAGCTTCATCGCGTCTGGCATCTCTCTGAGGAGAGGCACGGTGGTCTGACTAACTTAGGAGAGGCGTGGCATCTGACTGATCCTTCTACCTCACTTCCTCTTCCTGTTCTGTCTACTCCACCCACCTAAGGGGCGGTCTATCAAATGGGCCAGGCAGTTTCTTTATTAGCCAATGAAATCAACTCAAACAGAAGACTCTCCCACATCACATAAACTTTGTTCTTGCAAGTCATCAGTCAAGTTGTATGGCCACACTACCTTAAGCATACAGGATATTGCAAATGTGTCATTCCTATAGTGTCATATTTAGATAGAAATATGAGTCAGTAAACACACACACATACACACCACAGATACACACTGATTATGGAAAAAATATTTAAAAGAAAATAGTATTCATGCAAAACAAGGTTGAAAAATTGGAAAACTATGCTATCAAAATAATATATTTTTATATTTCCTGTATTTTGTATTTTTCAAGTATAAAATATTTAATAAGTACAATATTAATTATAGTGTTAAAATATAACTTCTAAATTTTGTTGTTTCTGGAAATGGGTTATCATTTTTCTGCAAAATTGATTGTGCTTATCAAGAAAAATATATATATTCACTCAAAGCATATCTCAAAATATCTGTGATAACAATTGCTTTTATAATCAACACATTTAAACATAGAAATTCTTATCAATTTTTCTCTCAGTATATTTTTTTCAGTAGTAACATAAAATTGATTGATTTACTGAGCATCAAGGATAATTTATTGACAGGCCTGAAAAATAGGGTTAGAAACGAACAAATTGAGAATGAATTTCACAGAAGACTAGTGTTATAAATTATACTGTTAGCAGTAACTAGGCATCAAATTTAAAAATTAATTATTATTTTTTGGAGATAAGGTCTAAAATGATTTAACATAGTTATAGGTTGAAGATATTTTTTCTTCTTTTGAGATCAAAGTAAAGTACAATGGCTAGTATCAATCATGAGTTAAGGAATGTATTATTTTAATAAAGACTAAATTGAATATTTTGTATACATGTATCAGATAACATGTTCACCCAAGTTCTAAACCTTTTGAACCACACTTTTGATTGGGCTTTTTTGTTTTAATCTTAAGAAAACTTCACACGCTTTCACAAGTGATCATAAATCCTTTGAGAACATGGTAAAGCATAATTAATTGTGAGAAACAATTCAGATTATTTTGGGAGCTTGTTGAATCACAGCATGTTCACTTTTCAAGGGAGCTCAGAGAAAATACGGTTCAGTTGGGAGTCATTATTTCTCAGTAATGTTATTGTCCAAAGATAAAATGATAGAATAAGGACAGTCCTCAGAAAGCAATGTATTGGTCACTTTGATGGTAAGGAGTATTCGTTTAATTTAAAAATAAGCCTCAAATTATTTGATAGACTTTAAGTATATTCAACTGTGAGTCAGGCATCAGGTGGTGGTGATGCACACCTTTAATCCTAGCACCCAGGAGGCAGAGGCAGGTGGACCTTTTTGAGTTCAAGGCCAATCTGGTCTAAAAGAGCTAGATCCAGGACAGGCCCCAAAGCTACAGAGAAACTCTGTGTCGAAAAACAAACAAACAAAAAGATAAGTTTTTCCTAAAACAATGCAATTCATGTCAACATAAACAATATGAGGTCAGAGTCAATTTAACTTGAAGCATTCTGAATCACCTTTCAAAACAGTTTACATCAAATTGCAGTATTTGTACAAGGGCAAAAAACATTTTTGGTGAATGCCACTTGAATACAATAGAAGAAAGTATAGAATAGTTCAGATTTGTTGCTGCCTTGTTGGGTTTTTCAAACCCTCTCTTGAACATGTGTTACTATCCCTTACAGATGGCCAGTAGGGCTTGTGCACACTAGATCATGTTGTTTCCACTGAATTGTCAGGGTTAACATGTTCAAGGCAAAAAATAAGAGACAAGTGCCAAATTTAAAATTCTCAGATTTAATCTCCTTCTAATTACTCTTCAGAACTTGACTAAAAATGAAGAGAAAATAACAAAATTCAGTCATTATGAATGATTAAAAATCTTTTCCAGGATAGAATTCTAAGATGACCCAAAAGTATGCATTTTGCTTATCTACCGGGTATTTTCAGAGGTGTGTAAATTCACACAAAGAGATATTTCTTTCAGAAGATCTGATTGCCTCTAGATACTGATAAATATTGGTCAGAAATCATATTATATGCACTAATGCTTTATCCTAATTTTCATTTTGCATTAAAAATATGCAGATAATCTACTGAATTGAAGTTTGCACATAAAACTGAAATAGCATCACTACAATCAAGAAGATATATATGTCCATCACATCCAAATAGCTCTATTTTGGAGCATAGGAACATGTAAAAGGATATCTTTTTTGTTTATGTTTTTGTTTTTGGCATGTATACACAAAGAAATTCACCCTGCTAAATCCATTTAGTGTTGCTCATATGTTTTCATTTTTTTGTTCTGAGCACTTTTTATTTAAAAATTCTCATGACACCCATTACTAAAGAATAGTGAGTCTCCCTTTCTCAGCAATTATTAATTGCCTGCCGTTCCTCATTTAGAGATGGTGCATTCACTTCCCAACAAAGAAATAACTTTCAAACTTGAGTGCAATGTTGGGGCATTGTATATTGTAATTTCTTAACAACTTTTTTTCTTTTGGGTTTCATCTTAAAAATTAGATATGTCTTATTATCACCAAAAGAGTTTAAAAACAAAAATATCACCAATTTTTGAGCCATAAGATAATAATCTAAGATATAAAAGTCAGTAGAGGACCGTCTATTTGAGAATAATAAATACAGCAAAATTTCCATGAAAACTGCCCAAGTATGTTGCACCAAATGGATTCATGAAATTCAAATATTTAAGATCTCTTCCTTGGTCCAAAACAGATTTGGTCATGTTTCTGAATATTCCAAAGAAAGCTAATTTCTAACAATAAAACTATGGTATTTTAGAAATCTTTAAATAATCTGGTATGTTACAAACCTATTATTTATGGTAAAGTTTTTGGTTACCTGACTTTTGAAACATACTAAGCATAAATACAGTCTGTTTAGCAGGACAGCTCAATGGAAGACCGCTAAAGAGAAATCATCACTTGTGTATTTTCCCACAAGGCTCTTATAAGGGTATTTATAATTGTCTGTGAAAATAACTGGAATTGAATATTTGGCATAACAAAAGAGAATGGAAATGGAAAAAAAGTTTAAGCAATTGACTACCACACATTTTGGGTTGAGTTAGCTTTCACCTTCTTGTGATCATTTACGTATCCAATATGGAATACACAAGGGCACGCTGTCAGATTCAATGCCTTAGAAATGCTGAATTACTCCATAGGAAATAACATGAAGAAATGAAAAATATTCAATATATTTTTATAGTGAAAGTAAACCTTCTACATGAAAGGCCAGAACAATTAAATAAAAACTTAAGTAAAATTTCTATAAAAGTAATTCAGTTCCTATATGTTCTGCTAGCTAATGTTCAAAAAGGACACTAATATAGATTAGAAACATACCATTTCTTTTGTTCAAATTGTGTTATAAATTTTAAGCCGAACAAATTATGACACCATTTGTATGCAGAGACTGCACTTTTGTTTCTTGATCACCCAGACCCAAATAACCACACAGAAATTATATTAATTGCAACATTGTTCAGCCAATGGCACAGCTGTTTTCCTAGTTAGCTCTACATCTTAAATTAATCCATTTCTATCAATCTATGTGCCTCCCCGAGGCTGTGGCTTACTAGCAAGGTTCTGGTGTCTTTCTCATCTGCCTGATTCCTCCATCTTTCTCACTGTATTCAGTTTAGTTTTCCTGCCTACCTGTATTCTGTTTTACCATAAGCCAAAGCAACTTCTTTATTAAGCAATGGTAATATATATTCATAACATACAGAGAGGAATCACACATCAGTATTAATATTTTAATAGAATATATATTAAGGTTGAGATGTTGACATTTAGATTTTAGTCATGTATATCTACTTTACATATAATATATACTTTGTATATTATAAATGATAAACTAAATATCAAAACAAAAGAAATATTTAAAGACTGGAATTTTATCATAAACCATAACTATGCCATGTATTCTTTTGAGAAATGTCTATATTAAAGACTTTTTGTTGTACAGTGTTGAGGACCTTCACAAAAAGCTGACAGCCTACCCTTGAGCTATATGTATGATTCAAAAGTCTTCTTTCTTTAATGTTTAGTTCTTTCCTCTCTTGAAGTATAAGGGCTACTCTATATTGTTAAATACATACAATATCTGTTACTAATGGAAGCTTCTGTACTTCTACCCTATTTAATTAAATGTACCCCTTTGAGTTTGTAAAACACATTCAAATTATTGTCCTTTTTTGTTGTTTGTATGTTGTTTTACATATTCAATTAAAGTATCAACAAGTATAAACATTGCCATATAAGCTATAAAACAGACAAGTAACAAGAAAAATCCAAATGACTGTATTATTTTCATTTTTAAAATATAAAAGTAGCAAGAGAAAGGAGGGAAAAGAGAAAAAAATAAAAAATGAAGAAGGAAGGGAAAGAAAGAAATGAGAGAGAGAGAGAGAAAGAGAGAGAGAGAGAGAGAGAGAGAGAGAGAGAGAGAGGAGAGGAGAGAGAGGAGAGGAGAGAGGAGAGAGAGAGAGAGAGAGAAATAAAAGCTAAATATTTTCTCCAGAGAACCTAGGGGAGTTGCCTAAGGAATTGGAAATGATGTTGGTAAAGTAATGGCCTGTGTCACCTCACAAGCTGTCAAATCCTAGACTGCACAAGACTAATGGCTCTCTTATAAGACTTTCTTTCAGTACTGCTCCCCAAACTCAAAGGCACAGAACTAGCTATTTAAGGGCAAAGTGATAAAAACTCTCTTACTTAGGTGGATAAGCTTTCTCAGGAGTAGCGTTTTGATTCTGAAACAAGTCACAGAGCTCATTAACAGAACCAATGGAAGCGATAATAGACTATGACTACCTTTAATTGTCCCTCTGTTGTGTTATGCATTGCAAAGCCAGATTTGGGATGAAAGTCTTGTCAGTGCTTTGATGGCAGGATTGGAGTTTTAAAGTAAGATAATCTCACACCTATAACAAGATCAGTTCTGCCTGAGGCACATGTCCTGAATCACCTTCAGAAATCTTTGTTGACCACATAAAATGCAAACAATTTAAGGTACTGATTTCTCAAACTAAGAAAGACTGCCCATCATTTAGCTTGCACAGAATTAGCTTTATTTTTCATAAACTTTGAAATAAAATATTGACTATATATACTTTAAATATCACCTTAGGTTTAAAGAATTGAAAGGTTTTAAATACTCTTTAATACAGTTTATTACTATAGCATATTACTCTATGTATACTGAAATATATTGTAGTATATTCCATATTTATGCACAGAAATATTTTAATATCAATAAAAGTATACCTAGAATTAAATAAGTATATGAATATAGAAGGTTGCTTGCTTGTTCCTGGCTGCACAGACTCGAAATAACCACACATAAACTGTATTAATTAAATCATTGCTTTGCCTATTAGCTCTAGCTTCTTATTGGCTAGCTCTTACATCATAATTCAATTCATTTCCATTATTTTATATTTTAACCACAAGGCTCATGGCCTACTGGCAAGTTTCCAGCTGGCAGCTGACATTTTTTTCCTCTGGTGGCTACCTGGCATCTCTTCGACTCCTCCTTCTTTCTCCCAGCATTCAGTTTAGTTTTCCCTGCCTAGCTCTCTTATACTCGCTCACAGGCCAAGGCAGATTCTTTACTCATTAACCAATAAAAGCAACACATATACAGAAAGACCTCCCATACCATATGAAAATAGAATTCCATATTAAATAATACTTAAAACTGCATTTGGTGTTAATATAAATTTCAGAAATTAAGATCACAAAGAATTATGTTTATTTGCACATTGTCAATTTTGAAAGCAGGATATATACTTAGGCAAGTATTTTTACTTTGTAAAGTAAAATTTGGAATTTGAAAGCATAAAATCAAGAAAAAATATAAAATATGGTCCAGAGAATTAGATTCAGCAAATGCCCAATGTATGCCCACAGGGTGTTTAAATAGCTCATCTTGTACTTGTAAATTTTCTTCTCTCTCTTTATGCCACACATGCCATGCATTAATTGTGTGCTCATAACATACATCTATCTGGACTTTTTTATTTTCTTATAAAATGACAGGAATGTAAGGCACATTTCTTTTGGGAAGGTCCAAGGCCTTCCCTACTATATCTAGACTAGGCAAGGTATCCATCAAAATAGAATAAGTTCCCCAAAAGCCAGTATATGCAGTAAGGATAAATCCTGGTGCCACTGCCAGTGGCCCCTCAGTGTGCTTCAGCCATGCAACTGTCAACCACATTCAGTGGGACTAGTTTGGTTCTATGCTTGTTCTTTCCCAGTCTGGCTGGAGTTGGTGAGCTCACATTAGCTTAGGTAGACTGAGTGGGTGTACCCATCATGGCCTTGACCTCTTTGCTCATATTCTCATTTCTCCCACTCTTCAGCTGAACTTTGGGAGCTCAGTCCAGTGCTCTGATGTGGGTCTCTGCCTCTGTTTCCATCAGTTGCTGGATGAAGGTTCTATAGTGATATTTAAGATATTTATCAGTCTGACTATAAGGCAAGTCAAGTTCGGGCCCACCTCTTCTCTTTTGCTTAGGTTTTTAGCTGGAGTCATCCTTGTGGATTCCTGGGAATTTCTTTAGAGCCAGGTTTCTTAAGGCAATGTGCCTTACTCTGAGGAGTGGATGGGTGTGGGTTGGGAGGGTATATTGAAGGAATGGGAGGAGGAGAGTGAGTGGGAACTTGGGTTGTATGTATAATGGAAAAAGATAGTTTGTTTTCTTTTTAAAAAATAATAAAAAAGAAAAAAGTGATAAGAATGGATAATTTTTTAATTTTCAGATATCTAATTAAAATGTTGATGAGAATTTTCTTAATGAAATAAATAATAATTATGTATATATACATATGTGCTTATTCTTATTACTTTTTATAACAGAATACAGAGCATTAAAATAATGGAAAAAATTAATAGGCAGATGCTAACAGTTCATCACCTCTGGAGAAGTCTGGCCAGTAATGGGAAGATGATGACTATTCAGAAACTTTACCAACTTTCTGCAATCTCTTTACTCTTGCTCTAATCTTTAAAATGCAGGCTAATGAACCAAAACAACCTAAATGAAACTTAATTATAGCAAATTAGATAAGGGTCAAAGCATTAGCATATAATTTGCTTTATTTCTCGCCCTTCTTCTCCCTCTCCATTCCCCCATACATACATACACACACATACACACATATATATGTGTGTTTGTGTATATATAGTGTATATATATATTCATATACACACACATGCACACATTTTTCTAACTTTATTTCCACAATTTCTTCTGAAGAAATGTTTTGAGAAATTTAAATAAGAACCGTTATTGTCAAGAGTAACAATTAAACTACTCAATCACTTTTATCTACAGTGACTTAAAACACATAGTGGGACTGAGTTCATTACCTGTTAATTACATTACAGTATAACAATTACAGTTCATTACAGTGTTAACAATGCTCTGATGGAGATGTGTGGACAGATATCACTGGTGAAATCCGACTTTAAACTCATATTCCATAGGCCAATTCAATTGATCTGATATTCCATTAGTGATATGAAACTTAAAGAAAAAAAAAGTCCATAATTTTCTTCTTGTAACTTACTCAAGGCTTTTATTTATTACCTTACTCAGTACACTGAAGCACAATGAAACAGACACAAAGCAGGTTTAATAGCACACAATGTAAACTCACAAAGTGGTAACTGTGGGAGATTTATGTGTGACCTCCATAAAAATCAATCATCTGGTTTCACTGAGAAAGACAAATTTAATACTATCTGCTAAAATCCATGACCCTACATAATTCTATTTAAACATTTAAGAAAGGTTATTTTCCCCAAACCTGTTTGGCATACCAATCATTTAAAGTAGCATCATAAGGGATACTTTCCTAGACTGGTAAACTATCAAGGCTCAGAACTTGCAGGAGTATAGACCTTTATGGTTTTCCTCAAGTGGTTACTTGTCATCTTTAATGGAATATTATATTTATATAGCTTCCAAAGTGAATTTTATAAATTATAACCACTCCTAGAAGAAAACAAAACCATAGGGCTATAATCATTCTTGCAATGTTATTTAGTGAATCATTGCATCTCAAGAAATTACTATTGTGTCTAAATAAGCTCAACCAGATAGATATTTATGATAGTCTTGACTCTAATGAAATGTCATTAATTGTATATTAATGTAAAGACAAAGCTTGAATTTGTTTCAAATCAAAATAACTGAGATATATGAAAATTCACTGCATCAAGGTGTCTTCATCAACATCTGTAAAATTTTGAGACTAGTTCAGAATCTTTAAATTACCTCACACATCCATTCTCTGATAGCATTTTCTTTCTTTTTTGGGGGGTTTTCGAGACAGGGTTTCTCTCTAGCTGTGGAGCCTGTCCTGGAACTAGCTCTTGTAGACCAGGCTGGTCTCGAACTCAGAGATCTGTCTGCCTCTGCCTCCCGAGTGCTGGGATTAAAGGCGTGTGCCACCACCACCCAGCTGATAGCATTTTCATATAGTGGTTGAATTGATCACCTTCTAGTCAGCGCTACTTCTCCCACCTTTTTCCCAAGGTTTGAAGAAACATATTTGGATTACAGGGTCAACACCAAATTTTCTCAGTACTCAACACTATCTATACAGATTGCTCACTATACTGACCTGATATGTAAGCTTAATTCTGCATCAGAGTGTATTTATTACTATCATGTCAGGCAACAAACAGTTCCCCCAGAAATGATATCTACATAAAATTCTCATCAGTTAGTCAGTGGTGAAGAAATGTTCCAATTAGTTTAATATTTTCTTGGGTAATGTGTGTGTGTTTGTGTGTTCACAAATGTGTGCTTGGGAGTCCAGAGGTCAGAGTTGGAATTCTTCCTTTATCTCTTCCACATTTTTATTTGAAAAGAGATTTCTTACTGAACCCAGAACCCACAAATTAGCTATTTTGAATTACTAGAGTTCCATAAACACATAACTTTGCTTACTTTTTATGTGGCTGATGGCTCTCCAAACTCAGGTCCTCATGTTTCTGTAGCAGGATTTTTACTACTTGATGTCTATAGTTTTGATATTACATCTGTCTCTACCACAGCCAAAATGTGGAAATGAGGAAGATTGATTTCCTAAAAGTTATTAAGATGGTTGCATAGATGATGAGGGAAGATACTTTATCCATACATTAATCTACTGATAAATTTAGGACATAATGAACTATGAGACAGAACTTAGATGGAGAAATTGGTCCTTCCTGATATGGCTTTGAAGGGTATATCTTGTTTTTGGACCACCTCCCTCCTTTATGGCCTCAGCTCATACTCTACCCTACCATCCTCTGCCATCTCTAACATGTTGCTTTTCCCGCTCAACAGCAAAAGAGCCATGGATTGACACAGTGAAATAGTGAGTCTAAACAGGTCTTCTTTTAAGGGTTTTTTTTTTTTTTGCTGCCTTTCTCATTTTTTTCTATTTTTCAATTCTTCTACCATCAGTTTCTCAAAGTCAGTTTAGAAAAAGAAAGCATTTGGATGAAAATCTTTTTGGCTATTTCACCCACTTCTCTGTAACCTGGAATGGCTGGTATATCTCAGTTCTAACCAATGAGGTGAGGCTTAAATACCACACTGATGAAGAGAATAGCAAGAGGGAAAAATGACTATTCCATTTATCTGGTTCCCTTCTCTAAATTCTTTTGTTTTTTTCTTCTTCACAAATGGACACAAATGGACCCCTGTCAGCCCATAGGTATGACAGGCAACATGCTCAGCTTTATATAAAGAACACAAGACTTGAAAAATGAGGAAAAAACTTCATGTTTGCAAGAAAAGTAAAATAACATAATTATTTAAAATTTTATATATTGACTTTTTCCTTTTTTATTGATTTTTTTGAGCTCTACATTTTTCTCTGCTTCCCTCCCTGCCTCTTCCCTCCCCTTCAACCCTCCTCAAAGATCCGCATGCTCTCAATTTACTCAGGAAATTTTGTGTTTTTCTACTTCCCATTTAGATTAGATCTATGTATGTCTCTCTTAGTGTCCTCATTGTTGTCTAAGTTCTCTGGGATTCTGATTTGTAAGATGGCTTTCATTGCTTTATGTTTAAAGACCACTTTAAAGTGAGTGCATGTGATAATTGTCTTTCTTTGTCTGGGTTACCTCACTCAAAATAATGTTTCTAGCTCCATCCATTTTCCTGCAAAATTCAAGATATCATTTTTTTCTGCTGCGTAGTACTCCATTGTGAAAATGTACCACATTTTTTTCATCCTTTCTTCAGTCGAGGGACATTTAGGTTGTTTCCAGGTTCTGGCTATGACAAACAATGATGCTATGAACATAATTGAGCGCATGTCCTTGTGACATGATTGAGCATCCTTTGGATATATACCAAAAAAGTGGTATTACTGGGTCTTGAGGAAGGTTGTTTCCTAATTTCCTGAGAAGTTGCCACACTGACATCCAAAGGGGCTATACCAGCTTACATTTTTACCAGCAATGCAGGAGTGCTCCCTTTCCTCCTTAACCTCTCCAGCATAAGTTGTTGTCAATGTTTTTGATCTTGGCCATTCTTACAAGTGTAAGATGGAATTTTAGAGTTGTTTTGATTTGCATTCTCTGATGACTAAGGATATTGAACATTTCCTTAAGTGTCTTTTAGCCATTTTAGATTACTCTGTTGAGAGTTCTCTGTTTAAGACTTTACTAGATTTTTTTATTGGATTATTTTTTCTTTTGATGACCAATTTCTTGGGTTCTTTGTATATTTTAGAGATCAGACCTCTGTCTGATGTGGGGTTAGTGAAGCCCTTTTCTCATTCTGTAGTCTGTAATTTTGTCATGTTGATGGTGTCCTTTGCTTTACAGACACTTTACAGTTTCAGGAGGTCCCATTTATTAATTGTTTCTTTCAGTGTCTGTGCTACTGGGGTTATATTTAGGAAGTGGTCTCCTGTGCCAATGCATTAGTGTACTTCCCACTTTCTCTTCTATAAGGTTCAGTGTGACTGACTTTATGTTGATGACTTTGATCCATCTGGACTTGAGTTTTGTGCTTGATGATAGATATGGGTCCATTTTTATACATCTACATGTTGATATCCAGTTATGATAGCACCATTTGTTAAATATGCTTTATTTTTTATATTTGATATGTTTTGCAACACATCAGAACAATCATCTACCACGATCAAGTAGACTTCAGCCCAGATATGCAGGGATGGTTCAACATACAAATATCTCTCAATGTAATCCACCATATAAACAAACTGAAAAATAAAAATCACATGATCATCTCATTAGATTCTAAAAAGCTTTCGACAAAATACAACATTCCTTCATGATAAAGGTCTTGGAGAGAACAGGAATACAAGGAACATACCTAGACATAATAAAAGCAATATACAGCAAGTCAACAGCTAACATTAAACTAACTAGAGAGAAAGTCCCAGCGATTCCACTGAAATCAGGAGCAAGACAAGGTTGTTCACTCTCTCCATATCTATTCAACAGAGTTCTTGAGGCCTTAGCTAGAGAAACAAGACACCAAAAGGAGATAAAGGGGATACAAATAAGAAAAGAAGAAGTCAAACTCTCACTGTTTGCTGATGATATGATAGTTTACATAAGTGATTCCAAAAATTCTACCAAGGAACTTCTACACCTCATAAACACTTTCAGTAATGTACCAGAATACAAGATTGACTCACAAAAATCAGTAGCCCTCCTGTACACAGATGATAAAAGGGCTGGGAAAGAAATCAGAGAAACAACAACCTTCACAATAGCCACAAATAGCATAAAATATCTTGGAGTAACTCTAACCAAACAAGTGGAGATCTTTTATGACAAGAACTTTAAATATTTGAAGAAAGAAACTGAAGAAGACACCAGAAAGTGGAAAGATCTCCTGTGCTCTTGGGTAGGCAGAATTAACATAGTAAAAATGGCAATGTTACTAAAAGCAATCTACAGATTCCATTCAATGCCCATCAAAATCACAGTAAAATTCTTCACAGACCTCAAAAGATGGTACTCAACTTCATATGGAAAAGCAAAAAACCCAGGATAGACAAAACAATCCTGTACAATATATTAAATTTTTATTCCTACTGCATGAACTAATAAAGATTATTCTCTAGATGGAAACAACTTTATATTAAATGGGAAAGAATTCTCATTGAATAATATACAGAAAAAGTTTTCAGAATTTTTTATTGAATAATTTTAAATCCTTAATATTAATCTTTTTTCACAAGCATCTCTTCCTGTATACAATATGTAAAAATATTCTCCAATAGATTGAATAATTCATTTTCTGTGCTCAGCTTATGTAGTTGACACATAAACAAAAGAGTAGTTGTTTTCAGACAAATCTTCAATTTTCTTTTTGAAGCGTGCTTTTAATGAGGCCTCTTGATTCATTTTCCATGTAAGCATACTGTTCTAGTAAAAAGTGCAGATTCCCCTAGTGTGATTCGCAAATTCAGAACAACATAGCTTTATTTAAATTATTTCCCTAGGTCTATAGTTAAAAACTTCAGTGTGAACAATGGCTTAGACTGACTCATAAGACTTGCATAAGACTAAGCCAATCAAAATCCCCAAAGACAGGGAGGGTGGGTTTATGACATTCTAACCCTCTATGAGGAGCTATTAGTATTTGATGGATGCTCTGGAGGAAGAATAAGTTTTCTTTAGAAATGCAGGCCCCAAGAAGCTATCAAATACTCTTGTAGATTGTCCCAAATTCTTGTACATTCAGACAGCAATAAATGGACTCAGCTCATACTCAGAGAGAGACAGGTGGGGGGAGTAAAAAGTGGGAAGGGAGAAATGGTAGAAAGAGGGGAAATTTGTTGGGTAGAGTTTAGTGTGTAGAGATGATCAAACCATAATTTGCATGTGTGAATATTAAGTAAAATGCTTTTTAAAAGTCTAACTTGGAGACATTTAAAAATATCATCTTGAGACCAGTGTTCAAGTCCCTAAATTCATATAGTTGCCAGAGAGATCAAAATCTTCCAAGTTGTCCTCTGACCTCTGCATAGTGCATGGCATTAACTCCAGTAAGTAAGTGTACAGAACATGGTAACAAATAAATATTCTAGCAAAGGAAGGGCTATAGGCAATGAATGACTACTATAATAGGAAAAATCAACATTCCTCATAGATGACTGTCCAATACAAAATGGTCAGCCCTAAGAACATACATATAAAGTGTTGTGGAATATTCCTTTACACCATGTAAATGTGTGTCATTGTAATTGGCTTAATAAAAAGTTAAATGGCCAATAATCAGTGAGGGTTTTCTGGGCAGAGAGAAGATTGGGCAGAAGAAGGCATGGTCACCAGTGAGACACAGAAGATGCAGGAAAGCAGGATGGACAGTATATAGATGAGGTAAACAAGTCTTGTGCAGCACATACATTAATAGAAATGGTCTTGTTTCAGTTTTAAGAGCTAGCTAAAAATAATCATAAGCTATTGGCTTTTATAATTAATAATAAGTCTCTGTGTGGTTACTTAGGAGCTGTCTGATGGGACAGAGAAAATATGATCACAACAAACAATAATAACTGAACTCAGAAAGTTGTATTTATAGATTTTTCTTTATAAATGTGTATATTATATATATACATATATATGTACATATATATATACACACACTGTATAACAATAATAAATACAGGAAATGGGGTCATGGATTTGTGAGAGAGTTGAGAGGGAATGGGAGAGGTTGGGGAGAGGACAAGAGAAAATGTAAATAGAGTACTCATAGGAAACTTAAGAAACAAATCTAAAAGAAAGGAAATGTACTAAATAGAAAGATATAGGAATGTTGTTTAAGATAGCTCATATAATCATCTCTGATATTTCTGAATGATTGATAATAATAAAAGAAGGAGTATATGCCTTTCAAAAAGTCTTACTTGGAGACATTTAAAAATATCGTCATTAAGAAACAAATGTTGGACACCTCACTGGTGGAAGGAGGTGTGTATGCCTTATAGTTCATAAAAAAGCAGAAATGGAAGAGGGATCTAAAATATTTCTGACATTGTCTCAGAGAAGGAAAGTTTCTAGAGGTGAGACACAAAGAGCCAAACCAAGTATGAAAACCAATTGTGGGTCAAAGGAAGAAGGTACAATTCATATGTCAACTTTAGTCATGAGAGACTGGAAACAAAACTGTCTGGACTTGTACCAGTAGACAGTCAGTCTCAGTCTGTGATCAGTATTGTCTAGTTCAAGAGCAGGAGTTCCTTCCCATACACAGATGATCTAATCCTCCTTCCACAGGAAAAATCATCTCCACTGAGGCAAATGAATAAAAATCCCATGATCTTCTTAAGAGACTAAGACAAGTGTAATTCCAAACTATCTCACCACCTATGTTATTAGTCTAATGTCAGGTAATTCCTGACTAAATATTTAACTTCTCAGACATTATGCAACAGAAAACAAAAGTTGATAACATCTGTTAAAATGCAAACACTATGGCATCTAAAACTGGGACATTCTTTTCAATATACCATTCGTTGATGGCACAATGAACTCTATGGTACTAAGAAAAAAAATCTATGGTTGTGCATCCCTAACTTTATAGACAATATACTAACTATAGCTAGCATTCGTTGGCCTTAGGTACTCAGTAGTGCAATATATGTATTTTTAAAGACATTCCTATTTTTTCCATATTTGGGAAACATGATCATGTACTTTGTAATCTACAAAATCTAGCTCTATAACCAACTTTATATTTTTATATCTGTCAAATAAAACAAATAGTCTGTGAATATGTATCATGATCAATTTGAAATATTCATATTGTTATTATGGTTTAAGACAAAAATATTTGGCTCTTAGGCACATTGTTATTTAATCTACATCATTTCTAAGGGTTCAGTTTGCTTGTGTCCCTATAGCTAACAACTGCACTGTAGATTCACTTTGTTGTTGGAAGTAGACAACCACACTCATTGATTTCCTTCTAGCTTTTTCTTTTATAGCTGATAACCTATGTTTACTTAATAGTTCATTTCTTTCCCAGTGGGTCTTTGGCAATTCAACCCAAAAATAGTGAATTGTTTTCACAGGAAAAATGGCAGAGACTTTTTTGATTTATCCCTTTTCTATCGGTAGTCTAGATCATCTTAGCAATAATTCGTACCAAATCATAACCCACTGGGGAAAGGCTAGGCTTATAAAGGTGAAATAAGGATAATATATTTAAAACAAGCAGACCATGCAGTCAGAAGTAATTGCTAGAGTTTTAAAGTGCATGTATGAATCCTGAAGGGTTTAGATTAAAGAGGGGCAAATTAAAAGGATTTGTACTTGTTTTCATTTTATTGATATAAGAAGCATGCATTAGTGGTTGTGGTTGGCATGATAATATCCTTCCCACTCCTAGAAACCACTGTAACAGACAAACATCCTAATGTATTTAACCATTGTATAGTCTCTCAGTAACAAATGAAAATTTGTGTTGTAAGTAGAATTAAGTTATCTGATGGCAAACCTTAACACAGGGGAAGTTGCTTTGGTTTACCTGGGTTGCCACAATGAGACTTCAGAAGTGTTTACTGTTTGACAGTGGTCTGTGAAAATAGAAAGGAAGAGTATACTTACCAAAGGAGATGTAGTGTGGAGTCTGAGTGTTGCCTTAAGAAAAAGACAATATACCATTACTTAGTTCCAAGACAAAAGTAGAAGCCAGAAGCCAGAGATGCTGGATAGCTTCTTAAGGCTGGTAAAAACAAACCAAATGAGCCCTGATGTGGTGGTGTCTCTGGATGTCACTCAGTATAATGGAAGAAACTTTCATTTGAATACAATAAGACCTGTTCTCCTTGTCTGTCTCCCGTGATTCTTCTGCATGGACGGGCTCTGTGGGAGCCTTCTCAGCTTGGTAGATCACCTTCCTGGACCTGGGGGGAATTGGGAGGACCTTGGTCTTAGCATAGAGTGGGGAACCCTGATGGCTCCTTGGCCTTGAGAGGGAGGGAGGGGAGGTATGGGTGGAGGGGAGGGGAGGGAAGGGGGAGAAGGAGGGGAGGGAAGGGGGAGGAGGAGGGGAGGGAGTGGGGAGGAGGAGGGAAGGAGATGGAAATTTTTAAATATAAAAAAGATAAACCATGAGAAAAAAAAAAAGAAAAATACTTTGCCTTAAGTCACTTGATGTTGTAAGGCCTTTCCCTCACAATAATTTTAAAAATAACACAGCTAGCTCTCCTCCATAAGGATCCCATGAGATGGTGCTTACACAGTACCAGAGATGTGAATGGAATTTGGGATCACTCTCAAGGAGAAGTTCTTGAGAAATTTGCTGTGTTTGCAATGCATAAAGGAATACGTTCCTCGGTTTTAAAGAGGAAAGACCCAGCATCTTCCACTATACTTCATGCCATATGTCTCTCTGATATATGTGCCTAGTGTAATCTCTTTGCTACTACTATCACAATCTCCAGAATTACATCAGAGAGTGATAGATGACTGTGGTTCAATACTAATTTCTAGAGCGGAAATTGCTCCTATTAGAACAGCGCTGTTCCCTGAAGAATTACCACAACCCTAGAGTGGAGGGAGTCCTAAGACTTGGTTAGTTGATGAAGGGTCACATAACAGAAATATTACCTGAGGTTAGCACCATTATTATGGTCCTCTGAGAGAATTACCACAACCCTAGAGTGGAGGGAGTCCTAAGACTTGGTTAGTTGATGAAGGGTCACATAACAGAAATATTACCTGAGGTTAGCACCATTATTATGGCCCTCTGAGAGGTCTATTGAAATTTCATTGCATTTAAGTTTCTTGTCCATTCTGCTTCTTTTAACCTCCACTAGCCAGTGTCTAGATAACTCCTCAGAAAACTTACTGTATGTAAATCTACATTTGCGTGTTTGTTTTTCAGATGGCTCTTCTTAAACAATAGAATCCTAGAACAATACATTAGTTAATTTGTTACTCTCTGTTAAAATCAGAAGAAACTTAAGTGATCATAAAAGAACAAGTCATGTTCTCCTAAATGTGACCTCAGATATGTAATAGCTCAAAAGTGGACAGATCTCAATAATAACTTTTAAATTTCTTGTTGTTATGTGTTTGTGTGCTTGCTTGATCATCTGTTTGCTTTTGTTATTATGTGTGTGCATGCACATGAGCAGATGCATGTGTGTGTGTGTTTCTCTGTGTGTGAAAGTCTCCTAAGGATGTAATAGTTTGAGAAAGTGTTTTAGTTTCCTTTTGCTGTGTGATTTGATCCACTGTAATGAGTTAACCTCCAGCTCTGCAATAAATAATGAACCGGAGTTAAGATGCAGCCAGAATCAGTACAGAGTTGGAAAGATAATAATGTAACCAATGACATTCTGGGAAGCCAGAGAATGTCTATGCTGAGGAGTTTATTCATTCATTTATTCATTCATTCACTCATTCATTCATTCACTCATTCATTCATTCATTCATGCATGCATGCAGTCCCACTTATTTAACTTGTGTCTGTAAAGAACTTTCTAAATATTTGGCACTTATGCTAGCCACACTGCTACTTCAACTGTGTTGAGAATATTGTCTGTGCCTCCTGAGAGATTGACTTGTAAGCAAATACTTTAAATATCAGATGATAAACACAGAAATGTTGAAATAGAGCTAGAAGCAAATTCAAAGACCCAGACTTGCTACAAAAGATAACATAGTACCCTCCGTAACCTAAAGGTATTTAAGCATTTCTCTAGGACAGAAGTTAAGGGGGGGGGGGGGGCAACATGACAGAAGGGGAGAACTAGAGCTAAGTTGTGAAATATCTTGTAGGTGGATGATATTAGGAGTTTAGACTTTATTTAGAAGGCTGTAGTAAGGATTGCAAGATTTTAAACAGGCAGAGATATGATCACATTTGCTTTCAGAAATATCAACATGAAACCGGTACAGAGCTCAGATCTGAGAGCAGCATCTGCCACAACCCCTGCTGCTGGCAAACCTGATATCATCAATGCTGCCTGAACCCCAGTCGCTCTGGGCCTGCAGAGATTTACTGATACAGTTCGGACTCTGACACTTCTTATATAGGATGCAGATAAAGAATATCAGAAAGTTCTCACCAAGGCGGCGTATATCACCCCATAAAAACGTTGGGGATAGTTACTACAGTTTCTGAAGTAAATTGATGGGATAATTTGTAGGATAATTAAATTTGACTCCTCAGATCATGGAACTATTCTTTGACTAGATTACCAGAAAGCAATTCTGGCTCAGGACATGAGCTGTAAATTAGTAAGCAATGAATCTCATCCTCATTTCCATCAGTGTTCTCAAATGATTTTCTTCCAAGACTCCAGGGATGAATGACCTTGATAACTTTAACACAACACAGTGAGGTTTTCGGGGCACTCTGAAAATGACATTGCTTTTAGACACCAATGGGAAAAAGCTATGTACTTCTCAAGAGCTTTCTTTCTCTCAGCTTTGAAAAACAAAAATAAAAAACTAAAGTCTCATGTTATATTAGAGAAAAGGTTCTATTAACCCCGAAAATGTTCTCATTTAACCCTCCTGTGAATGCAGATATTAGACAAAGCTCAGACACAGTGTCTTACCAAGTATGGGATACTGCAGAACCATTTTCTGATGTAATTTTTTTTAAAGTAGTACCAAGCTTCATCTTCCTGTTGTGTGTTTTTACCAAAGCTTTTTGGCCAATACTGGCCCTGATCATGCTGAGATAGCAGTGAAGTGAGACAAATGAGCAACAAAGGGAATGGTTCGCTCAATTTCCTAAAATACGAATCTGGTAACACAGACTTCCAAAGAAGCAGAGGTGGAGTCCTCATGGTGAAAATTGATTGCAGAACAAAGAAATAAATCTTGCAAGAACCCACCCCCCACTTCTGTGAGGAACATCAGAGCGAGAACATATTCCTCTACTGGAGACTGGAATTTAATGTATGGTTAGAGTCCTCAGTAATGTTTAGCATTGGCTATTGAATCAGTCTGGTTTGCATAATTATAAAAAGGTACATGAAATTATCAATTTATAAAGAGGAAATGGGTGTTGACTCGCACTTCAGAAGTCTCAGTCAACACCTGACTGGCTAATGGCTTTGTCCCATAACTTTTAGGCAGCAGTTACAGCAGAAGAACATCATTGACCTAAAGTTTTTGGTTCTGAAATGGGAAATAGAAGCAGCTGTGATCCCATTACCCATGTCCAGAAATACCATGAAAGACCCAAAGCCCTCCCCCTGCTTCGCATGTGTATCATATTTCCCCTTCTAATGCTGCCAAGGCAGGGAGATGTTGTTATCAAGATAGTTATCAGTAAGCACTTAACATCCAAATCATAGACAATAAAGAACAATGGGGGTGTGGAGGGGCATGGGATGTCCCAGTGTTTAAAAGCACTTACTGCCATGCCTGAGGTCCTGCATTTAATCCCTGCAACCCACAGGTTGGAAAGAGACAATCAATTGCCAGTTGTCTTCTGATATCCACATACCTACCCCTAGCATGTCTGGCATACCACACATACACACACACACACAGAGAGAGAGAGAGAGAGAGAGAGAGAGAGAGAGAGAGAGAGAGAGAGAGAGAGAGAGAGAGAGAGAGAGAGAGAGAGAGAGAGAGAGAGAGCAATAGAGCAATATAGTAAAATCCTCATTTTCCATTCAAATAAAGATCACTCTGCCTTTATTAAATGTTTTGTGCAATCTGGACCTTCTTTACCACACTCTATTTACTTCTAGTCATTCAGAATTGCTCTCAAACCAATGTAATTCTTTCCAAACGTAAACTATAGCTATATTTATCCCCCAAAACACTAAATTTGTTTTGTGTCACTATGCCTGACCTTTTCTAAGTTATTTCCTAAGTTTCAGTGAATATACACTTTCCAAACTACAAATGATTTCATGCCACTTTTAGACAAATACTCCCAGTAATCCATTGATTGTGACTGAATAGTATACAATCCACCTATGCCTCGCATAACAAATATTTTTTATAAATAAAAAATGTTGTATTTTTCAGGCCTATTTGATTTTTCTTATTTAAATTTTGGACAAAAGATTATAGATTTATTGTACTCTTAGAAGAATAATACATACCCCCTGCTGCCTCCTGATGCTAATAACTTATTATTAAGGACTTCTCAGTCAATAGAATTTCAAAGTGAACTTACCTTAAGAGTATGATATCACATTGGAATAAGGAAAGGAAAAAAGAAACTTGGATTTCGTTTTTTTCTTTTCCATGGTCAGAGTCAGATTGCTACAACACATCATCACATTTCCTTGGTGACTGCTATTCGAACATTTTCTTCCTGTTTCCATTTCCCTTAACTGATAAAAACTTTGAAGAAAATTTTTGCTCAATTTGAATTTTTCTTATGTGTCTTTATGAAAATATGGAGTTATATATTTTTGGCAGGAATAGTACAGAAGTAAATGGATTCCAGTGAGTGTACTAAATGAGGGGTTACATAATATTGACCTGTTGATTATTGGTATTATTAACAATGTCCTCTTGATTGGGAAATATGTACTGAAAATTATGATTTCTCAATGATAATACATACATTGAAAGAGGTGTATCAGGGCAGTGCCCTTTAATCTTTCCACAAAATGCTAAAATTAATGAGTTTAATTTAGTATTTTGGGAAAGGCCTCACCAAAGGAAAAAAATACTGTTATGTTAAGTTTAATGTGTATTTTCCATTTATTTCAGCCTTTTCAGTTTTTTTTTGTTAAGCTAGCCCTCTCCTTCATTTACTCAGCTGCTTTAATATCATAAAGAACTTATAAATTTTAGTCCACTTATGGTATTGTTGTTGTAACTTTGTTGGTGATGGTTTCTTTCAAGGTTTGATGGGATGGGGACAAGGCTGTCTTGTGCCAGTTCTTATTGATAAAAGACACTCCTTAGTCAAGCTGGCTTCAAATTTTCTATGTACCCGGCCTCTTCTCAAACTCAGTATTATTTTGTCTTCATCTCTAAAGTGGTACAGCTATAGTCATATGGTGTTTATTGAGTGATCATCAAACTTTGACCACTGTTGACCTTTAAAGATTGTGTTTTATCTATCTATTGTTATTCATTTCCTTTCTAACAAAATACTCTAGGTTCAGCTGGATGATGGTGGCACATGCACCAGGGCAGCAGAGGCAGGCAGATCTCTGTGAGTTTGAGGACAGCTTGGTCTACAGAGCAGGTTCCAGGACTGGCTCCATAACTACTGAGAAACCCTGTCTTGAAAAACAACAACAACAACAACAAAAGTACTCTAGGTTCACCTGGTTCATCTTGTATTATCTCTGACCCATACTCAGTTTTTCTCGCATTTTGTCTTATTTAATTGCTATAGTGACATCAATATATTAGTACCTTTCAGTAAAAAGCATAACTATATAGAAAAGTATTACCCACACAAAATGTTGTAAAGATGACTACTCTTTAGCATATAAGATAATGATATGGGAAATCCTTCTGTATGTGTATTGTTTTATTGGTTAATGAATAAAGAAGCTGCTTTGGTTTGTGATAGGTCAGAGTAGAGCTAGGCAGGAAACTAAATTGAATCTTGGGAGAAAGAAGGCAGAGTAGTGAGATGCCATGTAGCCTCTGGAGGAGAAAGACATGAGCTGCAACATTATCGCTAAACCACGAGCCTTTTGGTAAAATAGAAAATAATAGAAATGGGTTAATTTAAGATGTAAGAGCTAGTAAGAAGTAGGCTTAAGCTATTAGCCAAAGAGTATTGTAATTAATTAGTTTCTTTGTGATTATTTCAGATTATTTGGGAAATGAACATGCAGCCTCTGACAAGAAAAGGGTTTACTACCCAGAGGTTAATTTTTGTGCACAGCTTCTTTTGTCTTTAGCTTTACAGTATCATACAAAATTATTCATTGCCAAATATAGTTTGGGTACTTTTTTTCTAGTTATTGTTACTTTGGCAATACCAACAAGTATGATTGTTAAATTCTGAATTTCATTTCAAATTCCCTAATATGTTATTTTTTTATTTGCAGCTATAAAGCATATTGTTTGTTGTGCTAATATTTACTTATTAAATTGATATACATGGAGATAAGAGTATACTTTTCCAGAGAGACCTGTCTCATTCTACCTTTATCTGGCCTTTGGTAATGAGACTCAGGTTATCAGGTGAGAAAGGGAAGAGCTTTCATACTCATCAAGCCATCTTGCTGACCCTGTCAGGTATAGCTTTTTTTTTTTAATTTGACAAATACATGTTATATAACAACCAACAGTATTTTGAGTCAAAGAAGTTTCATAAATGACCAAATTCCATGTTTTAAAAGATCTTTGAAATGCTGGCTGTTTCATTCTTATGGTTTTATTTTTTAGTAGTTGCATGTTAGTAGACTTAGTTTACAATGTGTGAACATTTGATTTTGGCCGGCACTTTAAAAAGACATTCTAAGATTTATACATAATTCTTTATTATTATTTTGTTGTTGCTGTTCTGCTGTATTTAAAGGAGTATACCTATTAGGTTTGGGTGTAGTCAGTTTAGTAAGGGCAAAGTACTTACTCAATGCCATCAGATCTAAAATCCTCATGACTTTTTTTAGACATGGGGAAAAAAACCTTAAAATTCACATGGAAGCATAAAACTTCCTGAATTGAAAAGGTAATCTTGAGAAACATGAATAATTCTTTGGGCATGACAACCCCTAGTCTCTGGCTATACTGCATAGCCATCATAGGAAAACAGCATAGCACTGACACAAAAACAAATGCATGCATCAATGGATGACAGAACCCAGATTTCAAAAAAAAAAAAAAAAAAAAACCACTGATGTTGTGTGATATTCTGTTTGTGTTCTGACAAATGAAGCTTGCCTGGAGATCAGAAGCCGGAACTAGTCCCTACTTAGCCATAAAAATTGGGCAGTGTCGGCACATACCTTTAATCCCAGCATTAGGGAGGTAGAGACAGGAAGTCATAAGATGGGGTGCACACAAGAATTCAGCTTTTCCCAGACTGAGGAACAAGAGAGAAAGGAAGCAACTGACAGGTGTTCCAGGTTCTCTGATCTTCCAGGGTTTACCCCATATTTGGCTCCTGGTTTTTACTGGATAAGATTAATTAGTTTAGCAATTCACACTGGGATTAGAGTTTCACAGCACCACAGAGGCATTTTTTGTGGATTCTGGTGATTTAACCCACATTCTCATACTAATTGAGCTGTGTCCCCAGTATCCTTGTCACTTTTTAAAAAGGCAATTCATTCTGTGTTAAATATTTGTGTGAGAATATTCCTGATTTCTTTCTGTAAAATTTTATCCTGACTTCAGTACCATGTTTCTAGATTAACACAGACTATCATATGTCTGCAATAGTTGCATGAATCCTCAAAAACCGTTTTTCCGATTATTGACTTTCCCCCCTCTAATTGACTTCCTGAAAAATTTTGGAACACCTAGTAATACCTACAAAAATGACCTGTTGAAATTTAGATTGGGATTGCTTTTTGCATATAGATCACTTAGGGATAAATTTCCATTTTCAACTATACAATCCATAGATAAGAAGACTATATATATTTCCACAATTACTTATGTATTTGTTGATATCTTTCAACAAAATTTTATGATTTTTGTCACATGGTTCCTACATATGTATTTTCAAGTTTTAAAATTAATATTGCCTTATTATTCTATATAAGTTCGAATTGTTAAGTAGTAGCAGAACCTGTGTGTTTTTGTATATTTACCTTTATAAGTTTAATTTTAAATTCTAGGTTTTATCCTGTTTTTGGAAAAAATGAGATTTTTCAGTCAATTTTATTTATTTATTACCTTTTTTGCATTTTGAACATGAGAGAAACTTGATATGGTTCAGGGACTTTCTTCATCTGTTGAAATGATACATGCTTTATAAAACCTTCTTCATTCTGGAGAGACAACTCAGGGGTTAAGAGTACTTCTTGATCTTATAGAGGACCTTGGTTCAACTCCAATGAGTCACATGGTAGTTTACAACCATCTATAACTTCAATTCCAGGGAACCAAATACCTTGTTTTGACCACTATGGGCAACAAACATACACATGTTATATATACATACATGCCATCCTGAGTTTCCATGCAAAGCATATTAGCAAAATTCTCAGTACTATTTGTTATGTACCTCACTGAAAGTGTTAGTGATAAACAATAACAGAGAAAAGAAATGGAAGGCTAATCCTCCAGACATATGCAATTATTTTACAGTGTTAACAAACAGGTGGAATTTTTTAATTTTTTTAATGATTATTATCATTAATATCAGAAAAAAGCTTTTTTGTTAAATCTCAGTACAAACCTTAAATAAACTTCATATTTTGCTTCAATTTAGTTTCTTTTAAGGAACATAAAATCTTTAAGTGGCATAACAAATATGTTTGGAAAATACACATGAACTTTCGAATGTGATTCATTCTCTCAGCTCTCATCTATTTAGACAGTAATTGTATGCAGCATGAGACACTGCAGGGCTAAAATACAGGAAACAGTTTACCCGGCCCCAGATAACCAGACAATAGGCAACTTCCCAGCACACTGAAGCATATTTCCTGAGGGAATATATTTAATTATTGTACCAGTAAAATCAATGGATATTCAAGTTATTTCTCCAGAGAATTAAACATTTATTCAACATTTACACAAGAAGAACTAAGAAATCCTCACTGCCTTATATCTGAGCCACAGTTAATTGCAGTTGAACCTTCTTAATTTTTAATATATTTTTAATTATAGTCATAAAAATGACCTAAACATTTTAACATATCAATGCAAAACTCATAAAGCTGCAATCCATTTCTAGTATTTGATTTTAGTTAAATTCCCACTTTATTGCAGAAAGAAATTTCAATAAATCTATAAATAGCTCATACATGCAAATCTTTGAATAACCTCTTCATCTTTTTATAAGCCATTGCTCTCCCAAATTTATCAACAAAAAAGGACCTATGAAAGTGAAGATAAGGAGAGGGAACCCACAGAGCCTGCATTTGTGTGTGTGGGAGAGAGAGGGGCAGGGACAGAAAGAGAGAGAAAAAGAATGGTGGGTAATGTGGGATTTCCCTCTGTGTGCTGTGAATACCATTGGTTAAGAAAGAAACTTCTTGGGCCTGTGAAGGGAATAGAAGTAGGTGGGGAAAACTAAACTGAATGATGGGAGAAAGAAGGAGGAGTTAGAAGCCATGGAGCCCCGCTGGAGAAAGACTCTGAAACTTTACCCAGTAAGCCACAGCCTCGTGGCAATACAGAGATTAATAGAAATGTCTTAAATTAGAATGTGAGAGTTAGCCAAATAAGACGCTAGAGCTAATGGGCCAAGCAGTGATCTAATTAATACAGTTTTGTGTGATTATTTTGGGTCTGAGCAGCCAGGAGCAAACAAGTGGTCTCCTTACAACAGGTGGGTAGGGAGAGACTGGAAGAAAGTAAAAGGATCTATACACTTAGGAGGTTGATGTAGAGGAATGTCCATGAGTTCCTTTCCAGCATGGAATATGGATTAAGACTGTCTCTTGATGCAAGAGCAACTATAGGATTTTTAACCTAAGAACCTGGCAATTTCCAATAGCATGCAAACATCTAAAATTGGTTTTACATAATATGTGTATATTGTTTAGTTACTTGGTAAACTGAAACTCGATTTCTGTAATGTAGGTTTGTCAGTATGCAAAAATGTTAACCCTCTCTAGTTACCTTTAACTAGATTTGAAATATATATATTTGTGTAGGTTTTCTGTTTCTATCTATATACACATATACATACTCAACTAGCAATGTGAGGCTATGAATTATTGTTCACAGAGGGTAGTTCAATTAGTCTACATTGGATAGATGCCCTGCTATACTTATTGATAGATTTGTAGTTTCACATAGCTTACGAGACCTCTGCAAGACTGGATTTCAGCTTACAGAGATTAATAATAATGTGTACCATGAGTGGTTGTCCTCAAGATTAAACAACATAATTTATGTAAAGCTACAAACATGCTGGTGGCACAGACTGAACACTGAATAGCCTCTAGCTGAAGCAAGAATGATAATCTATATCATTAAAGAATTGCAGAGTTCAGCTTTGCTGTTAGCTGTAATGTCTGCACCAGGACACACTTTGCCTCTGGCAATGAGCTCACTTCATTTAGTAGATCTAAATAGTGCTTTAATTGGTGTCTTTTAATTTTGCTCAATTGTAAGTATTCAACCCATATATTACCACAAGGTACATTGAGTGGTACCCCAATGACCACTGATGGAATAGTGAGAAAAGTTTTTGATTGCTTATTTCTTGGTTTTATTTATGTTTTATCACTAAAGAGAGGCTTGGATTATGACAGAAGAACAATACTTTGGAAACTGACAGACATTTATTTGCACAGGAGATATGCCACTTATTATCTGAATAAATCTGAGGGAAAAAAAATCCTCCATGTAACTGTTTCTCCTCTATAAGCCAACTTAATAATATCTAGCTCACAGGGATATTGTAAGGATAAATGATTAATAAGATCTGGGTCAGGCTTTTAATGGGACCTTCATAAAGTAACCACCCTCATTTTCATTCAGCATTCCTTAGAAACAAATATAAATCTAGAAAATGTAGTAAGAATTAAATTTGTATTTCATAATTAATTAATAATAAAAATAATTCAGATTATAAAAAAGAATATACATTTTTTCTATAAAAGTATTTAAGGAACTTCTTACAAAATATAGTTAGAAAAGTTATATAATTTCTTCATGTGGTTAATTAATGTAGATGAAAGTAACAACTCGATCTCATCTGCACTTCGGAATGCTGAAGTTGCTTCTGTTGCCTCACATTTGATGACTTATATACCAATGCTGAAATGGTCTCATTTCATGAAGCACAGAACTGAATTAAGATGGGGAATTTTTGGTAATTTATACCATTTAGGCTTATAAAACAAGAACAGACACTGAAACAAATGTCTTTGTACTTGGCCCACCTGAAGGAATACAGGCCTGCCTATTCATTTTAGCCTTCTGTATTCTAAGAGGAGCCACGGTATCCTCACTCCTCTCTTTACCCAGTGTGTAACCTAAACACCCATCACTACCTCTGTGAAGGCAAGGGGACATTTATGTTCTTCTTGAAAGTATGGTGACATTAATAACTGGTAAGAATGATTCTTTTCTGTTCAAATGTAATTTTAGAGTGAAGATAATAGAATATTGGAACTGAAGTGACTTTTCCTTGCTGCTTTCCTCATTTTTAATTTCTCATTTTAAAAGTAAATATTAGCATGAACTCTTATAAATATTAATCGTGTGATGCCATCAGAAAGCATCAAGGTCAACTTTGAATAATTAAGATTCTTATTTTTATAAATAACATGCCAATATTTTTTAATAAATGTGAAATGGCATAATAAAATAATTCATTCAAATAAAGAAATCATGATATACAGGACACAATGCCAAGTCTACAGACATAAAAATGTAGTCAAACTTTACATCCCAGTGCTTTGGGATAGATTGAAAAGCAATTCTTCCTGACCTGTTATCCAGTGTTTTACATAGAAACAAGAATTGTGGTTTAAATTCAGGTATAGCTATTTTAAATGTTTTCCAGCTTGAACAAATTTGGGTTGAATTTGCATAGATCTACACAATTCTTTAAAGCATAATGTCTTTTGTATACTTTAAAGTCAGTTTTCAGGTTTTAAAAATAATTATTAAAATATGTTCTTAAATGAAAAATCTCTTAAATAGCCTTTAGGAAATACAGTGTTAAAAATGAAATTTCTTACAAGATTGTTTTTTTTATTTGTAAGACAAAATCAGGCATTATAATCAAACAGTAAAGAATACAGTTCAATTCCTGTATTTGTTCGTGCTTTTATTTGGTTCAGATGACATCCTGTTTTGAGAACACAGGATCTTACTGAAAATGGTGAGGCTCACAATGTGTTCGGTTTGTCTGATTTACGTGAAATGTTCAGTAACCAAAACAACTGACATTTTAAAAAAAGAAGAATATTTCTGCTTTTAAAAAGACTTATTTATTTATCTATACATGTGTTTGTGTTTTTCAGCACAAATGTTACAAGTATGGGAGTGACCACACAAGCCAGTTGAGGGCATTGATTGCCCTAAAGCTGGAGTTATAGGCAACTGTGAGTCATCCATTGTGGGTGCTGAAAACAAAATTCAGTTCCATAACTCTTAATTGCTGAGTCATTTTTCCAGTCCCATAAAACAAGAATATTTCTAAGAAAGACAAATACAGATGATTTCTGGGAAAAAAAAAAAAAAAACCCTCATGGAGTCAGAAAGACTATTTCCATACCATGCAATATCTGCTCAGTTTTGTCAAGGTAGACAATAAAAATGTGATAGCAAGGAGAGGAAGATGTTCAAAGAGACCCACAGCTGGGAGTAGGACTCCTTTAATTATCAATAAAGTAGTGAACCGAAGGACAGTTTAAGGGAGTTCCTAAAGTTGTTTTGAGTTCTTTACTTCCTGTCTTAATCATCTGGAAGATTTATTTCTTCCTACAAAATACTAACTCTATGCCTACATTGGAGCATAGAGGCTAGGATGGACAAGAGCACACATAGTCTGGTTAACACCAAGGCCTGGGTATAAAAGATGCTGCTATTCCCTGATGTATGCTGTGGCTCTAATTCCTCAGCGACCACACACACACACACTGTGACCATGGCTTACTGTACTATAGTTTATATGGCCAGAATTCTCATTTCTGAAGAAAGTAGTTTGAGGAATATTAAAAAGAGAATAAGCAAGGAATGGAGAATAAGTGGGCTTTTCTATCTTCTTTATGTGGGTCAGACTAGTAAAGTAAGTCAATCTGTCAAGATAAAAATGACGTAAGTACATGAGAGGAGAGAAAATAATAGGCAACGGCAAGGTTTAACTTTTTCTTGCCATTGCCAATCTAATGCTGGGATGACTTTTGTCCCTGCTTTCTGGGTTTGTTATATTTGAGTTGATGTCTTTTTAGGCAGCATCTCTATATGCATCTTAGACTAGTCTTTAACTCACATTATTCTTGCCTCATTGTTCCCACTGCTGTTATTATAGAAACACCATGTCCAACTATAGCAATTTCTTAAGGATATATGTGTGAATAATGCTTTTATATTTTTATTTAAGGTATTTTAGTTATATTTATCTCATTTTCAGCCCTAAAAAGACAATATATGCATTTGAACACAAACAAAACAAGCACACATATATAGTACCCATTGTATGTATAAAGTGTGCCAAGGCATAAAGTATACAATACATGTATATATACTATATATTAAATAGTTTATTAATCTTTGACATAATAGTTATATAAATCATGCTAAAATGTATGACTCTGATTGTTCTCTATAAACAACAACAAAAAATCCTTTCCCACAGTACCTGAATGGGAACCACTTCCTCACATGTTCCTATTTATATTTTAATTAGTAGCTTTCTGAGAAAAATTAATTCTAAATCTTGGATAAGTGTTAGTCTTCCATTGAATCATTGGTCATTCAATACATATAGATTTGTATTGCAGGAGGATTTCCTGCAAGACAGACAGTTCTCCCATGCAGTCAGTGACCAAAATCTCTTCAGGCTATGTGGTAGCCAAATGTATTACTCTAATATATTTTTGATGCTTAAATATTTAAATAAAAATCTTCCTTTGTAAAGTGCCAGATTGGGAATTCAGAGGGTGTGTGCTAGCTCATTTACAAAATGAGAAATTTACGATATTATTACCATGGTACTGTCTTCAGAAGTGCCTCCAAAAAAATCTCAAGGGAGCAGAACATAGTTACTATCATCAATAGTTTGAAATTAATGTGTTTTTGGTGAACAAGATACAAAACTAAGCTTCACTGTGCCTTAAAGGAAGATGGGAAATGATGCAGAGACCATAACTGTGAGAGAACAAAAGAGCAAATCCGGAGCTCCAAATGCCTATTCACTGGATTTAATATAATATTGGCAAAGATGGCTTTCTTTTCTTTGTATATTCATCTTTTTATAAGTGTGTGAATAAAAATCCCCAATGTCTCTGATTCTGTCTTCCTATGGTACGTTGAAGGAGTCACAAATACCGAAAATGGGCACAGTCCCAATCAACGATGCATGTGGTGCTAGCGGCACAAATGGAGAACAGCTCAGTGCAGAACTTCAGCAATTGCTGAGCCTGCCCCCTTTGTTCTTTGGCTCTGATCTGGAAAGAGTGGGTGGCAGTTTCAGTATGACTTATCTCGTTGGTATTTGGAACTTCACGACTGGATGACAAGCAAAGAGCTATCCGTTGTCCTTCCTTTCTTAAGTCATATTTTTAGAGAGATGTCCTTGCCTGCATCTATATTTTACTTTTGATAAGTTGTAACCTGGTGGTTGGGAAAGGATGGGAAAAGTCAGTGGATAGGAAATCACTGACACTGACTGTGACTTTCATCCTTCTAGTCAAGACTGCCACTCAGTTGAACCCGAGAGATTGTGAAGTAGAAAAGGCACGCTGAGTGTGTCATTAACTCCACTCCAACCTGCGCTGTGTGATTCTTCTACATTCGCCCCTGGAACTCTATTACACCAGTAGCCTTCACTGCCATTTTTCTCCAGTAGTGCTCTACTCTTGCCTTTTCAATATCCATTTTCTTTCATCCAAACTTCTCTCCCTTGAATCTTATATTTTCCCATCCCTGATCATATGTTAGGAACATTATTTCTTGGGATAACTTACTAATAGTTTTTAGGGAACTGAATGTACCTCTACTTAATTGAATTGAATTGAAGTTTTGTTGCCTAATATAACACAGAACTGCCTTAACAAAGAATTTAGGTATTTATACCTATGTCATCTACATTTATGTATTTCAGCTTGAAGCAAAAAGCAAATACTTTATATGATGTATGATGAGTGCTATAAAATATGTAAAAAGCTATGCAAGTTGCACATGCTTTTAATCCCATTGCTTGAGAAACAAAGGCAAACACATCTCTGTGACTTTAATGCTAGTCTGGTCTACAGAGGAAGTTGCAGGCCAGCCAGGGCTGTGTGATTAGATCATGTCTCAAAAGAAAACAACCAAATATAAAATATATAAACAGCTGATGCTGATAACAAGGATAACTGACTCAACAAAAAAGGGCAGAGAGAAAGAAATAACTAAGAAGTCATTGAAGGTGGGGAACTATTTTATTTCCCATTTAGAAGAAAGTGTCCCTTAAAATGCTACAGTTCTCAGGAAAAGAAAAAGTACATGCAAACCTCTGAGGTGAGATAGTATGCAGTGTGTTACTATGTGTATATAATGGGAAGGGGAAGGTCGAGGGGGGCTATCTTAAAAAAATTGCTGTTGAGTCTTCTGATCACTATAATAATGTAGTGTATTTGAGTAATGAGAAACCATTGCAACAGTTAACATGTTTGTAACATCATTATCACAATTGTTCAGAAAATGAGCAAGAAACAAAAAGAAAGAGAATAAATAGGCAAAATAAAAATTAAAGCCTAGTAATATAATCCAGGCTAAAAACTCAGACTGTAGAAGCAACAATAAGATGAAAAAAAAAAAACCAATCTGCAGATAATATTTCTTAAGAGAACTGATAGTCTATTTATTCTGGGACTGAGTATAGTCAATAAGGACTGAATATATGACTGGAAAATTTGTTGTGAAGTATAAGTGGCACTCTGGAGTAATTAAAACAGAGCTAGTAGGAGGTAGTCAGTGTGGGACAACATATGAAATACAGTATGGTTACAGTAAGAAATAAGAAGTCAGAAGACAATTTCTAGAATATGTAGTATCCCCAATAAAGGTGCCATGTAAATTATTACCAAAAACCACCAAAGAACAATGAATTCACTCATTCAAAGTATGGAGCAAAATGGAGAGAGAGAAAGAGATTCCATAATGAAAAGTAACAAGGGTTAATGAATTAAAAGGAAAAAAGAAAACAGAACAGTTCAGTGATCAAAGGAAGTGATGTATTTAAAAGAAAAAGACAGTAAGGTGTCTGAAGTTTTCTGTCCTGCCCAGTTCCTGCGGTCATTAAGTCCCAAAGAAATCACACAGAAGTCTACATTAACTATAAACTGATTGGCCCATTAGCGCAGGCTTCATATTAACTCTTATGACTTATATTAGCCCATTATTCTTATCTATGTTAGCCACAAGGCCCAGTACCTTTTTCAGCAAGGCAGTCACATCTTCCTTCTTCTGTGGCTGGGCCAGGACTGCAGAGAAATGAAATTCTTTCTTCTTAGAATTCTCCTGTTCTCATTGACCACCTCTACTTCCTGTCTTGTTGTCCTTCCTATACTTCCTGCCTGGCTACTGACCAATCAGTGTTTATTTAAAATACAATTAACACAATACAATTGTTCCACATCACTTCACCCTCTTTTTTTTTTAAAAAAAGAGAACTCTGAATCTAATATTCTTTAATTAGCTTTTCTCCTGACCATTATCCATAACAACTTGTAACCAACATTCTAAACAAAAGAAAATATCCATAGTCCATTTTTTTTTAATGTGGGCATAGTTTTCCAGGCTACTTCCTGCTGGTGTGGATACTGATAATCTTATGGAGACCTAGAGAAAATTTAGAATTATGATCAGTTCTGACTGGAGTATCCTGTGAGTCTTGGTCAACTCAGGCAGCAGTCTTAAATCTGTTCTGGATGAAGAACTCAAACATCTGGGCTATCTATTCCTATCAGAAACTTCTCAGGTGGTCTTCCTTGATCAAACCTGATTTTTCTTAACTCAGAATGAATCCACAGCCTCCCATTTCCTGTGGAAACCAAAGCAAAACCTCTTCTCCAAGGTAACATATATTTTTACTTCAATTTTGAAGTCAAGGCATTTAAAAATATTTATGTTTGATTAATCCAGCAGCATTTCTATTTAAATGTCTTTTAGCAGTTCTTGCTCCTTCCTCAGCTGTCAAGAAATTCAAGGTATCCAGACTCTCTTTGTCCTTTTCATCTTAATGTGTTTTTATTTTAACCTCTATTTCTTTTATTTTTAGTTTTAATTTTTGTCTTCTTGAGACAGGTTCTCTGTGTATCTTTGTCTTGTAACTCACTCTGTAGACCAGGCTGTCCTTGAACTCACAGTGATCTGCCTGTCTCTGCCTCCCTAGTGTTGGGATTAAAGGTGTGTGCCACCACACCTTAAATTTGCAGAGGTCTGCCTGCCTCTATCTCACAAGTGTTGGGAATAAAGGTGTGTACCACCACACCCAACTACTTTCTTTTTTATTTTAAGGACTTTAATATTTTTCTTTTCTCTCCCATGCCTGCATATATTTTTTAGCACACTGTAAACCATTTAGAGGTTTTCTTAATCTTTGAATCTCTCTTTATTCTTTTTCTGACCACATGAGTCTTTAATTTGCTAAGCAATATGGGTAGGATTAATGCCATGGCTTTGACGGCTGAATACAGCCCATTTCATAGCTTTCTGAGATTCCAGTCTCATGGCAGAGGTACCAGCTGTGGCAATGTTTATTGCCACAACTCTACAGCATTTCAAGGTCCCTGCCAGCAAGCAAGCTGCTGCTTATAAACCATAAACCACACTCAAATGTTCTGTAGCTGGACTTCCTGCCTGAAAGAGTCAGAGTTTGCACTGGCAGGATGGCCCAGAAAACTGGCATTTTAAAATGGCATGGCTTTTTTTCCTGCTATGGCTGAAAACCAAGAAGCATGTGGTCAGTTTTTCATCAACACCATTTAAGTGTTTTGTGGCAGACCCCTTTTTTAAAAAAGCTTAAAGGTTTTGCAGCGAAAGCTGAGTCAGGAAGCCTCTATTAAATGAGAGCACTTGTCTCTAGCAAGCAGAGCTCACCTGAAAAAAATGTTGCTATAAATAAGCTGTACTTAAATCTATTCTTTTCATCTAGAATTACTTCCCAAGCTTTCTCGGGCTTTGTGTGGATGCAGTTACCCTACACTGGGCACCAAGACAGGGAAGCTGGGCAGTGGTGGTGCACACCTTTAGTCCCAGAAGTGGGAGGCAGAAGAAGGTACATTTCTGTGAGATCTAGGCCAGCCTGAACTACAGTACAGAGTGAGTTCCAGGACAACCAGGTGTAGTGAGCTGTGGCCTGTATTCCTGCCGCCCTGCTTTCGGCCTCCTGACTAGCTTATGCCCCAAAATAATTACACAGAAACTGTATTCTTTTAAACACTGCCTGGCCCATTATTTTCAGGCTCTTACTCACATCTTGACTAACCCATATCTAATAATGTAACACCATGAGTGGTGTCTTACCGGGAAAGATTCAGGACGTCTGACTTGGCTGGCATCCTCGCATCTGATTGTAGAGGCAGGGCAATTGTCCGAGCCATCTACCTCACTTCCTTCTTCCTGTTCTGTCTCCTCCACCCACCTATTTTCTAACCTATTAGGCCAAGCAGTTTTCTTTATTAATTAACCAATGAAATCAACAGATTGATAGAAGACCCGCCTCCATCAGCCAGGTCTATTACATAGAGAAATGGTGTCTTGAAACATGTCTCTTTCCCAAAAGACAGGGATTCCTTATAACCTTAAGTACAAGTAAGATGATGGTTTAAAGGAAAAGGCAAAGAGGAAAGAGGAAAGATGAAGAACAATGGTACTAACTGAAAGGGTCATTTCTTACAGCATTTAGGAGCTCCAATGTGGTAAGACGCAAATGGAAAGTAAATCTATTACATTAAAAAAATGTACGTAGTAAAGGTACAAATGTAGAAAATTTTGAGGCACACATATCTGGACTTGTGCTTTCAGTTCAATTAATACAAAAATTAATTGCAGCATTTTTTTCAGCTAAAAATGAAGTTAACACATTGCTAGTGATGATCACTTGCCAACAAATGTGGTCATAAAAGTTCAGCCTATTGCTTTGTGAAGATCTGAATACTAGAGGAGAATTGTCCATGAAAATACCCCTAATTTATTCATTGTCTGATGATAAACAACAGCACAATTAAGGTGATTAAAATAACATCTACTGTTCACCTCATACTTTCTGTTAATAAAAAGCCTAGGGATAAAGGAACAGTTTTTTTTAAGATCATTTACGGTCACAATAAAATGTTTGCCTCAGGTTATGTCTGGCATAAATTTCCACTAGAAACAGATCTGGTTTTAAATTCTTATGACTTTAGACAATATTCTACTTCATATAATTTTAGAGTGATTGTTTCAAATTCTTCCTGCCTGTTAGCTTGAGTCATCCACAGGAACTTCTATAAAATTCTTCTGTACATTATTGCTTACTTTTTAAAAACCACAGTAGAGTCCTCCTTGATCTGTAAGCATTACAATATATTGCTTTTTAATTAAAGACATGGCATCCCAAAAATTAAAAAAGAAATCAAATTTCCTGGCTTGACTTAGGAGTGGAATGTTACCCAGCAAGCAGTGAACAGCAGAAAGCAAAATAAAGCAAACAGTCTCAGACTATATGGGATCAGCATTGTGTTAATCCAAATGAAAACATCTGTAGAGCTGCTCTTTAGAAGAGGCTGTGGATATGGAAAGAGATGATAGTAATTAGAATACACCTTGAAATGTGAACTATGGGTAGATCTATTCCATGAGGAAAAAAAAAGAAAAGTATTAAGAATGAGTCCTGACTATTTGTACTGAACAGTCATGTGGTCACTGATGTCATTTGCTTGGGTCAAATAGGAGGAGGAATAAAACTTGATTGTATTAAGGGTACCTGTGTTATTTCAGTTGTTATGTTTCCAAGAAAATACATAGAGAAGAGAGTCCCATATGAGTATGGTATACAGGAAGTCAAAAGAGTAGGGCAGAGAATAAGATGTTAGAGATGATATGCAAAGATACATTGTGATATCAGCAAAGCCATTGGCATAACATGAGAGAATCCTGCCGAGGCAGGGAAAGGCTAGCTTAGGCATTCCTTCAGGCCCCACACACCACACATCCCTAAGGCTAAGTGGAAATGGCTCTAACCACTGGTGTAAACGTAGAAGCATTCCAGATTATCTGAAGGTGACCTTTGGTTTACCATTCTATAGCTATAGCATCATGTAACAGATAGAATTTAAGTGATAACACCAATGCTGTGCAAAGAACCCCAAACGCCAACCCCCAAATTATGATCGGAAAGCCCGATCTATATGTTGTCGTTTAACTGTTAAATGTTCTTCCTTCTGTGGCCTACTCTTTCTCTTGGAAATATATTGCTTCTTGAAAAATGCTCTCATTTTGCTTTTTCTATCCATGTATCTGTTTAACTCAATCAGAGTTTGACAGTAAAAGAGGGCAGGTAAAATGTAAATCCTGGCATCTGCCCTGAGAAGGGAAAGAAGTAAAGGAAGAAAGTCCTGCCTTTTGGGTTAGAATCACCACAGGTCCTCAAGCAACGGTGGGGAAAATGGTGTTATGCTCCTGGTTGTGATGGGGGGGTTGGAAAGAAATATTACACAAGCCTTCTACATGGCTGATTAACTGATCTGAGCTTCAGTGACTGTAGGTAATTGGGATATCACAGACTCAGAATCTTAGATTCTGAAAAATCTATTTGTTACTCGTTTTATGTGACTATAAATTCTTGTTACTGTTATGTAAGTCCCTTTATGTTATATGAGTCTTCTAGCAACCAAAACCAAAGATATCTCAGATGATACCTAAGCACTGTAATAATGATTTCTTACTTAGTTGTAATTTGCCTATTTAATGTTTTCAACAATATATTTGAAAAGTGTGTTTATGATTTTTTTCCATTATTTGAAAAATTTCATAGAACCGTTGTTATGTTGGAACATGGTGTTTGAAATAAAGTAAATCTGTATTCTAAAATTGTATTACCCATTGGATTCCAAAATAAGCACACTTTATTCTTTCCAGAGTAAGAGCTCTGTTCTGCATCATGGGCATTGCCAACAATTAGATACTATCACCATTACAACCATGCAACATTTGTAGGCTTCTGAGTATAGACTTTTCATATTTAGTAGTCAAAATATCTAATTGAGGCAGCAAAAGGATCATGATAAGTCTTTCATAGACACATTTATGGAGGTAAAGGAGGTATTTCCCCAGGCGGTCAGCCCTGAGTTACATGCCATTTGACTATCACTCACCTGTTTACTTTGCTGGAATAGGACAGAGCAGATCTCTTCATTAAGGGAGTTTAATTTGCTTAAGTCTCCATCAAATAAGAAAAGAGCATACCAAGAATATAGAAAAGCTAGAAAATCAATCACAAACTACAGATGATATTAAAGTGGCAATCAAAGCAGAAAGTGGCAACATTTGAATGCTTTTCACTCATTATAAGTAGCTGTTGATATCAATGTTGGCAACTGTATGCACTTCAGTCCTAAATTAAATTGGTATTCTAAAACACCCAGGCTTTCAAAGTCTTCACTTCTATTGCAAAACGGACATTTTAAATACTTTAAATGCATCCATACTTTTGGCAAGATAAAATCTAATGCAATTAATCTTCTATCAGAAAAAGTATCTTAAACAAAGGCAGTAATATTCACCTGTGAAATTAAAAATATCCTGAGAGCTTACACAAAACCTTCTAGGTAATCCTCTTAACTTATAATTACCTCTTATGTGAAATGCCTTAAATGTTAATTTCACTGAAGAGAAAGACTCTAAATGATTAAAATGAAATAATAAATATAATGGTATGTGTGGTAGTTCAATTGTCTTCACTCTAGAGCAAAAACTTGACCTGGCGTCTTCCAGGTTTCAGAAGTAAGAATGCGTGTGGAGGACATTTGTTTAATTGGGGTAGAGGGGAAACTGCTGCTGTGGCTCCAACAGAGATCATCAGACAACTTGTAGTAGCTCTTTCTTTCCTTCTTTCCTTCATGACCTGTGAATCCAACTCGGGGAATCTGGTTTTGGATCAAGTGTTTTCAGTTGGCTGAGCTACTTGGCAGCCCTTGTGGAGAATTATCTTTAATAACAATATTTTTATTTTAAAAGTGCAGCTTATCATGTAAGGGTAAGACAGTCTCATTTCCTTTTTGAATTTAGAAAGCACTATGGTAAAGTATGGAGAATAAATATTCTTTCTCTGCTGTGTGCTTCCATTTTCAAAGAAAAGTATAAATAAGAACTTTCAAAAATGCAAGCTTCCTTCTGAAGATCTCAGTATTAATTTGTTTTCTTTTTCTTTTAAACTGGAATTATGTTTTTGTTTCATCCTCCGTTTTCACTCTTGAGTACCTAGTAGCTGAAACATTGCTAATATTTATGCATAGAACGTCATCCAAAGAAATTAACAGATTAAGGGGAAAGCAATCAAATACAAAACCTAAGAGATGTAACTTCTTTTCTTAAGCGACTCTTGAGAGAACAATGTTTGCTGTTGACCTAGACAATTTCAAACAAGATATAACAGGATAATTTCATAGCAAGGGACAGAAGTTTTTATAGTCAACAACCACCAACAAAAATAGACAACACACACACACACACACACAACCCAGGATAACGTAGCACTTTCCCTTAACACCATCCTGTTCTTTCTGTATAGCAGTCCGTACATCATAGCACAAAGGAATCCCATGTTTTCTTTAATTAACCTCAGCATTAACGTTATTTAACGTGAAGTAATGCCCTTTTGTAGAGTTGGAGATGAGTGCAGTCTTGCTAGCTTTTTGAAAAAAGAAAAAGTTCGCTTCTAAAATGTTCACAGAAATGGGAAGAGACAAATCCATAAAGGTCATTCATCTTTCAGCAGTGGTATTTTCTCACCAAGAATTCTGCGTTCACAGACCTTTCTTCCACTTTAGTTTTCTGACTTTTCAAGCAGGTCACAACTACAAGGCTGACAGATAAAGAAATGTGCTGCCTCAAAGTCATTGCGAGTCTCCCTATATCTCACCAAGCCCACACTCAGCTTTTTGTCAGACTTCATCTAGAATCAAATCAGTATTGGCCAAGGCCTTGCCCACGCAAAAAAAGGCAGTTAGTGTGCCCCATTGAGCTCATAATAATGCTTATTAGTAAGAGTCCACACAGGTTGGTGAAATTCCAGCCCCAGGGATATAGGGAGTGTTTGCATAAGCTTAGAGAAATTGTTACCTTAAAATCTATTTTTCTACATTTATTGTACTATCTAAAAATCAAATAAAATTCTGCTTAATCCAGAGTTTTTATAGGGATAAAAGCACCAAAAAGTATTTCTAATATGTAAACAATTTCCTATTAAACATGAAATGGGTTGAAAGAAACATGGGAACCCTCTCTTTTGTATTCATGTGTGTGTGTGTGTGTGTGTGTGTGTGTGTGTGTGTGTGTGTGTGTATGTGTGTGCGTGCGTGCATGGGCACAAGTTCATGTAGCTACACCTGGAAGTGCTCACATGGAGGACAACTATGGATTTTAGTGTCTTCTTCAATCACTCTCAAGTTTGCTTTTGGAAACAAGGCAACCTAGAGCTTGCTAACGTGTCTAGCATGGATGTCTAGCGAGGACTAGGGATCCTCCCATGTCTATCTTTGTCATTTTTTTGTTGCTTTTGCTGATTTTATTTAACATGGATGCAGGCCTTTGTGCTTCATCAAGTGAGACATCTTCCCAGGCCTTAAAAGATAAATGGATCTCAGCATCCTTTTAGTTGAATTTGGACTCTTACAAATCAGCCAGGCTATTGTGTGATGTGAGAGTAGATTCAACAGATATTTAATTGCTGTTGATAGTTTCTACAGAACAATGGTTCATATACGAAATTTTCAATGTTTACAGAGTTGTGTACCATCAGCATTCTCCTCACCCTCACAGGGTGTGTAAAGAGAAACCCTTCCACAGGCAAAGAATATCTTAAATCCTCCCACCTTCAGTTGCATTAATGAATTGTTCGCTGACTCTCACTGTTACCAGTGACCAAGAAGTCTAACTTAGCAGAATCATGTCAGTGTGAGCAAAAATAAACCACACCACCTGTTTTATAAATGTGAACAAAGAGTGAAGTTATAAATCATTAACATGAATCAGAATATGTAAAATGCCATATACCTAGTCAATTCTGTGTTTAAGTGTCCCCACTTCTGACTTGTATTAACAATGTCAGTGTGTGATTTTTAAAATGCTTGCTCTATGGCAGATACATTGATTTTTAATGAGATTATATCACATTTTTTAATCCCCGTTACATGTGAAACTAATGTTATGTCTCAATATAGCTATGCCAGTTTTGCTGTAAAGGTGACCCATGGGAAATGGAGCTGGGTAGATCTTCCGGTTCTGTATCCCCTGCAGGGCAAGTCAGTGCATAAAAACATGCAGAGCTCATATTTTCTCTGTCAGAAGGCCAGAGCTTAAACAGTGCCCTGTCCACACATGGTGGTTCCTCCTGGAACTGATCCTGGTCACGTGTCAAAGACAAAAATCAGCCCCTCTCCTTGTCATCTTCCTTGCCCTCCTCCTTTCCATTATCCCCCCCTTCCTCCCTTATCAGACCTGCCTTTGCTCACTTCTAGTCTGACCATTCCTTTCTTCCTCCTCTCTTCTCTCTTATTTCAATTCCTTCTGCTTCTTTCTATTTTGTAGATTTTATATAGCTAGTTAAAAATAAATTTCACTTATTTTCTCAGTTTTCTGGAATATCTCTACACTAAAATAAATGTCCACTAAAAAAACAGCAAAAATCCAAAATGTGATTAAATGACCCCTTAGGTGAAAAACAAAACCAAACAAGAATTTGTTTATGTGGTAGATTCATTCATAGTCCTGTGGTAATGATACTGGATTGGGTTTGCAGGGTTCATACTTAGAAGAACATTTTACACACCATAAAAAGAAGCTAGACCCTGAAAAGCAATGCTGTGTTTTTAATATTTATTCAGGAAAGGAACCCCAGATTTGAATTAAAACTGTAGCTCTTTAGATTGAAGAAAGAAACTGAATTTGCTTTTTGCCTCCAATATTAACCTTTGGTCCTCTTTTGAACCATAGCCTTATAAATGAAGTTGAAAGAGTTTTACCCAGAAACTGGTCTAACTTGGGAGAAACACACTGATTCAGGTGAGGGCAGAGCTTAGTCTTTTAAAATCCATGATCTACTGAAAGAAAAAAAAAACAAGCAAGACAATAGGCTGGTTGAATCTTGCAAATTTGGGTCTGTAATCTGTCTCTGTCTCTGTCTGTGTGTGTGTGTGTTTCTGTGTCTCTCTCTGTCTGTCTGTCTGTCTCTCTCTCCTTCCCTCTCTCTCTCTTTGTCTCTCTCTGTGTGTCCCTCCCTCCCTCCCTCCCTCCCTTCCTCCCTCCCTCCCTCCCTTCCGTATTCTTCTCTTTCTCCCTCCACACCCCAACCTGCTACCTTTGTTTTGAATCCATGGAAATTAAATTTATTCTCACTGGCATTTTTTTCTCTCCACTTGTTAGAAAATTTAAATATCAAGATTTGCTAAATTTACAAATTGTCTTTATTAAAGAAAGATTCTGTTTCTCATTTCTGTCATTAAAGAAAAAGTAAATCATCTCACACAGTGAATCAAAAGTGATGAATTTGGGAAAGGAATACAAGATGAGAGATTTGGGTGAAAAATGGGTGGGGAAGGTTAAGGGGTGAGAGTCATAAGAACCCATCGCTGCAGGGCAGTGGTGGCGCATGTCTTTAATCCCAGCACTCAGGAGACAGAGGTAGACAGATCTCTGTGAGTTAGAGGACAGCCTGGTCTACGAGAACTAGTTTCCAGGACAAACCAAAATAATAAATAAATAAATAAATACTATCGTAGTAAGAGAAAAAATATTAGAAAATAATATCTTGTTTTAAATTGATTTAGGTATTCATCCTGGGTGAGTCATTAACAGTCAGACAAAAATGATATTTTCCTATGAGGTGAAATTGTTGGTATTTGAGGAAGGGAGAAAAGAAGTTCTGGGACCCACGTTGAAGAACTCTACACCACAGACAGGGGAAGAATGACCTACACTGAACCATTCAATAGCCCACATTCAAACACAATTACAGCCGCTTGTTTTTAATTGTATTTTCTACTACCTTAACTACATTACTGGAAACTTTTACTTTTAGATTTTATATTAATAGACACAAAATAATCACATATATTTATGGAATATAATGTGATATTTGATATTTACATTATAGAGTAATCAATTCAAGCTGACTCAAAGATGTATCCGCACTGATAATTTTTTTCTGAAAACATTTAAGTTATATGGCAATAAAAGAAATACCCAGTTAGAATTCTATGACTGAACTATAGAAAACTCCATATTATGCTAATAAACTAAGTGGACAAAATTATATTTCACATGGAATTCTATGCGATTGCATTATGTATTTTTGTAGTCTCTAATGTGCTCTGTTATTCATATTTTTACATGAGGTATCAATATGTTAATGAAAACAAAGCAAAATGTAGCGATATAACTTCTGATAAGATTTAACCAAACTTACAAATTAACTCCATGTTGCTAAATTTATAGAAAGCTATCAGACTGTTAGAATGATGGTTTAAATTTAATGTTTGAAGACCAAGTACAACATCTACGGAGAGTTCTTAATCTCAGTCAACTAATATATTTATAGAAGGAGAGAGTGAATATGCAAATTTATATCCTTTAACATAATAAGCATTTGTTAATTGCTGTCAGAGAGAACTTTTTAAAGAAGATTAGAAATTTTTGTAGTTTTATGAATAAATGTCTCCCAATTCAGTTGGAGAAAAATAATGATTTCAAGGGGGAAAAGGCTTACTTTTCAGAAGGTGAATTAGGGAATTAATATTTCAAATCTGAGGGTATTGAGTACAGGGAGGATTAAACAGTATAAGATGATAGTAATAAAATATATCTCTTTGATAAGCAAACTATTTTCAAGACACATCTTCTAATGAAATTATAAGAAATATATACCTCTAAATGAACCTCAGGATTTCAAGTAGCTAAGAGCAAAATTAAACCTCTGTCAGGAGTTATGAAAGGAGAGAATGACAGAATCTTCAACAGAAATGGAGTGCTGACAAGCTCTCATACTTCACGACATGATCTAGAATTTCTTTTTTTAAGGGAAGGATTGAAGGTGATTTTTAACATAGAAAGGTATTTTTGGCAGGGAGACAGAGATGGAATTTTTTGATACAGTTCCAAATTTGTAAGCCTTCAGAGTGAAAAATTGTGTATCCCTAATGGGATCTCCAAAATGGAATGTACCATCTTTAAAAAAAAAAAATAGGGACTGCTGTATTTGTGGAACAGCCAATATATCACAAAGAATGGAGGTCAATGTGCTCCCAGGATAAAGGTTAAAGTGAGTTTTAAACTTGATTTTGGCAATAAAACTGGCTTTTGGAATTTCCCATTCTTGTAAAGATCTCTTGACCTGTTGTACGTTTCAAAAATTCTTAGATATTTCACTGTGGTCAAAGAAGTAACTACAGTTGAGTCATTGGGGATAAGATGGGGAGAGGTAATATAAAGTCCTTGAATTACCCAGCCTCTAAACTGTTCTACGAAGACTGTCATAGAAGAAAGTCATAAAGAAATGTATGATTTAGATTCATCTCTTGACAAAAGAGACTAAACTTTATGGTATTACAACTATGATTAATAAAACATGATATATGAGTTATGAATTCAAGTCATCATTGGTTGATAGGACTTTTATGTTAACATTCTCCTTTTCCTTCTACTTTAGTCTCATGATTTGGAACTCTTTTATCATGTCATATCATCAGCCCCTTACTAGTTCTCCTACATAGTTATTTTCTTCTAGTTCTTCATCTCTGTGTTTACACACAGAGGGAGTTTGTATCCTATAATGCTATTTTGATTCTTCTCTTGATAGACTTATTTTGCAGATTCCCACTCCATAAACACTAGTGGCCAGACTACTCCAGGACTGTATAGTTACTTTACTGCTGAGAATCTAGTCCCCACCTCATCAGTCCTCAACATTGTTATGCTACCCAGTAGATCACAGGCTGGCTATAATGGATGGTTCATATCTGAAGGGTAGCTATTTATTTCCATGATAGTGTCTTTGGTGGCTTGAAGTTTCTCAACAGTTGATTAATAGCCTTCCAAAACCTTATGCATTATTTGAAACAAAAGCAAAGAGTCATTGTTTCTACATTGTCAGTCTTTTGTCCTATGCAATAAGAATATTCAATTTTTCTTTATATTCCCTATGATACAATTTATATTGGCTGATCATTGACTAATATCTTAAGACTAGAAGAAAACAGATGAATATTTTTTTCTAGTAATGTATACAATGGAATACTAATATAAATCAAAATTAACTTTGAGTTTTTATATCAAATAGTAGGAAAAGTTACAAATATATTTCTTAGATGTCTTGCAAATTTAATCATATTTTACAGCCTAGAAAGCTGTTTTAAGGGAAAAAAGAATGCATAATGAAGAAAGACTTGTCATACAGACCAAGCTCATATTTACATGTGTATGGTATGCTTTTGTGTCTATATGCATGCTCTTACGGGGCAGAGTAATTGCATATGCGTAGTGATTTGTGGTTGGTGCCAGGTGTCTTCCTTGATCATCCTTCCCTGATATATGGATACTGGGTCTTTTTCTGAACTCAGATTCCCACTCCACTCTCACCCCACCATCCCTTAGGCTACTCTAGCTTGAAAACTTCCTCTAAGGCCGGGCGGTGGTGGCGCACGCCTTTAATCCCAGCACTTGGGAGGCAGAGGCAGGCAGATCTCTGAGTTCGAGGCCAGCCTGGTCTACAAGAGCTAGTTCCAGGACAGGCTATAGAAACTACAGGGTAACCCTGTCTCGAAAAACCAAATAAAAGAAAAAAAGAAAAAGAAAAAGAAAAAGAAAACTTCCTCTGGGGCTTCTGTATCTCTCCCACTTGTGTGCTGTTGCTAAATGAGATCCCGTGCCTATCCAGGATGCATTTGGAGAACCTGAACTTTTGTCCTCATGATTGCTTGACCCATGCACTATCTCCCTATCACTCCCTAAGTTAATTTAAACAATAGCTTGACAGACAATAAATCATACTGTATAATAGGTACATAAGGTTGGGTACTCTTTAAAACAAATATTGGAGCCATTGTTTGGGTATATGTAGCTTCTTTCAGAAGTTGTCTCAGGTAATTTGATGAGAATTTCAGATGCTTAGCAGGCAGATAGGAGGATAAAAGCAAATGCCTGTGGGATGGTTAATCCTGGCTGTCTTTTTGATAGATTTTAAAATCACTCAGGATGCAAACCTCAGGAATGACTCTGAGTGACTCTCTAAACTTGGTTAATTCTCATAGATAGAGAGACGGAAACTGTGGTTGGCACCATCCCGTGAGTTAAGATCTTGGGCTGTAAAAAGGGAAAATGGAGCAGAGCTTGAGCACTCATCTCTCCTTGCTTCCTGACTGAGCACACGATGAGATGCAGAAGATGCCCCATGCACCTGCTGCTCACACTGAAACCAAAGTAAACCTTCCAGCTTCAAGCAGGTTTCTCAGATATTTTGTCCTAAGAGCAAGTGTGACTGGGCTATTGTGAATACTATAGTATCCTACCAAAAATCTGATGAAAGTCTAGGAGAACCACCAAAATATTTTCCATGTTGTGAAGAAATGGGTATTGTATTCACAATCTTCATTTAGTTGAAATTTCTTTCATAATAGTGATCTGGCAGATAGTAAGTACGTTGTAATTTTCAGGTCATAGAATCTCATTCATAAACTTCACAACTTTGTTATTGCTACATGAAAGCCACTACAGTGAAAATATTTTTAAAAATCTGTCATGTCCGGCAATCTTGTCTGCTTCCAATATCCAGGAGGATAACTATATGTTTTTCTTTGGGTTCACCTTATTATCTTCTCAAGGATCACGAATTATAGGCTTGATGGCTAGAAACCAATTATGAATGAGTACATGGGAACTTGGGGGTGGGGTGGGATGGGGGCAAGTGGAGATGGGGAGAGAAAAGCTTGAAGGGGAGGATGGGGAGAGCTTGGGGGAATGGGAGGCTTGGGATATAGGAAGGGTGGATATGGGAGCAGGGAAGCATTAAGGGAGCCATTTTAGGGTTGTCAAGAGACTTGACTCTAGAGGGGTTCCCAGGTATCCATGGAGATGCCCCCAGCTAGTTCCTTGGGCAGCTGAGGAGAGGGAGCCGGAAAAGGCCAGATCCTATAACCATACTCATGAATATCTTGCATATCACCATAGAACCTTCACCTGGCGATGGATGGAGATAGAGAGAGAGCCCCACATTGGAGAATCGGACTGAGCTCCCAGGGTCCTGGTGAGGAGCAGAAAGAGGAAGAACATGGGAAAGAAAGTCAGTACCGTGAGGGGTGCGTTCACCCACTGAGACGGTGGGACGGAACTGGCGGAAGATGACCAAGACCACTTGGAGTGGGACTGATGGAATATGCAATCAAACCGGACTCTCTGAATGTGGCTGATGGTGTGGCTGACAGTGGAGGCTGACTGAGAAACCAAGGACAATGGCGATGGGCTTGGACTCTACAGCATGGACGGCCTCTGTGTGAGCCTTGTCAGTTTGGTTGAGCATCTTCCTGGACCTGGGGGGAGTTGGGAGGAACTTGGACTTAGCATAGGGTAGGGAACCCTGTTGGCTCTTTGGCCTGGAGAGAGAGGGAGTGGGGGGTGTGGGTGGAGGGGAGGGGAGGGAAAGGGGAAGAGGAGGGGAGGAGATGGAAATTTTTAAAATATTAAATAAAAAAAATGAAAAAATGTCATGTCTGTGTTACAGCAAAATTTTATTTACAAAAACAAATGATAAACTAGAGTAAACCTGAGAGTCCACAGCTCACTATCACTTGCTCAAGACCATCAATTTTATCTGATAAGTCAAAAATAATATTGCAGGCAGAGAATGCTCACACTTACAGAGAGATGCAGGAGCCAAAAATGTGTAGGAAAATATCTATATATATAGCACATGTTTAGGAAAATAATAAAAATGAATATCAGTAAAGGATCCTACTTAAAAGAAATATAGCTAAAGGATTATAACAAAGTTTTATAAATCAGAAGTGAAATAGTAGAATGTGTCAGAAATATTTCAACTTGGCTTTTTAAATGATAACTTTTCTGATTTAGAAAGAAAGATAAAAATTTAAGCTTATTATGTCAAATATAAGGATTTGATATGTAGTGCCTTTGATATATAAAATGACACAAACAATATTTTTGAAAAGATGTTTCCAAAAACAAAATAAAATAAAACAAAGGAAGTAGGGTATGACCTGCTTCCCTCTTGCATACTGTAGCATCTAACAAGACTGCACATTGTAGTTGGTTTCTCTGGATTATTTCAGTCATAGTGTGTCCTTTCTTGCAAAAAAAAAAATGTTCTGTAGCCTATAGCACGTTTATTGACTCATATAGTTTCTGCATTTTAGTCAAGACAAAGGGGAAGTTAAGATAGGGGAAAAAACTTAAGATTCAATGACACTGGTTTATAATTCTAGAATTTCAAGATCTATGATTGTATAGAAAAAAAATCTGATCTTATAAAACTTTTATTTGGAATTCAGGGTTACAAATTTAGCAGCTTTGGCTAAGAAATTTGTTGAAGCTGTAATGTTTTGAACTTATTTTTCATGGCACAGAGAATTTATAAAATATTACTTAAGAGGTAGAAGGTACACATATAATTTAGGTCAATGAAATAAAGGAAAGTTCACAAGTAGTAATTTGGGGACTATCAAGACACAGAGATCAACAGGTATTTTCATTTGTGACTTGTTAATTTGATTTTCAGTTAGATGGTACCTGAAGAATCTTGACTTCCAACTATATCTTTACTGGACATAATTTTAAAACAAATGAAAGATCAACCAACAACCTTTGAAGGTAATTGCATTCCCACTGTAGTTTTGTAAGCCTGTAATCGAGTTTGCTCATAAGCAATAGGATTATTGCCTCATAAAATAGCCCAGTAGTGCTGTGGTATTTTCCCAATTGTGTTGCTACGAGACCTGCTAAAAAATGTGTGCAATAACTGGAAACATAAACACATAAAATGTCTGAGTTCTTCTCTTCTGTTTCAAGAAATCATAGAAGTGACAATAAATGAGAGAGGGTACATGTAGTCAAAAATACAGAGATAAATAAAGGACATGTATCAACCATAAGAATTTATAGCTTAATACATATTATAGCATGGGTAAGGCATATAAAATACCTTTACTCATATTTATAAATTAAAATTATAGGTCAAGATGTTCAATGATGAATTATATTGAGACTACAAATGCTAAAACATTTAGTGGCTATATTCATTATGCAAGCCTCAAAAGAAATAGTTCAGAGGATAACATCAGTTTTGAGGAACTCATCTTTCTATATCTGTCTTTAATTTTAATTTTTCTATGGATAATCAGGTATATACACACATATATGGTACGATATGTAGGGAATATGTAGTAGAATGTGTAAGGTGAAAGCAAGTTCAGAAAATTAGAAATGATGAAGTTTTGTATTTATAATATATATTTCTACTTAAGAAATTCCGCAATAATTTACTTGGTTTACATATTGATAATTTATTCATTTCTTTACTTTTGAGTAGAGAATCATGCCGTGTCACACAAACATAGATTGATGCATCTCCCTCACTATTTGTGCAAACATAAGTGATTAGTGGAAATATATGATATTTTGCAAAGCTGCTGTAACAAATTTTGACCTATTTGTCCTTCCTAAGATACATCTGCCAGTTATTCACAATTCTAAGGTGACTCCAAATTCGAAAGGTGATCCTGAGGATAGCTGGTGTAATCAGTGTCGATACCTTGCTCTGGAAGAGCTAAAGTGCTGTGTGAGTGATTGTGTGAGCTCATAGCTTCTTATAGAAAAGCAGCTAGACAAACACAAACTCTTAACAACTCTCCAACAACATAAAAGATTTCAAAAAGAATCCCAAACTCTAGATGGCAATGGAGCATGGCCAGCATTTTGATTTCAGCCATTGAAAGAAATTGTAGCTAATCTCTCTTTCCAGACCCTCACGTCAAAAAAGTATAATATAATTAATCTGATATTTGTCCAGGTCCTGAAATAACTGTCTATTTGTGCTGCTTAAATAAAATAACATGGGCTGGGGAGTTAATAATAAACAGGTATGTAATTCGCCCACCTGGGCCTAGAAAGAGTGAGATCAAGGTCCTAGTAGAAGTAATGACTGCTGAGGACATGCTTCCTCGAACATGGGACCATGCCTGTGAATCCTCCCATGGGAGAAAGGATGGGAGTTTTGTGTTCTAGTATCTTTTTTGTTTGTTTTTTGTTTTTTTCGAGATAGGGTTTCCCTGTAGTTTCTATAGCCTGTCCTGGAACTAGCTCTTGTAGACCTGGCTGGCCTCGAACTCAGAGATCCGCCTGCCTCTGCCTCCTGAGTGCTGGGATTAAAGGCGTGCGCCACCACCGCCCAGCGTGTTCTAGTATCTTATCTACATCCACCTGGGTCTTGATAACCTAATAACATGAAACAAATTTATATTTTAACACCATCACATATATACACTTTAAGAATTCAGTGTATATGTTTTGGAAGAACACAAATCCATAGTCCAGTTTACAACAATTTGTTCTACAACTGAAAAGGATTGTGAAAAGAAGAATCATTTCATTTGGGGTAATATTCAGAGTTAAACATATATCCATATGCATACACTTAACATATGTGATTTCTGATTATCATAGTGGCAAACAGTCACAGTAAAGTTCACATAATCAAGTTCAAAGGGGAATTTTATTAAAAGACAAATATGCTTTTAAATGCATTATTCTTCTTCTTACTCTACTCGACATTTTCCATAAGATGATGTCATCCATTCTTACTGTATGTAGCAGGATGACAGTGAAGGCTGAGTGGGACACAGCAGCATATATCCTATTCTATTCCTCATTTCATTCATCCCAGAGCAACCATCTGTGGAGTTTCTCCCTCTTCTTACAGAGCAGTAATGATTTCAAGCAAAAGACTTTATGTAAAGGATGTTTCTCCCATGCTTGCCACCATGGATACAAAGTGCCATTTGATCCACCTTCAAGTTTTTAAAAACTTACATTTCTAGCACTGATTGTATAAGTTCTGTATAAGCATTACAGTTTCCATTCTTTCATCCACACTGTGCATTTCTAGTGTCATATTGATTTTGAAGGAAACCTCAGATAATACAATAACCCACTACCACAGGTACCAATGTTTTGCTTCATAATTACAAATGAATTCCAGAGAGGCCTGTTGTCTACAGAGTGACCAGAGTTTGGAGAGAAAAGTCATACACTGAATTTATTTTCTTGCTATAGTACAATAGTGATATTTGCTTCAAAAGATGTTGTGAATTTGAAAGACTTGTTTCAGTCAGTCAGTCAGTCTTCTGTCTGTCTGTCTGTCTGTCTGTCTGTCTGTGTGTATGAGTCAAAGGCATGTTGGTGGTGGTGGGGAGACTAAAGATAAATTAAAGGCCATGAAGCTAGTTAATAGACTTAGTTTTTCTGGAGTTCATAATGATTTTAGTGTGGAGTGGGTACTTTATTCTGGAAATCACACCTCAGTGTAGACCTTTTACATAGAAAGTCTCTTGTAAACACTAAAAGTTCTTTCTCAAACATTCAAACCATTTTCTTCTCTACTTTCTGTCAGCTTAGGTGAATGCCTTCTAGATGTGAATGAATAAAGCACCCCTTAGTAATTTCCCAAATTGTTTGCCTTTATGTAGATCTATTAAATTTTATTTGATATTTTTCTTTAATATTTGAAATAAATGTCAATGTTTCTTTAGGCAAACCATTTAGTCTATTTTATAGTGGCAAATAAAACAATTCAAATGAGATGAACAGTATCCTAATTGGGTTTGTTTTTTGTTGTTTTTGTTCTTTTTTTGGTCAGCTTAATAAAAGTTAGAGTTAGTTGGGAAAAGGAATCCCAGTTGAGATAAATTACCCCATCAGATATGTAGACAACTCTGTGGGCATTCTTTTGATTAATTTTGATGTAGAAGAGTCCAGTCCTCTGTGTGTGGTGCTATCCATGGACAGGAGGCCCTGGCTTGTTTAAGAAGGCAAATAGGTCAAGCCACAAGGACCAGTCCAGTAAGAACCATTCCTCCATGGCTTCTGCATCAGTTCCTGCTTTTGGGTTCCTGTCCTGATTTCCTTTATGGTAGATGTGGATATATAATAGATAATTAACTCTTTCCTTCAAATGTTGCTTTTGGTTGTGGTTTTAAACACAATAATAGAAAAACAACCAAAATAATAGTATTAACAGTAGCCTCATGATTGCATAATATATATTGTGGGTATAGGGCTTTTACACTTAGTTCACAGATTAAAACTCTATTCTAAAAATGTAATCTAAATAATTTTCTTTCATAGAACATTTCCTCTCATAAGCTACTATATCATATTTTCTTTCTTTGTTTCTTCCTTTCTTCCTTCCCTCCTTCCTTTTATGTTGCCTTTGTTTGAAAGGAACTAAGAGTAGCTTTCACTGCTTCCTTTTTTCAAGGAGAGTTCTCAGTCTGACAGGTCAGAACCATGTTATTTTTCGGCATCATAAGAAATTCACTCTTTTTAACTCACAGAATCCTAGGGATTCTTTTTCTCTGATAGCCATACATAGACAGCCCTGTCCCTGCGTAGGCCATTCAGTAAACATCATCTGCCCATTGCTTCTCTCTCAGTAACCTTCTATTATAACCTTCGTATCATCAGTTCAGTGGCATAACCACATACTATTTGGTTTCTACATCCTTTCCCTGATTAAAAACAACAAACAAACAAACAAACAAACAAACAAACAAAAAAGCCAAACTATTGATTTGCCTACAGCTGTACGCTATGTTTACTTTCAGTGTTGGAATATAGACATGGGCTTTATTGATATAAAAAAAGCTTTGAGCTGGGCAGCGGTGGCACATGCCTTTAATTTCAACACTCGGGAGGCAGAGGTAGGCAGATCTTTATGTGTTTGAGGCCAGCATGGTCTACAAGCGCTAGTTTCAGAACAGGCTTCAAAACTACAGAGAGACTGTCAAAAAAATAAAACCCAAAACCTTTGGCATAGAAAATGCTTTGGAACTTCATGTACTTATACTTCTGTTTTAAAGTATTAATGACAATTTTATAAAACTCTGTATTGAATTTTGAATTTTGTTTAGAGAAGGAAACCACCAAAGGAATAATGGGGTTATGTATTTCCTTGCTGTTTAAGATAAGAGACCATATTACTACTGGAACAATACACTTTGCCTAAAGCTTGTAGAGATAAAGAAAATAGTGATGGGTGTAGGAACAAGTTAATAGATTTGGTATATTGAAATACTAAGGGATAGTCTAAACATCCCCCAAATTTAAAAACAGTCACACATTCAGTGTTTATTTTTTCTATATACCACTAGTAGATTTTTTCAATTCAGGATCAGAATCTTTTTGATATTGTGGTCTTCCATCTTACAAAGACATGTATTTGGCAACCTAACGTGACTGTTAAGTTCCTACAATGTTTTACAACAAAATATTGAAGATAAGTATCAGATATTCAGTATTGCATATTCTAAGAAACAAGGCTTAATTATGCTTCTCATCAACTGAACGTCTCTGTAAAGGAAGCTTTGTGGCCAGACAGAGAAATTGGTACACTCCAATGACAAGGACAGTGTACAGAGAACATCTTATGGACAATGTAGGAGGAGAGAGGCGGCTAAATATCAGTGAAAGAACATGGCTTAAGCCAGACAAGGACAGAGCACATACAGACAAAGCACTCTGTCAGCTCACTATGTATAAGTATAAGCTGCCTACATGTATGCCTGTGTTGGATCCCCTGGAACTAGAGTGACAGACAGTTGTGAGCTACCAGGTGGGCGCTGAGAATTGAACCCCATTCTCTGGAAGAGCAGCCAGTGCTCTTAACTGCTGAGCCATCTCTCCCTAGAATGCATTTATGATGAGAAATAAATACTTTAGACACGACTACTCAATCCTGTCCACTCAGAAAACAGGTAGAGAAAACAGCAGATGCCGGGCCAGCAGTGAAGGTTTCTGCTGCCAAACCTGAAGACAGTTTGATCATCTGGCAACTTGTCTTCTGATCTCCAAGCACTAAGGTACACACGTAATTTAATAAACAACAATAATAAAGTAGAAAAAAAAGAAGTGGGAAACAAAAGTCAATGTCTCTTGAATTATGTCTGCAACAGCTTTGGTACCTCATTTGTAAAAAGTTGTTCATTGTGCCTTGTTAATTGTAGGCCAACACATACCCAGGTAAATATTTGGTTGTATGTCATCAAGCATTTCACAGTGTAAATATAAATTTAAGTAGACACATGGCTGTGGAATAAAGCGCACAGTTCGAGTAGTGGAATTTATGTCCTTTGAAAGGTATTGCTATCATCTGGTGAGAAATCAAATGGGAACTTTTAAGACCAGCTCAATTTTTGACTTCTTTGGGAAGTCTCTCCCTTAACTAGAACAATTTCCACTTGTTTATTTAATAAATGTTACCATCACTGCCTTCTGCTTCTCTTCCTCTTCTTCCTGCTCCTCTCTTCTTTAAATTTTTTCCTTCACGATTTCCATTTAATTTCTAAAAATTATAACAAATCAGCCACTTCTCATCAGAACTAAGGAGTGTACCTTAGGAAGAAAATATTTTTCTAGTTTGCACAAGGCCATGGGAGTACAATAAGGAAAAACAAAAGCAAAAAAATGGAAAATTAGTTCCAATTTGACTCTAATTTTTCTTAAAATTGTAACTTCAAAGTAGAAGTGTGATGGTCTGGGGAGAGCTCAATAGTTAAGAGCACTTACTTGTGGAGGAGACCTGGGTCGAGTACCAGTACATAGATGGCTGCTCAAAACTGTCTCAATTCCAGTTCCAAAAGATCTGTTGTTCTCTTCCTTATGACTATGGGCACAGGACATGCACATGGTGTACACCTATGCAAGTAGGCAAGACCCTCATATGTATAACATAAATATAAGAAGTTGTTTAAAAAAACTTAAATAAAAAAATAAAACCACACAAGTGCCATTTTGTTATATACATTATAACATTTTCTCCTATAGACATCTGTTGATTTACTTCAAGGTATTAATATTTTAAATATATTTATGAGTATTTTCCATAAGACAGTTGGTACATAAATGACCATAAACCAGCATTTCAAAAGATATGCAATGATGTGATTAAGTAAAAAGTGACAGAAATTCCAAAACTGCAAGATTATGTAAACTGCTGTTGAGTTCAGTGAATGGGTTTTTTCATTTTTGTTGTTTTGTATTGTTGTTTTGTAACCCGGTCCTAGTAGGAAAAGAGAGATTTTTTAAAACAATCATTTTATAGGATTAAGAAGCTTGCTTTGGTGTTTCTACGGTTAATTTCAAATAACATAGAATTTACTACTCCAACTGATAAGTTCTGGGAAATAAGTGGATATTAATAAGATAGATCCTCTAAGGCTGTGATTTTATACATGCTGCAACAACAGAGGAAACTATAGAAATAGTGGGATAAAAGATTTTGAATGCAAATTGTTCTGTATTTCCCATTATTTTGAGCCCCAGTTTTAGTTTATTTAACAGAAACACAAGGACAGATAAAAAAGAGCAAATAATGTATTTTTAAAGAAACGTGTTTTCCCTAATTCATAAAAATTTAAAACAAAAAAGAACAATTCAAGAGTATGCCAGAATGTTCAAGGCCATTTGAATTTTAACTTCTTAGCAATGATAATAGATGCAATGTTATTTTCTATTCCAAACCTTTTCCAGTATTTACTAAGATAGCTTTTACACTGAAAATCTGACTTACATATGGAAATAACAGAGACAGCTCATCGTTCATGACACTTTAAAAACCAGACACTCTATAGAAAAGGTTTATAATAATTTAAGTTTAACTAGTAATAAAATTGTATTAATTTGAATATTTTAAGATCAGATGAAATTAAAATTTGCATTTTATTATGTATTTTAAATTTAATATTTTTCCTGTGTACATTTCAAAGAAAAAGAAACAAGATGACAGCTAACTGTTCAACAAGCTTTCTTGTTTCTCTAATGGTAAAATACATATTATATAAATACCTTGTAATGTATAGTTGTATAGTCTGAGAAATGGATCTCTGCTCATCATTAATTCACCGCGAACTGTCTTCAGAAGATATAGCGTGTTTGCCAACATGACTAATCCGTCTCCTACAGAAGTGTTTTAAGGTTCTTACAGGCTTTGCAAAGAAGTCTTTCTTCTCATGAGTTCAGAATCCTTTATTACTATTACCTCCTTAATCTTCACAGCATCCTGGGGAAGAAGACAACAGGTATTATCACTGCTCTACACATGGAGCAACAAATAATAGAAAGGTCAACTGCTTTGTCTGGGCTTATAGTGAGGCAGTAGTGAAACTGAGCCCATGTAGATGTGCAAAGAGAGCTGAGTGTGTGCTCTAAGATCAGACTCTCAATGTCCCTCTCACTGATGTGGAAAAAATCATCAAGATGGTTATTAGGGTGCATACTCATCACTCATAAACACTTTCAAGAAAAAAAGATTAGGCAGAAATAGATTGGAAAAAAACTAAAAAAAAAATATAAAAAATATATTTTGTCATCTTGCTTCCCAATGTGATTCAAATGAAAGCATGATGCTTTCACATAGCTCGAAAATTGATTTGAAGAGTTCTGAGTTATTTAATAATATGTGATCATTTTGGGTAGAGTTTGAGGTTCGATGATAGTATAATGATAATATGTTCAGAGTAAGTCCTGTTTATGAGATACACTCTGATGTAGATGGATGAGCTAAGCATAATGTTTGGAATGTATCTCAAAAGTTCCCTAGAAGAGAGAGATTCTAATCTCTGTGTCAGCATGAATTAGTGATTTCATAGTGGCCAGTGAAGGTGATTTTATTATGTCATGCTTTGCATTTTTTAATTTACATCTTGAAGTTCTCTAAAAGAGGAAATACATTCTTCCTGACATGACTTTTGTGGAATAGATTTCTTAGCACATAGGTAATTTGAGTTCTAGAATTCAGATCCCACCATTCCTTTCCTGAGTTATGGAAAGACTGTCATAACAAGCCAAGTGGAGGGTAAGGTGATGCTTTAGTGGTGCAGAGCACACAGTGTTCTTGCAAAGCACCCTAGCTTCTTGACCGTTTCACAGACACAGAACTCCATTGCCAGGGTAATGTGAAGCCTCTGCCATCATGGGCACCTGCATCTGCATACCATAACCCTCCCACATATGCATGATTAAAACGTGATAAAATAAGTAATTTTAAAATCCAAAACTTTAACATCTGTAAATTATTTATTTGCATGCAATTTTTACTAGTGGAATTTTGAGTAATGGAGACTAAAATAACAATAATTTTATGTTCTTTTTCCAGGCAAATCATTGTTTTAAAAATAATGTAATAAAGCATGCTATTTTTTAAATATTGTTTTAAAAGCAGATTTTCATGGGTAAAATTGATAGAAAGGTTTACTTTTCATTAAAATTTTTCTACATCAAAGCAAGGTGCTTGCATAAGATTGATTCTACTGGAGCTGAATTTAGTTTGTCACAGGGGCTTGCATAAAATTATTGCAATTGATATAGGAAAAGAAATAATGTAAAGAAAAAGGTCTGTCCTTTCATTTTTAGTTAGGCATGAGGACTTAGGCAGCTGTGGCACAACTAATGAATCAGCTAGTTCCACGACAGGCTCCAAAGCTACACACAGAAACCTTGTCTGGAAAGAAAGAAACGAATTAGCTTGAATTATTAAGAATCGTATCTCAAGAAAGAAGGAGTCTCTTGTGTTTACACAGCAGCCACACCCTCATACTGCTGTCACACTGCTGACTGAAGGCAATTCAGCTTATTGTTTTGGAAATCTTACACATTAAATCAACCTTAGTAAATTAAACTGTAATTAATTAATGCTCATTTGGTGGCAAGATTTCTCCACTTCACTAATGATGTTGCATATGATTTCCAAGAACTTAGATTTTTGAAGAAATCATTCAAAGTGGCTCTACTACCACTAGATAGCCTCTCAATTTTACCACCATACTTTTATTTCAGATTTTACAATGTGTCTTAACTTTCATATAATTTCTAAATATGTACCAATACTATATTGTATTTCAAAAGTTATTATTAAAATTTTAAATTGCTTTACTAATAAGAAACTACGATGGACAATTAGGTAGAATATATTTTCAGTAAGTTCACTTTGACTAGAAACAATGATATGGATTAGGCTTATAATGCGTTTTGCATGGGGATATATTGCAGACATTTTATAGTGCAGAGAGATCTGGTTATCCTGCCTCAGCATGAATTGATAGCTTTTGTAGCTGAGCAGCCAATGATAATACTTTCCTGGAAATGTAGGAATTTAAAAGACATTATCTGTGTATTTGAATCATCTTATTGTCATGTGTTAGTACAGAGAGAATGCTTTATTCTCCCATACTTATCTTTTTCAAGCTAATTGTGCATGCTGTTCTACCCCTTAGCCCCATTTTGATCCTGTTTCATCATTTTGAATCAGGAGAGCTCTGCCAAGTGGCTGAAGTTGGCATAGAGGGGGAAATGCCAAGTGTCTGTCTCTTTTTGTAGCCAAGAACAGGAGATTCTACTGTGGCTTCAAAATTAAATTTGCCTATTAATTAACCCTTCATAAATGTGTTTTTTTCTGATAATTGGGTTGCTGAAAGTTCCACATCTATTCTTTATATCCTTTGGCAACAAAAAGTTCCTAAGTCTTAACATATTGTCAGTCTTGTGTTTGCCAAGGTGTTTTTCTCACAAGGCAGCTGAGATGATTCAATGGTGAGGAAGTAGACGGGAGATCAAAAAGCCTACAGATACCTAAATCTGGCATGAAAACAGAATCCTCCAGAAAACTAAGTCTAGTTAGAATGACTTTACCAATGTTCTTCTACCTTTTCTTTAGAGTTTATAAGTGGCAGAATTCTTTTCTTCTTTTCTTCCTATATTACTATAATGAAATACTAAAGCCAAAATTTCTCAGAGTTCCAGAGGAGTCAACATAACCAGTTTGTGTACTCATATTTACCTCCTACAGGATAGCTCTATTATAAAAACATTGGGAGTTTAGGATTGTAATATGGAACTTTGAGAGGGCACAATTCACTCCATACTATTTTTCATTTTTTTTTTTTTTTGGTTTTTTCGAGACAGGGTTTCTCTGTGGCTTTGGAGCCTGTCCTGGACCAGCTCTTGTAGACCAGGCTGGTCTCGAACTCACAGAGATCCGCCTGCCTCTGCCTCCCGAGTGCTGGGATTCAAGGCGTGCGCCACCACCGCCCGGCAGTATTTTTCATTTTTGTTAGCATTAATTTTATTGGTATATTAATTGTACAATGTAAGATAAATGTGTTTCTACACTGTGCATACTACAATTTGATCATTCCTGTTGCTTTTCCTTAGTTTTCTCCCTCTTACATCTTTTCCCTTTCCACATCCTTAATTATATCTTTTTAATTTTCATGTTCTTTATTTCTTCCTTCCTCTTAGTTGCCCATTTAAGAAAACATCTATTTTGTTTTGTTTTCTTTTGTGTTGTGCCTGGATTATTTCACTTAACACAATTATATCCATGCCCATCCATGTTTTCTGCATCTTCTCTTCACCTACACTAAGATGAACTTTGCCTTAAAACATTGAGAGATGGTAACAACTGGAGTTGTAACATGTCTAAGTGTAAAATCAGAGAGATCATTTGGTTACACCTCAGCTTCACCATCATATTAATTTTTGCTAGTCATGTTTTATAAGGCTTAGTCTTCTCACCTGAAAACTGAGATAATAATATAGCTACAGATATATTTGACTACTGCAGTTATTGCATTTATAATCAGGACTCTCTAAAACCTCAGGGCTTTAATAATTAGCTATAATGTTGCATTTCTCATTTTTATAGCTCATGTTCATATTAGCATTGTTCATAGAAATTTAAAGTGGAAATAACAAAAATGTCTTTGAAATGTTAAAAAAAGTCTTGCTTATGACAGAATACTACTTAGCCATAAAAATGAATGAAAATACTGACACATACTTCAATATTAATGAGCACTGAAAAAACTCATACTTGTGGAAGGGGAACTATATGTACAAAAGATCTTATGTTGTACAATTCTGCCATATCAAATACCCTGAACAGGATTAGTGGTTTCCAGGGGCAAAGAAAGAGGAGAAATCGGAGCAACTGCTAGTGAGCATGATGGTTTTTTGTGAAGTGAAGAAAATATTCTGAATTACATAGCAGTAAAGTTGCACAGCTTGAAATTGAAAGTTATTTAAGGACAATTTTTATGTGTTATTTAAATTATATTTTAATAAGGCTATTATTTTTAAATATAATAAACAGTGATCTAGAAGTGACTAATCTAATCCTTTGCCTTTCACATTGTATTTTTTTATCATGAAGATTCAGTTACAGTTTAAGACAACGCCCTAAGGCAAATGGTTTAAAGTGATCATATCTAGAGTTTAAGTACATTAACCATACTTAGATCAAAGTTCCTAACAGAAAGCATAAACATTCTATAGGCAGCCTTCAACACCAGCTACTGTGATTAGTAGGATTTTTTAAACAAAGTAAAGGTTTCTTTTATCCTCAGATATAAGCATGTAACCAATTATATAATTTGACAGAAAAAAAACATATCTGTTAGTCTGTCTTCATGAATACGTTGGTGGTTATACACAGTAGTCTAATGAAATAAAAGTATATCAATCAAAGTCATGCAACTTGGTCTTCCATCAAATCCTTTGAGTGCTACACAAACTTCTCAATGTTCCATATGATAATTACTGGTACCTGTCTCATAATCTCTGAGTGACAAAAAAAAACCCTAAGGAAACATGTAAATGATACTGTAAATTTAACCAAGAACCCAAACATGAAAATTCACAGGTGCTAAGAGTGAACATATTACTCTTATTCTAATCAAATAACTTAATACCAAACTGCCCTCTAGTTTGCATCTCTCCACTTACAGTTTAGTGTAGCTCACTAACCAGCATCAGAGAAGTCTCTGTTCATTGGATGGCAATTAACTCAGAATTATGAACTTTGCAATTGGCCAGAGTACACAGAATAAGTGTCAGCAGAGTGTTAAACCACGAATAGGATGTCTATACCACACCCTGTCCTCAAATTTAGGAACCATGATGGAAGAGGGGGTATAAAGAATATAAGAGCAAGAGGTGAAAGGGGACTGCTGCAGATGGATTTCCTGGATAATATCAAGTTAATTAATGTTGTAAGTATGGAGTAGGAAGAGGGGTTCATGAGTCATGCCTCCATGACACACACATAGCATAGCTATGGATGGCTTTGTCTTCTGCAGATGTAAGATTCCGAATTTTGTTTTTTGTTCTAAAGTTTTAGCTGTTGGTAGATTAACCATGCTCAAGTGAATGTACCACTTTCTAAGCATAAATGAATTATACATGGACAGTCATTTTCTACAGAACTTAATGGCCACTTGCACTGTGACATTCATTCCTCCCATTGACAATGCAGTAGAGAACAAGCAAAACTAGTTTCTTAATATTTTGGAGTTCTCAGTGTCAAAGAAAGAAAGCACAGTGAATATACAGTAGCATTACCCAAAGAAGATGACTTGCCTTAGTTCTTGAATATATGACTGCTTCAGATTCAGTGATCAGAGGATTTGCTTTTAAAACATTAGTAGTAAAATTTAACTAAATCTGTAAATACTAAGCAATCATAACATTCAATATAGAATATAATGTTTTTATTTTAAGTAAGATATGTTTATTCTACCTCCAGTTTCAATTATATCCATATTTTGGAGTCAATATATCCCAAACTCTTAATTCATTCCAGTGTCCATATTAACATTCCAAAAGTCCAGATTTATCTAAAAGCCTTCTAAATCATCCTAGCCTTTCATATGTGCAAAATACAGTAGTGGTCAGACATACAATAGATATCACTAACCACAAGCAGAAAACTATAAAAGGAGGAAAGAGTAATAGGACCCACATGAATCCAAAACACCAAAGCCAATTAATTCCCTTCAATCTTCATGCTCAAAACAAATCTGTTTGGTTTGGTTTGATGCCCTACAGGTTCACCAAGATTATACCATTATTTCACTCCCCTTTAAAACCTCATGTCACTGTTCTTTGTGAGGATATTGCTTTTGACACTGTGGAGGGAAGTGCCTTGTCCCCTGGGTGGGTGGTAAGCCTGCACTGTGAAGGTGTGTCACCTTTGGGGTCTTTCTTTACTTTTCTTTTTTTTTTTTTTTTTCTCATGGTTTATTTTTTTTTATATTTAAAAATTTCCATCTCCTTCCCTCCTCCTCCCCCCTCCCTCCCCTCCTTCTCCCCCTTCTCTCCCCTCCTTCTCCCCCTTCCCTCCCCTCCCCTCCACCCATACCTCCCCTCCCTCCCTCTCAAGGCCAAGGAGCCATCAGGGTTCCCCACTCTATGCTAAGACCAAGGTCCTCCCAACTCCCCCCAGGTCCAGGAAGGTGATCGACCAAGCTGAGAAGGCTCCCACAGAGCCCGTCCATGAAGAACAATCAGAGCCCAGAGCCATTGTCCTTTGCTTCTCAGTCAGCCCCCGCTGTTGGCCACACTCAGAGAGACGGGTTTGGTCGCATGATCCATCAGTCCCATTCCAACTGGAGTTGGTGATCTCCCATTAGTTCTGTCCCACCGTCTCCATGGGTGAACGCACCCCTCTCGTTCCTGACTTTCTCCCTCTTGAAGGATAAAATATGCCTTTTGGTATGCATAGCTCCTTCCTCATTTCCCTTCTCATAAGGTTTCTGATGTCTAATTGCTGTGTTTGTTTATTCCCCCACTTTGTTCCTGTCTATTTTACTCCAAAATGGCATGCTCAGGAGAGTAACTATAACAACAAACTTTTAAACTCACAGTTATATGGGTTTTTTTTTTTTTTTGTCAATTGGCTGTTAATTCAATCCCTTCAGTTTTTCCCAGAACATGCCTTAACTTTTTAAATCAAATTTTGATACAATCTATTTGATCATCTTCTTTAAGGGAAAAGGAAGGATAGTCACCTGAATCTCTAAGTTCTGTATTCTTTGAGTTTGACAGATGATTGTGTCTGTTTTTGTCTCTTTCTCCTTTCTCATTTTCAATGCCAGGAGTGAATACAGAGCATGGTTAAGTAAACATTATATCACTGAGATACATCATCACACCCATAAGTTCTTTAGCTCATCCCTTTCTTCCTCCACTGTTTTCTAAGACAGCAGGAGGAAACACCCTTCTCCTCCCACAGTTTGCAGAGTAATCTCCTAATAAACATGACCAATTTCATCACTAAAATATTTCATCTTCCTTTACACACCAAACAAAAATCAGTTCACCCAAGTTCACTGCACTTTTATAACGAAGATTGTCTTTCTTATTTTCCTGTTTACAATTATCTGGTTTAGAGAATTTATATTCTTGTCTTAGACTTGCCATGATGGTGTGATAATATTACCATTTCCACTAACATTCTGCCCCTGTTTATTTATGTGTTATGTGCTTACTAACACACTTGAGATGTTCTTTTTGGTCCTTCTCTTTGCTTTCAGACCTCACCAGAAGAATCTATTTTGTCTTTATCTCTGACATGCATCTAAAACCTCCATTCATCACCTATCTCCAAAGCCACTTCCACATTATTAACACCCATTTTCACTGCAATATATGTAGGAACTATGAACAATATATAAGGAACTATGTTCCCTTTCCTTTTACTGCCTACAGAGAGCTGTTTTTTTTTTTTTTCTCAACAAACTCTAATTCAATGAAAAAAAGTAAATAAGTCACAGTGGTCACTTTGAGTAGGCTAATGCAAAGAAAATGATTGCTTAGAAAATATTTCTGGCCAGGTGGTGGTGGCACACGCCTTTAATCCCAGCACTCGGGAGGCAGAGGCAGGTGGATCTCTGTGAGTTTGAGGCCAGCCTGGTCTTCAAGAGCTGGTTCCAGGACAGGTTCCAAAGCTACAAAGAAACCCTGTCTCAAGAAAAGAAAAGATTTCTGTATCATATGTTTAAGAGCCTGTTAAAACACTTGAAAAAAACTACTCTTCTATAACCTCAGCAATATATTTACCTTTCCAATATCACTTATATATATCCTTTTACAAACATCAACAGCAATAGCAACACGTGAAGAAGGAAAGAAGAGATGGTGGGTAGTATCCATATTTATATTTTGAGCCCTCTCCAACATGTCTGATTATGTGCTTATATAATTGTTCTTTAACATTAATTCTATTCTATTGACATCTTCTTCAGTAAATATTCTGGGGTTTGGATTTAGATGTGTGTTTAATTTACTTCACCTCCTACTCCATTCCATCTCTCTTTCAGCCTGGAAACTGAGCCTAGGATCATATGACCTTATGTGCTTACCCTGTGTGATAGGGTGTATACAGTAATTTCCAACATCTACCTTTCTGATTCTTTTCACATAAAACATAAACACTGAATACACCACTGGTAATAAGAACTAATTGACAATATTTTTGTAAGATTTAAAAATTACAACTATCAAACATATTGCTTTTAATGTTCATGTCACTATTTTAAGGAGAATTTAGTGGGTCTCTGTAACCATCATGGCCAGTACAGTAACAATCCCTATGAGTCAGGATCAAGATGGTATTTCTGTTCAACACAGCTAAGTAGACAGTATGGGTTCAAACGTCAGGAGTCTGATCCAAAGTGATGTATTTTAGGCCTGTTTTAGCATAGCACAATTTGCTGAAAACTTTCCTGTTGATAATTAACTCAGTACTATACACATAATAAAGCTAAAGACATGACTATGATGTGTGATTCCCCTCTGTATGCTGTGAATACCATTGTTGAATAAAAAAACTGTCTTAGGCCTATTGATAGGGTAGAGCAGAGCAAGGCGGGGGAAGTTAAACTGAAGTCTGGACTGGAGAGAAGGAGAACTTAGAAAAAAGCCATGTAGATCCTGCCAGAGACAGAATCTGGATGGAACTTTACCTGGTAAACTACAGCCTCATGGCAATACACAGAATAATGGAAATTGGTTGAATTAAGATGTAAAAGTTAGCCAATAAGAAGCTCGAGCTAATGAACCAAGCAGTAATTTAATTAATATAGTTTCTATGTAGTTATTTTGGGGCTGAGCAACCAGGAACAAACAAGTGGCCCTTCATACAAAAAATTTGTGCTCCAACATGATCGACTAAATCCACATAAAAGCTAAGAATGTTTGGAAACGAATTCTAACACAGAAAAGCAAACTGTAGCCTCTTTTTTGTCTGGTGGCATGCTGCATCTCCTTTAAAAGAGGTTTTCCTGATTCACCAGTAGCAGAAAAAAAAACTATTCTGAACAGGCAGCTTCCGGGACCCTGCTTCTAGCATGAACATTGACCAGGTCTGGCTAATAGCATTTAAATGAGGTTTGTGATCAAACTACTACAATTTGCTTAATGGCAAAATAGACCTGCTCTTTACTTAAAAATGAGATTGTACATGGCTCTCAGAGGCAATGAACAGCTCAGCCATGCTGGACTATGTGAAGCAAGCAGGAGGGTCGTCTGTATTTCCCCTAGCAATGCCACAGTTTGGGTTTTTAAGAAGCACTTAGCATTTTAAGAAACACTTCTGGACAGAAAATAATTATAGATATACAATAGGAAAGATTCAGACATAAAAGAATTCTAAATCAGTCACAGTTATAGATAAATGTATGTAGGCTTAGGAGAGAGAAGAAAAAAGTATAAACAGTTATAAAAGGAAGTAAATGATTTTAAAAAATAAAACCAAATCTTTTTTTTTTCTCATGGTTTATTTTTTTTATATTTAAAAATTTCCATCTCCTTCCCTCCTCCTCCCCCCTCCCTCCCCTCCTCCTCCCCCTTCCCTCCCCTCCTTCTCCCCCTTCCCTCCCCTCCCCTCCACCCATACCACCCCTCCCTCCCTCTCAAGGCCAAGGAGTCATCAGGGTTCCCCACTCTATGCTAAGACCAAGGTCCTCCCAACTCCCCCCAGGTCCAGGAAGGTGATCGACCAAGCTGAGAAGGCTCCCACAGAGCCCGTCCATGAAGAACAATCAGAGCCCAGAGCCATTGTCCTTTGCTTCTCAGTCAGCCCCCGCTGTTGGCCACACTCAGAGAGACGGGTTTGGTCGCATGATCCATCAGTCCCATTCCAACTGGAGTTGGTGATCTCCCATTAGTTCTGTTCCACCGTTTCCATGAGTGAACGCACCCCTCTCGTTCCTGACTTTCTCCCTCATGTTCTCGCTCCTTCTGCTCCTCATCGGGACCTTGGGAGCTCAGTCCAGTGCTCCAATGTGGGGCTCAGTCACCTTCCCCATCTGTCGCCAGCTGGAGATTCCCTCACGGTCCTGACTTTCTTTCTCATGTTCTCTCTCCTTCTGCTCCTCATCAGGGCCTTAGGAGCTCAGTCCGGTGCTCCAATGTGGGGCTCAGTCATTTTCTTCATCTATCGCCAGGTGGAGGTTCTATGGTGATATGCAAGAAATTCATCAGTATGGCTATAGGAACTGGCCTTTTCAGGCTCCCTCTCCTCAGCTGCCCAAGGAACTAACTGGGGGCGTCTCCCTGGAAACCTGGGAACCCCTCTAGGGTCAAGTCTCTTGACAACCCTCAGGTAGCTCCTTAAATTAAGATATATGCTTCCCTGCTCTCATATCCACCCTTCCTATATCCCAAGCACCCCATTCCTCCGAGCTCCCCCCGCTCTCCCCTTCACACTTTTCTCTCCCCATCTTCCCTTGGCCCAGTCTTGCCCAACCCTCAAGTTCCCAATTTTGCCTGGCGATCGTGTCTACTTCCAATATCCAGGAGGATTACTATATCTTTTTTTGGGAGTTCACCTTCTTATTATCTTCTCAAGGATCCCAAATTTATAGGCTCGATGTCCTTTAATTATGGCTAGAAACCGAATATGAGTGAGTACATCCCATGTTCATCTTTATGGGTCTGGGTTACCTCACTCAGAATAGTGTTTTCTATTTCCATCCATTTGCCTGCAAAATTCAAGATGTCATTGTTTTTTACCGCTGAGTAGTATTCTAGCATGTATATATTCCACAGTTTCTTCATCCATTCTTCCACTGAAGGGCATCTAGGCTGTCTCCAGGATCTGGCTATTACAAATAATGCTGCTATGAACATAGATGAGCATATGCTTTTGTTGTATGATTGGGCATCTCTTGGGTAGATTCCCAATAGTGGAATTGCTGGGTCCTGGGGTAGGTTGATCCCGAATTTCCTGAGAAACCGCCACACTGCTTTCCAAAGTGGTTGCACAAGTTTGCATTCCCACCAGCAATGGATGAGTGTGCCCCTTACCCCACAACCTCTCCAGCAAAGGTTATTATTGGTGTTTTGGATTTTAGCCAATCTGACAGGTGTGAGATGATATCTCAAAGTTGATAAAACCAAATCTTTAAAGAGTCAGAATACAGACAGTCATAGATTAAAGGAGTAAAGACAATAAAATAAATGTTAAAAAATAATAGAGTAAATCAAGCCACATATAGATGAAATATGCACAGAGAGTCTGGATTATGTATATTATTGTGTTTACTTTGAATTTTTTGACTATATATAAACTAAGTACAGAGAGACATTTCATTGTACAGACTGTTACACTAAACCAGCATATATACTATAAAGATACCTTGGCTTCAAAATTTGGTTCTAAGGATTTGTTGCTTTGGAGGTTCTTCTTTTATTTCCACAGAGGATGAGAACCTGTGGAATCCTCCTAGACTAATGTGGTTTGATGGACCAAGACCCTTCAAAAGGTCACTGTGAACAGCCCAAAAATACTTTACCCAATAAACAGCAGGGAGTAATTTGGAGAGAACCACGCCCATATTCCCAAATATTGTTTATAAATGTTTGTTTACATTTAAAGGGGGCTATGCTATAGAGATGGATACTTTGCATAGTATGGATCTTTCTTTATTGATATAAATTTAAGGTCAATGTTGTTATGTGTGCATTTCTGCTCTTGGTTAAGGTATTGTGTTCATACAGCTCATTTAAAAATTCAGTCTATAATAGGTTAATGGATAATCATCCAGAATAGTTAAGCTTGTAGTCATGTTAGTTAGGATTTAGAGATGTATAGAGAAATATTTCAGATGGATATGTATTCTTCAAACCTTTCAAAGAGTACAGAATATGACACTTAGAATGTTTAATAATTTAGGACATTTTATAACATGAGACACATCTGCTCCTGGCAGAACCAATTACTTCAAGGGGAAGATGTGCATCAAAGAGGCTCTTTATGGTATTGGATAGCCATTTGGACAAGAAATTGCTCTTGCCTGAACTGCTTGACTTGACTTGCAGAACACACAGAAAAACGACTGCTGAATTTGCCTAAGACATTCTTTTTTTAATATTTTTTATTTTTAATTTTCCATTAAAAAAATTCCACTTCCTTCCCTCCTCCCATTTCCCTCCCATTCCACCACTCACCCTCCTCCTTCCCCCTCCAGTCTTAAGAGAGGGCAGGGTACCCAGCCCTGTGGGAAGTACAAGGCCCTCCCCACTTCATCCAGGTCTAGGAAGGTATGCACCCAAATAGACTAGGGTCCCAAAAAGCCATTACATGAAGTGGAAACAAGTCTCAGTGCCATTAGCAATGGCTTCTCAGTCAGCTCCCATTGTCAGCCACATTCAGAGAGTCTGGTTTGATCATATGCTTGTTAAGTCCCAGTCCAGCTGGATTTGGTGAGCTCCCATTAGAACAGGCACACTGCCTCAGTGGGTGGACCAACCCCACACGGTCCTGACTTCCTTGCTCATCTTCTTCCTCTTCCTGCTCTTCAACTGGACATTGGGAGCTCAGCTAATACGTTTTTTATTTACCACTTGCCCATAGATAGGGTAGAACAGAGCAAGGTGCAGAAAACTAAACTGAAGACTAGGAGAAAGAAGGAGGACATAGAAAGAAGCCATGTAGCCCCTGCCAGAGACAGACTCTGGAGTGAATTTTACTTGGTAATCTACAGCCTCGTGGCAATAAACAGGTTAATGGAGATGGGTTAAATTAAGATGTAACAAACAGTTAGCCAATAAGAAGCTAGAGCTAATGGGCCAAGCAGCAATTTAATTAATATAGTTTCTGTGTGGTTATTTCAGGGCTGAGCAGCCAGGACCAAACAAGCTGCCCTTCATACAACATTACTACATCAAAAGTCTTTGTAAAATAGATGTGCCCCCTTCCATAAAGAAAGGTTCTGTAGATTGAATGAGAAATACAGGCTTACAATCAGATCTGAGGGAGGATTCAGTATGGTCTTTGCCCAGACAGATAGCACAAAGATTATCAGGAAATTAACTGCTTCCTCTCAGCCTTCTTGGTTGATAAGAGGCTATGCATCTTGCAAAGGAGCAGCTCTGCGTCTTTGATGTTCCAGGCTCCTTTAGTGGTGGTTTGTGAGCACAAAAATGTCTGTGCCTCCTACAGTGAATGTCATATCTTGCATTTGATAAATACCACAATTAGTGGACTGATCACAACATGATAAAATTGAATATTGTATTTAATCCTTTGATAAGAGAGTGCTAGGAAAGTATTCTTTCTTAGAAATTAACCTCTCATTTTAGTAAATTAACTCTAACTGGGCCCTTAATAGCATTCAATTATAGTCAGACTGCTTGTATCTTTTAAAGAGTAATTTGCTTCAAATGAACAAAAATTTACTTTCAGACTCCAGTGCTATTTTTTATGACTCAAACCAATCCTGGTATCACCTAGTGAAAGATCTGTATCTATGGTATTTTCTTTAGGAAAATAGTGGGTGTGTTTTTTTAAGATAGTGATGATTGATACACATTATAAAGTATAACAATAATTTTAAAGTTCTCAAGTGTATATGAAGAAAGAGAAAGTTGGTTGATTATCATTATGTTTATATCTTTCCTTAATCAGTACTAGAGGAACCAGTTATTAAGTACAAAAGAATCTTTTATTTTGATAATTGTTTCCCTAATTTATCTTGAATTTTGAAACCTTTGTAGCCTTCTACTATTAGCCATTAAAAAATTAGACATCAAATGCTATGACCAAGGGACAGAAACCCAACACTAGAAGAATACTGGCATGGAGGCTGTGAGCTGAGATCTCACAAGCAGACATGTGTTTATGAGTTTAGACTGCTAAGGTCATCACAATTCTCACCAATCTGGTGATTCTCAGTCTTTAACAATACACCATCGTGTTTATCATCTCTATGTTTGCTCAGGCTGGTGGCTTGGATAAAGGCAAAACGAGAAAAGGACAATGAACTCTCAGAATATCTACATATGCTAATGTCAAAGGCATGAGAATCTAGAGTTTAGCTAGTGGGTTAGTAGGTTTCTTTATCATGTAGTTTGTGTAGTGAATCTAAGGAACGAGGGGTGAGGTTAAAACAAGTATATTTGAACAGACAAAATAGATTGAATCAATAAAAAGACAGTATACTTCTTGTTTTGTTATCATCCAACAAATCCGTTATAAATGACACTCAAAGCAGAATAAAATTGGAATTGTTATGACTGAGATATATGGGGAACTTGAAAATCAAAAGAGGAATGGACAAGTCAAAACAATGGAGTTCAAATGACTGAGTAGCTTCAGCGTCAAAGAACCAGAGAAGGGCAAGAGAAGCCTGAAGTAAATGGCTAGGTAATGAGGAAAAAGTGTCAGCATTGAGGGGGTTTTAAAGAAAAGTGATTGGTCTGAAATTTTCTGCAAACTTCCTATGGGGAAAAAAAAAGTCTGGTTTTGTGATTTCTTTTCATAAGAAAAAAATTGTGTGGTGCTAGACAAAAAGAGGGTGGAGTACGTAGAATTTCACTGGGGTATGGAAAGACTAAACACAACTTCTTCCAGGAAGAGAGTCAAAAGAGAGATCTTATACTGCTTCTTATTTCAGCACAATTACAAACTGGGTATAACAAAAACCATCTGGTTACAAAGCTATGGAGGCTATGGAAGAAAGTATGTGGGGGTGGGGAAGGGGAGAGAAGTACTAAGAAAAGGATAGGGGAAAGGAAATGTAAAATCATGTCTTTCACATTCATTACAAGTACAGGTTATTTGGGGCTGAAAAAGAGAGGACTATCAGAGGTCTTTACCTACTGAAGACAGTTTTTACTGTCATCCATAAAATCAAGAAAGCTGGAGGGTTTTGAGAGAGGAGGAACTTTGATCTGAGTGGCTTTTGTTTCCTACATGGTATAAAAATATCTTTTATTAGAACAAAGTATGTATAGATTTGTAAGAGAGATGTCCAAAATAAACCATGAAAGATCACTTGAGAACAAATTCAAAACAAATTATCTGGTACCAAGTTAAAGCAAATTGCTCTTCTGGGTCTACAGTCTACCTATTATTCTAAATCATCCAACTTTTACTGGTGTCAATGGAACAATTATAAACATTTCCTTGATCATATATCTTATTGTTGTTAGAGTAAAAATATCTCTTCCAATTTAGAAAAAAAAAGAACTTTGAACTGAGTGTCTGAAGATTTATCAATGCGGAAATATAATTCTGTTCAAATCAAATAGCAGTCAGTATCTAAATGCTTGAAGACCAACTCTTAGACCATGTAAGGCACAGTTCATATTTTTAATCAATACCTAAGACACTATAAATCCAAACTGTTCAGCTTTGAGATGACTTTTTTTTTTCTCATGGTTTATTTTTTTTTATATTTAAAAATTTCCATCTCCTTCCCTCCTCCTCCCCCCTCCCTCCCCTCCTTCTCCCCCTTCTCTCCCCTCCTTCTCCCCCTTCCCTCCCCTCCCCTCCACCCATACCTCCCCTCCCTCCCTCTCAAGGCCAAGGAGCCATCAGGGTTCCCCACTCTATGCTAAGACCAAGGTCCTCCCAACTCCCCCCAGGTCCAGGAAGGTGATCGACCAAGCTGAGAAGGCTCCCACAGAGCCCGTCCATGAAGAACAATCAGAGCCCAGAGCCATTGTCCTTTGCTTCTCAGTCAGCCCCCGCTGTTGGCCACACTCAGAGAGACGGGTTTGGTCGCATGATCCATCAGTCCCATTCCAACTGGAGTTGGTGATCTCCCATTAGTTCTGTCCCACCGTCTCCATGGGTGAACGCACCCCTCTCGTTCCTGACTTTCTCCCTCATGTTCTCGCTCCTTCTGCTCCTCATCGGGACCTTGGGAGCTCAGTCCAGTGCTCCAATGTGGGGCTCAGTCACCTTCCCCATCTGTCGCCAGCTGGAGGTTCCCTCACGGTCCTGACTTTCTTTCTCATGTTCTCTCTCCTTCTGCTCCTCATCATGAGATGACTTTGAATCAATTTCATGTAATAGTTGAAGCAGAATTTAGGCAAATTAATACACTAAAATTTGTATTTGTTTGGAAAGAGAACACTCTGTGTTTTAGGTTTTATGACTAGTGGTTCTTTCATCTCTATTCCAGGATTCTCTGACAGACATTTTAAGATCATCATTTCTCATACAATGAATTTCTGTAATTAGTTCATATAACCACAACATACAAACTAGAAATGTATTTTTATGTCCTTTAGGAAATTGGAATTATACACTGCAAGTTTAAAAATCCTTGTACACGTTATAATTGTTTCTTGTAGCTATGGAAATAAGCCTACCTTTTCATGAGCAACGCTAATGTAGATCTATTATTAGTTCTATTGTTCATAGGATGTGTGCTTTAAATTACTTTCCCCAGATCCACACATGCATGCTCTGAATGGCTTCTGTCTTCTCTGCTTCACAAAGATCTTTGGGACAATTTCACAATACAATTGCATTAGGAATAGCATTCATTACCATGAGCCAGAATCACTTCTTAATTCAAAGCTAACTGGCCCTTATCTGGAGCTATGACCTTGACTTCAATGAAACAGTCTTTAACCAACTACTCAGACTGCTTCGGGCCACAATTATTCATGATTTTCTTGCAGAAAATTCTTCAATCTCAATTTAACATTATAATAAGGTTATTTTAATGACATTTGATGCACCCTTCCCATTCCCCTAGCCCCTAAAATACTTAAGATTGTTTAGTCTCTATCTTAACCCAAATCTTTATGGAAAATAGCATAATTGTAGAATAAATCTAGTACACAATACACTTTTATTCATTAGTCACCTGCGTGATATGTCCTTTTCTGAAGCTGCATTTGAGTTTTCAGGTAAGGTTTATTAAAGCCTAATAAATAGGCCACAAAAATCTGAATTATGACCAAAACTTTTGAATAATTGATTCCCTCCTCATATATGCACATACATATTCATCATATATATATATATCATATATACATATATATGTGTGTGTATTAAAAGAACTCATAGGATTGGTTGATGACTCAGCAGCTATCAATCCTGATGACTTGGATTTGATTCCTGTATTTCACACGGTGCAAAAGACCTCTCCCAGTTTACACAAGTTGTCATGTGACCTCTACCTGCATGGTGTGGAACCAAACACCCACTGGTCTCGGGGATATAAAGAAACAAACAAATAAATAGAATTGCTAACAAGCACTTTTAATATTGCTGCTTCTCTAGGGAGAATAGTTTTCATTTTCTTATTCCATAAATTTTGTTTTTTGTTATGAATAGTATTACGAACAAGTGAGTAGTATTAAATACAATGCAAACAACATCTTGATAGTTAATATGCATAGTAATATTACATTAAATATTTTTAAAGTGAAACATAATAAAGAACTAATATTTAAAATTATTCCCATGAGGCCTATGAACATTTTTTAAACTTGAATAGATTGAATAGTAATAACCAGAAAAATATCCTAAGAAAATTCCTAGGGAATCTTCTAAGTGAGGCTTAAGAATGAAGGGTGAACTAGGAGTTCTATTACTCCCAGAGGAAATAAATCTTCTGGTCTGATTATCTGAAACCAAAAAGAATTTGGTGCACTAACATAAGTTAAAATCTAATACAGAAAATATTGAACTAGTGAAATACAAAAGAAAGCAATTCCAGATCTGTATAGGTTATACTAGAAAATTTGTGGGGAATTCAAAGGCAAAAATGGAAAATGAAATTTTTTAATATACTTCTTTCTAAGGTTAATTAGATAATTTTGCAAATAATGTATCAGGACCCATGCATTTTTAAGGCCCAATTGAAACCAATTAGTAACAAATAATGCTAATATTAATAAATAATACCCTGTTTTATAAAAGTTAAGAAAGGAAACCCAAACTCCAAAAACTCAGCCCAAATTACATAAAACCCATATTTAAGAGATATATAGGTATAGAAATGAGGTCTTAAATTTGAATCAAATTAAGTATTCCAACAATATTCAGGGTAATCCAAATCTCATAAAGAAGTGAGCGAAAGAAGAGCATGAGACAGGGTAGAGAAGTTGTGATAAAAATATTACTGCATTTTTTTACATCTATTCACAATGTTCTTTGTATTATTTTACTTTCTGAATGTGTAAGGCAATAACAGTTTGCCATATACTCGGCAAATATGAAGTGGTGCAGGGTAAACTCGGCAACTAATCAGTAAAGATGCCTTTACTTTGTTCTTGACTGGAGACTGAAAGAAATCATGTGACTATAGATGCTGGTATTGTCTGGATCACTGAGAGGCCAATGGAGAAGAGTTGTTCCTGCAGTAGAGAAGTATTAAGGAGGTCTAAGGAATATAGGACATTTAGGTCTGAACATTTTGACTTTGATGTGCTGGAAAGATTTTGCAAGTGAATTGTAGTAGACAATACTACTTAGAAATAAGACACTCTGAAATACACATCGCATAAAGTTTTGGAAGCTACCTATGCACAAGAAAGTTAAGGAATGGATGCAGGGAAGAGGATGGATGAAAGAAAACGGAGAAAAGAACACCACTTTTAGAAAGATATCAAGGAAGTGAATTTGATCCTTCTCCGGGAATATCAAAGAATAAATCAGACAATAAAATCCACAATATGCGTCTTTCTTTACACCGTAAATTGCATGACTATCTTTATGTTTGTCAGCCAAAATCTGCATCTTAGGCACATTGCTAAGCTTATTTTCCAGTTCTCTTCACATATGTGTGCACGCATGTGTGTGTGTGTGTTTGTGTGTGTGTTTGTGGGTGTGTTTGTGGGTGTGTGTCTGTGTTTGTGTGTGTGTGTTTGTGTGTGTGTGTGTGTTAAACATTATATTCTGTTCCACAAAGGGGTCACCTGGATTGATGCATCTACTTCACAAGTTTGACTGTTTCATGATAGACAAATAATTGGAGAATTTGAGCTTCTGGTTTTGTATCTAAAGACAAATATCAAAGGGGCTGTGTAGTGTTGTTATGAAGGTGAAATAAACAGTTCATGAAGAACATAAGCTGTTAGAGCTTGATCTCTTATCACCCAATAGTCATTTTTGTACTGTATCTAAACTAGTGTCTTTACAGAATATTCAATTAATGTTAGTCAGTCATTAGATACACTAATATTGGCATTTGATAATTATCTTCAATCTTTTTTAAAATGATAATACACTATTTACATTGCATCAAGAATAAATTCCTTATTGTAAATTATTTCCAGCGATTATTGCTCTGTAATAACTAAGGCCTATGCAATATAATGGAGTTGTGTTTGCTTATCTGTACTCATTGTGTTTGTAATAAGATAGGGGGCAGAAAACTTAAAACCTGTTGGCGTGTCTCCATGAGAAATATAAGAAATAGAAGAAGTAAAATGGAGGTGATCAGTAAAAAGACAGAAAGACAGTTTAAAAAAAAAAACAAAACAACTTTAGTGTTGAGTCAATAATGAGGGCTGGAGGTGATCATAAGAAAAATACCAGGAGTAAAGGGGAAAAATTACACGTAAAACAGGTTTTTATAGGTTCTGTTACTTCTCGTCAGGGTATGCAATTGGCTGAAATCTGACTTCTAAGTACTAAAATACATATATATTGAAAACAGCACCCACACATACAAGATGTGATAGTCGACTCCTATTATATAATTTTGGTGAACATTTTAAATATAGTAAATTATTTTCTAACTACCAATTACAAAATAAAAGGCCTTTTTTTTGTAAACTACACAAGCATTTTTATGTCAGCAGGAACCTCTTCATTGCAACAAAGCTGTGTAATTCATCGGTGCCTGTTTTTATTCCATGCTTTAGCATGGTTATAAGAAATGTTTCTAATTCTGTATTAAGTATAAAACTATTCTATAATCAGTTTTTTTACCTGAAGGATGGATTGGCTTTATACTTTTTGTGGAGTTTCTAAGGATATACACGCTTAGCTGAGAAAATACATAGTTTTATTTATTTACAATTTTGAATTATTACAAATTCTGCAGAATTTTAAAGCTTCTGTGGTTTGTGGCACATTGACACAGACTCTGGATATTGAAACTAAAGGGAAGAACGAATAAAAGTTTTATGATCCTGGGATACGTTCAAGCAGTATGCTCAACTACTAAGTTGAGTAGTAGGTTTCCAAACTTGTCAAGTTAACATAAATAAGACTCAATTTAGGTTAAGACATTGGTCATTAGATTATGACATGAACATTTTTTCCATTTAGTAAATATACATGCTTAGGTTTTCTAGAGGCAACCACAGTTTTTGTGAGTTACAACAGGCCTGATATTACTAGAAGTCTCTATTTACCAACAATGTTCCCCTAGCCTGTCCAAATTTTTATTCCCTCTCTTCTGTGATGTTCCTTAGACATGGTGGCAGGAAGTGAACCCCTAGTGTACAATAGAATACTGACCACCAGGCAATAGTTTAAAGAGTAAATGTGCCTAAGGAGATATCTTCAGGGAAAAATGCATTATGATTAATAAAAACAAAACTGGATTATAAACTTCTTCACAATGGTAACAGATGATGAAATCAGTCAAGCAGTTTAGGGGTAAGGATAGTTTTCTTATCCAATAGCCATAAATGTCCTTGATTTGTTGAGCCTGGAGGCCCAAAATAGCAGGAGTGGTGCTCATTTTTGTCCTCTTTCTTCTTTACTTTCTTTTCCTTCCATGCAATGCCATGAGTAATAGCTCTTGGAAGTTATGTGTGAGGAAGTGACCAAAACTGAGAAACTCCTAGACAAATCATCAGCGGGCCACCTGGACTGATCAGATTCCCCCTGCATGCCTACCCCTGTCCTCACCATAAGCCCTATAAATAGCCCCAGACTAGCATCTCAACGCCACCCGTATGGGGACCACTCTACCCAAAGGATCTCTGTCTACAATTCTCATCAGAAGATTTTACATGTAATTCTATAATAAAAGTCTTTAAGCTCATCTTCCTGTTTGCTACATTGATTCTTAGAACTTCTCAACACAGAAGACCTAGAAGTCACTGACTTGAGTTGGCTATAGTGGCCATTGATCTGTCCTTTTATACTTGAGATAAGAAAGCCTTGATCACCAGCAAGGACTCACACTTTTACTCCATTTTATTAGTAACTAAAATTTGTGATTCATTTGTAATGCATTTAAATTTCGTGGTAACAAAAAACCTGCCAAAAAGAATTTGTATAATGAAATTATGTTTATATCATTAAATACATACTTACAAATTAATTAAATGTTATATATAAAATATATATGTAATTATTACCCTTAACTTGCATGAAGTAAAGACGCTATCAGTTGTGTCTTTAATAGTCATTTAAAAACTGTAAAAGAATTGAATTCAAAAGCTATAAAAATTAATTAAAAATTGCATATAACCCATGTAAATATAAAGGCCTCCACCCCTTAACTGTGGTTAGGTTATTGGTTTTATTCCAATGCTTTATTCTTCTTAATAGCCCCACTGTTAACCTGTTTAAGGTTCAGAGAATAGGCAATGGGAATAAATAGTGAGTCTTCAGCTTTGAAATGCTGCCCAAAAGACCTTAATCAACAACTATTGATTTTAAGTCTAGAGGGAGGTCAGCCACAGTCATGTGCATTAATATTTATTAAAAGTTGTAGGTGAGGCATAATAAAAATTAGATTTTCTATTTATCTGCATTTAGGTAGCAACAGAATTAGGCTATAAAAGCACCGATAATTGATTTCAGTTATTTTATTCAGTTTAGTGTGGCAGGCTTCTGCTGTGACTTGGTGTGAATTCAGAGGTGATACTTACATGAATCAGTACTGACTCACAAGACTACCCTACTTTTATTCCAAAACCCAAGTGATGAGACAAGCATTAAGTACAAAGCAGTTACAACGTTATCTCAGTTCTTGGTGGTCCACTTTTTGTCTCCTTCTTTAGGAGGCTTTGGGGGAATACTGATTTTGTTAAGATTTCTATGGATGACAAAGAAAACTTAGAATGACAGCCCACTTTTTGAAGTCCTGTACAATTTAAATATCTTTCAATCTGCTAAGGAGACAAATATTCTCCTTTGTGTTATATGATTGCAGAATGATTTAAAACTAAAGGAAAAGGGAGAAAGGGATAATAGAAGGAAAATTATGAAGCATGTTTCTATTGAAATTAATCCTGTATTGTTAACCTCCCCGTACTCATCAAAGTTTGTTATTGCTTGGATAGACAGAAACTGCACAGAAATGGTACTATAAACAAACCATTACCAACTAATTCCATTGGACTATCCTGTGGCCACTGTTGCTACAGTAGGGCAAGTGGTAAAAACATGGATTAAGGAGTTCTGCCCATTGCTACCCTTAGAGGAATGGGTGCTTAAATTTCATCTCTATCATCTAATCTTTCTTCCACAGAGGTCGCAGTATTGACCATTCTTTCACAGAGCATAAAATTTATAAGATATGTTCGGCAGTTCAAGTACGTACAGATGAATGTCAATGTTCCTGTAATCAAGATGAGGTAGACTTTGAGTATTCTATCCTTTGATGAATAGGAACATAGACTGTTAGAGAAACTGGGGTTTTTCTAAAGTTTTCAACACGATATTAGAAATAAACATTTATTTCCAAGTTGTAGGTTGATGATAGATATCATGTTCATCATTATGTTAGCCTTCTTTTTTTAATTTAAGTGAGAGTTTATTTAAGCTTGCTTCTAAAAATAATCACAGGTTCATTTAAAGGATAAAGAAAATGCATTGCAGAATGTAGTAACAATAGTGTCTGCATGGTATTTCTTTTTTATTGATTTTTATTGAGCTCTACATTTTTCTCTGCTGCCCTCCCCTAAAATCCTGCTAAGGTCCCCATGCTCCCAATTTACTCAGGAGATCTTGTCTTTTTCTACTTCCCATGTAGATTAGAACCATGTATGTCTCTCTTAGAGTCCTCATTGTTGTTTAAGTTCTCTGAGATTGTGATTTGTAAGGTGGTGTTCTTTGCTTTATGTTTAAAAACCACGTAGGAGTGAGTACATGTGATACTTGTTTTTCTGTGTTTGGGTAACTACTCAAAATGATGTTTTCTAGCCTCATCCATTTTCCTGCAAAATTCAAGATGTCATTATTTTTTTTCTGCTGTGTAGTACTCCATTGTGTAAATGTACCACATTTTCCTTTTCCATTCTTCAGTCGAGGGCCATTTAGGTTGTTTCCAGATTCTGGCTCTGGCAAACAATGCTGCTATGAACATAGTTGAGCACATGTCTTTGTGGCATGATTGAGCATCCTTTGGATAAATACCCAAAAGTGGTATTACTGGGTCTTGAGGAAGGTTGTTTCCTAATTTTCTGAGATATCGCTGTGCTGACATTCAAGGAAGCTGTACCAGTTTGCATTCCCACCAGCAATGCAGGAGTGTGCCCTTTACACCACAACCTCTCCAGTATAAGTTGTCATCAGTGTTTTTGATCTTGGCCATTCTTATAGGTAGAAGATTGAATCTCAGAGCAGTTTTTATTTGCATTTCTTCAGTGACTAAGGATTCTGAACATTTCCTTAAGTGTCTTTCAACAATTTTAGATTTCTCTGTTGAGAGTTCTCTGTTTATGTCTGTACTCCATTTTTATTGGATTATTTGTTCTTTTGATGAGCAATTTATTGAGGTCTTTGTATATTTTGGAGATCAGACCTCTGTCTGATGTGGGGTTAGTGAAGATCTTTTCCCATTCTGTAGGCTGTCATTTGTCTTGTTGACCGTGTTCTTTGCTTTACAGAAGCTTTATAATTTCAGGAGGTCCCAATTATTGTTTCTCTCAGTGTCTGTACTGCTGGGGTTATATTTAGGAAGTGGTCTCCTGTGCCGATGCATTCAAGTGTACTTCCCACTTTCTCTTCTGTAAGGTTCAGTGTGTCTGGTTTTATATCGAGGTCTTTGATCCATTTGGACTTGAGTTTTGTGCATGGTGATAGATATGTGTCTATTTTCATTCTTCTATATGATGATATCCAGTTATGCCAGCACCATTTGTTAATTATGTTTTTTCCATTTGATATCTTTTGCTTCTTTGTCAAAAATCAGGTGTTTGAAAGTGTGTAGATTAATATCCGGGTTTTTGATTCAATTCCATTGGTACTCCTGTCTGTTCTTATTCTAGTACCAGGCTGTTTTCAGTACTGTAGGTCTGTAGTAGAGTTTGAAGTCAGGGATTGTGATGCCTCCAGAAGTTCTTTTATTGTACTGGATTGTTTTAGCTAACCTAGTTTTTTGCTTTTCCATATGAAGTTGAGTACCATTCTTTTGAGGTCTGTGAAGAATTTTGCTGGGATTTTGATGAACATTACATTGAATCTGTATATTGATTTTGGAAAGATTGTCATTTTTACTATGTTAATTCTACCTACCCAAGAGCATGGAAGATCTTTCAACTTTCTGGTGTCTTCTTCAATTTCTTTCTTCAAAGATTTAAAGTTCTTGTCATACAAGTCTTCCACTTGTTTGGTTAGAGTTACTCTGAGATATTTTATGCTACTTGTTATGGTAGCCTTCTAAATACAGTGACAGTAACAGGCCAGAAACTATTGTTTATTGCTATGTATCCAGGGACCGTACACATAAAAAACTTAAAAGGTTGAAGGGCCTTTAAAATATCTTGAGAAGTGGTAGGTGATTACTTGACTTTTGCTCTACAGCTTGATAAATTTGTACTGACCAAAATTATCAGAAGGCAAATGAGTTCAGTATAAATATTCAAATGTAGACATTCACATGAATCCACAGAAGTCATGGGTCATAGAATAGATATTTGTAACAGAGACTTGCTAACTGTTTAATTATTCCTATTTGTTCTTCATCCAATGTACATAACCTAACTATAATAATTGAATCATTAATGGATAGGGTTGATTGTAAAATGTAAATACAATTTTTGCAGCTTATGAGAATTAAATTCTTAGTATGCTTGGAACAGCATACATTTTTTATTATTCTGCAAAAGACTAAAATGATATTAATTTACAACATAGCCCAAGTGCAATTATCAATGTGCATTAATTATTCTAATTCCTTCTCGAATGTAACCTGATGTACAACATTAGTTGTTCTTGGCTTTGCCTTAATAGCTTCTACTCTGAGCAAGTCCTTCTGTGCTCAGAGACAAGTTCTATTTCCCAGCTGTCTTCCTCTGTTCCTTTCTTTGTTCCCTGTTTGTCTTCTGTGGTATTTACTGTTAATGGATATTTGGTTCTTCTGAAAAACAACCCATCTCTGGGCCTGGAACACACTTGACACTGATCCATTCACTGACCATTGTTGCGCCGAGTATCACAGGTGTTACTCATGGAAAATCAGAGTAGAGAAGATGCAGTTCCTCTGTCGTGATGAGTCTCCATGCTGAGAAAGTCAAAATGTAATGGTTATAAAAGTGAAAACCACAACTGACCATTACTGACACAAAAAAGAGATGACATGTTACATGTTTTAGTACCCAGATTTTAGAAATGCCAGGATTTAAAAATATAAAATATTAATATATTTTTCCAAATTATATTATGTGTTTACTTTTTATGGATTTAGTAACTTAATTCAGATCTCAACTCTTTTGCTTAAAACAGTTAGAATATATCCAGATTTTGTAAGAAGTACATTGAAGTTTACAAGCATTGGTTAGGAGTTAAAAAGAAAAAGGTGTGGATCCCAAGCACACTGAAGATCAGTATCCAGCAGACAAAAAGACAGGGAACATAGGAGGAGAACAATTTGTACTAAACTCCCGTTCAGCAAAGGCTGTGTACTGGCTATATAGGGCAGCAGTTATAATCTTCCATAAATGAGTCACAATAGGAAGAAACACATTATAAACTTTCATTTCTAAAACTCACAGTGGATATCCATGAATTGGAGGTGTCCTCTGTAAGCAATATAGATTCGTGAACTGAAACCCAATAGTTGCTTTTGTTTGTTTGTTACTGAATAACAACCATGGAGCCATGATAAATTCTTGCTTATCACTCTTGCTTCTTTTGTTACCCTCCAGTGGTTGGAAGATGTTATTTATCGAGTCTAAGAGCATAAAGACAATATTCACCATCATGTTTTCTTTTGTTCAAATACCAGTTTCATAATGTTTTAATTTTCTTTTTTCTGTTTAGCACATTTAAGTACATGCATATAGAAAACAATGGCATTATCATATTCTCAATTTGTATTATTCATGAACAAACCATATTTATTAAGCATCCTTAAAATAGTTTATAGTGACCTTGGTTTGTTATGCTTTCTTTCTATTCCAAATTATTACTTGTAATCTTTCTTTTTTATTGCTATAGCTTCAAATTTTTGAAAGAAAAATAGTGGTCTCATTTTTAACTTAAAACTACTGTCAAAATGTATATGACAGACATTCAAGTGAGGCATATAAAATGCGAAATGTATTTTGTTAACACAATCTTGCTTTATGTTTTAATATATTTCCAAGGACATTTGCAAAATTGCCATTGGAAAATGAATAGAGTAAATGGGAAATATCCAACTAAAATGATTATAGCAAACTAGCCAAGAATGTTATATAACACTTCAGCAGCAAATTGAACTCGTGCATACAAACTATAATACTTTAGACTTCAAGTTATTAATGAATGTGCTGATTTTAGCTCATGAAATCAGTGAATAATTGGTATTCAACAGAGGACATTTTAGCAGAACTGGAAAGCAGCAATTCTAAATTAGGCCATAGTCATTATAGTTGATGCACAACACTACATAATCCCTGTTTATCCTCATTATGATCTCTTATTTTTAATTTCTTGCTAACAAAGGGAAAACTCCTGCACATACATTCTATTTCAAATGTACACGTGTCTGCTTTCAAGAAAATTTAAAGTATTGAGCTTCTGATTGACTATAACTTTCAAATATAGAATAAAATATCCATTATGCACAAATTTTGAAGAATCTTAGCATGTGAAGATTTTCTATATTATTGTTATATCTTTTTTGTAGAGATACAAATGATTACATAGGCCCATGTAACTATACATATATGCACATGTTTTTAGTTCAGTCTTGCCCTTCATTCTCTTATGTGATATGTTTTAATTAAATTTCACATTAATTATCCATGTGAACTTAGATAAACTCTTCAAAAAAAATCTTACTTCCAGTTAACTGGTATATGATATTTATTACAGTGTACTACTAAATTTTAATGGCAATGAATAGCTGAAGAATATTTTCTGTATTTGTGTCTTTAGCAGGGAAATCTGAGCATGAATGATACAAGTTATAATCAAAGACTGATCATATAAATTCCAAATATATGACTAGGAGACAATTTGTAAAGATTTATGAGATCAAAAATGTCCATAACAAATTCAATAGAAAGTTAAATATTAAAAAGATTAAAATGAACTAGTCTTACTCAATAGCCTCCAACAGTTCAGGACTTATGTAGTTCAGACTAACCTCTACTTCTAATCTCTCATGTCAGGTTTTCTGACCCAGGCACCTAAATACTTGCATGTTAAGTCATGTAATTGAGTCTCAGTGTTCAGTCAACCCCAAAGTTTTAAAGTACAGGTGCAATCACTCTCCCACGTCACTGTGGTAGGGGCTGCAGGTATGGAGGCACCTCTTGGAGGAAGGAGCACTATGGAAAAGCTGATAAACCAATGATATCTCAAGGTAATGTTAGAAAAATATAATTAACTGTGAAGGCAAAAACTAGAGAGAGAAAAAGGACCCAGGCAATGATCAGGCTATGAATGATGAGAAGATGTCCTTTCAAGAGAGTGGCTTTTGATAGGTAAGAAAGAATCAGAGACAGTTGACTCAGGAAGAGGGAACTCCAGAAGCTAGAATGAATTCATGATTTTCACATAAAGAAAAGAAAAACAGGCCCAGGCTCAGAGCAGAGCAGTGACAGTCTCAGAAGGCCGAGAAAGTGTGGGAAGCAGACTGATCAACTGGGTGGTGGCAATCAAACATTAGCAAACCTGGAAAGTTACTTTAGAATAAAGGACAGAGAAAAACACACAGATGTTTTCACTGGTTCTTGGGAGGGGCCCCAGATTTGCAATTCTAAGAAATTCCCCAGTGATGCTGATCCCAATGATCCAGAAGCTCACATGGTATGCAAGTGATCCACACCTGTGCACCCAAGGGCAAAAAGTGTTGATTCATTTTACTATTGCAAACTGTAGTGGAAAGTATCCAACCGCTCTACGTAGCAGGCTATGAAAAAAGATTAGTTTGTAAAGGTAAGGAAGATAGAAAACGAAGTGTACTGCAAACCTGGTGTTCTGTTTCCTAAAAGCACGCTAGCATCCTTCAGTTTATTTTTTATTTTATTTTTTAATGGTTTATTTTTTTATATTTAAAAATTTCCATCTCCTCCCCTCCTCCTCCCTCTTCCCTCCCCTCCCTTCCACCCATACCCCCTCCCTCCCTCTCCAGGCCAAGGAGCCATCGGGGTTCCCTACTCTATGAGACCAAGATCCTCCCAACTCCCCCCAGGTCCAGGAAGGTGATCAACCAAGCTGAGAAGGCTCCCACAGAGCCCGTCCATGAAGAACAATCAAAGCCCAGCACCATTGTCCTTGGCTTCTCAGTCAGCCTCCACCGTCGGCCACATTCAGAGAGTACGGTTTGGTCTCATGTTCCATCAGTCCCATTCCAACTGGAGTTGGTGATCTCCCGTTAGTTCTGTCCCACCGTCTTCATGGGTGAACGCACCCCTCACGGTCCTGACTTTCTCATGTTCTCTCTCCTTCTGCTCCTCATCAGGACCCTGGGAGCTCAGTCCGGTGCTCCAATGTGGGGCTCAGTCATTTTCTTCATCTATCACCAGGTGGAGGTTCTATGGTGATATGCAAGAAATTCATCAGTATGGCTATAGGAACTGGCCTTTTCAGCCGCCCAAGGAACCAGCTGGGGGCATCTCCCTGGAAACCTGGGAACCCCTCTAGAGTCAAGTCTCTTGACAACCCTCAGGTGGCTCCCTTAATTAAGATAGCTGAGCAGCTTCTGTAAAGCAAAGGACACTGTCACTAAGACACAAAGGCAGCCTACTGACTGGGAAAAGATCTTCACCAACCCTGCAACTGACAAAGGTCTGATCTCTAAAATATATAAGAAACTCAAGAGATTAGACTTTAAAATGCTAATTAACCCAATTAAAAAATGGAGCGCTGAACTGAACAGAGAATTCTCAACAGAAGAAGTTCAAATGGCCAAAAGACATTTAAGGTCATGCTCAACCTCCTTAGCTATCAGGGAAATGCAAATCAAAACAACTTTGAGATACCATCTTATACCTGTCAGATTGGCTAAAATCCAAAACACCAATGATAACCTTTGCTGGAGAGGTTGTGGGGTAAGGGGTACTCTCATCCATTGCTGGTGGGAATGCACACTTGTGCAACCACTTTGGAAAGCAGTGTGGCGGTTTCTCAGGAAATTCGGGATCAACCTACCCCAGGACCCAGCAATTCCACTATTGGGAATCTACCCAAGAGATGCCCAATCATACAACAAAAGCATATGCTCATCTATGTTCATAGCAGCATTATTTGTAATAGCCAGATCCTGGAAACAACCTAGATGCCCTTCAGTGGAAGAATGGATGAAGAAACTGTGGAATATATACATGTTAGAATACTACTCAGCGGTAAAAAACAATGACATCTTGAATTTTGCATGCAAATGGATGGAAATAGAAAACACTATTCTGAGTGAGGTAACCCAGACCCCAAAAAAATGAACATGGGATGTACTCACTCATAATCGGTTTCTAGCCATAATTAAAGGACATCGAGCCTATAATTCGGGATCCTTGAGAGGATAATAAGAAGGTGAACCCAAAGAAAAACATACAGTTATCCTCCTGGATATTGGAAGTAGACACGATTGCCAGGCAAAAATTGGGAACTTGAGGGTGGGCGAGACGGGGCCAAGGGAAGATGGGGAGAGAAAAGCGTGAAGGGAAGAATGGGGGGAGCTCGGAGGAATGGGATGCTTGGGATACAGGGGGGTGAACTTGGGAGCAGGGAAGCGTGTATTTTTTATTTTTTAAATCTTTTTTAAAATATTTGTTTACTTTTGTATGTGCTTATGTGTTCCTGTATGTATATGTACAAAACATGTTTATGCATGTGTGTTTGGTGAGGTTCCATGTGCACGTGTGTGAAGGGGCCACATGTCTTTCTAAGTTGCTCTCCACCTTATTTTTGGAGATAGAGTCTCCCATTGTACTTGGAATTTCCAGGTTTGGCTAAACTGTCTGACCAACTAACTCTATGTACAGCGCTAAATTATTTGATACAGAATGATTTTTAAAAAATAATGCTCTGATGTGGGTTTTGTTGCTTTTCTGTTTTGTTTTCCCAGAACGGATATTTATTTACATGGTACTTTAAGTACAGTAACTTGGAAATTTATATATTCATCTCTTGTTCCTCCATCTCTAGCACTCTTAATCATTTGATGTTAGACAGCGAGTAGTAAATTATAGGCAAAGGGAAACCACTTGCTTCCAACTACTTGATCTGCAAATTAGCAAAGTCTATTGGGAAGTATAACCCCCTCATAAGAAACTGTAACATTTCTCTCCATTGTTGCAAAGAACTTTAAAAGACTATGCCAAACTGAGTAGGTAAAACACTTCTGTATGGTGGAAGGTGTGTTTCAATATGTAGTGGACTGTAAGTCCTTTCTGCCACATTAGACATGTTGAAAAACTAGTTAAATAGTTTAATATAGAAACTATAATGCCTTAGAATATTTCCAGAATAATCTAATCTACATGGGGAATAGAAAAAGACAAGATCTCCTGAGTAAATTGGTAAATTGGGTGTGTGGGGATCATAGGAAAAGGTAGAAGGGAATGGGAGGAAAGGGGGGAGTGGAGAAAATTCTATTGCTCAGTAAAAACTATTTAAAAAATAAAGAAAGAAAAAGAATATTATCAGAATAAAACATGTAAAGAATGGACAAATTCACAGTGTATTATAGAGATAAAATCTATATAGTTAAGCTGTAGTAGGAGATACTACTCACTAAAAGGCCAGACAGAGAATAAAAATACAAGAACACTTGTGAAAGAAGAAAATTAAATTTTGGCTTAGTAATTTTTAGAAATGCATATCCAAGTGAAACTACAAAACAGGTATTTGAGTGTACGGAGCTAGTGTATAGTAATCTCTAGAATGCTTGAGAAATCAGCAGAAAAGAAGTAATATTTAAAATGGAAAGCAACAAAAAGACTATCAGCTTGGAATGTCAACAATAATGACTTAAGAATATTCCAAACTTAAAAGAGAAGTGAGAAGCTAAAGAAGAGGCCACTAAAGTATATCTGCATCATCAGAGAGGGAACACCTAGAACACTAGGACAAGAGTCATCATGAAACTCAAGAAAAAAACAATATTTGAGAGTGGTCAAGCATGCTCAATATTTCTGATTTTTCAAATAAGGGAAGTAACTGTTACCAAGGCAGTGTGAGAGTTTGACAAGAGCATTTTTATTGCCTAACACTTTTCCTGGGTCCAAATATGACGATGATACCAATAAAGAGGATGTAAGGGAAACATTTTTGTTTGATGTTCACTGATGAGACACAGAAGGCTCACTCTTTATTTCTTAACATATTAAATCTTGCAGTTCAGTCAACACTCAGTGTGAAGGCAGATCTATTTGATATGCTAGGTGCACATTTGGAAGGCCACACAGAGAAAAACATTGCCCCGAGCTCTCTGTCATGATCAATTTCAGAATCTGTAAGTGACAAGCAGTTGGATGATTCCAAACCACAAGCATCGTGTTCTCTAACAGTGTATCTATAAATTGGTTCCAAAGAAGTGACAAGCCATCCCTGCAGTGCTTACTTACCAAATTCATGACACAGAATCTGTAAGCATAAAAAACAGTATGCTATGGTTCAGATGTATTTGCACAGTATTTACAGGTTAAACACTATGCTCAGTGTAGTAGGGGTTTTTTTGTTTTTTTGTTTGTTTGTTTGTTTGTTTGTTGTTGTTGTTTTGTTTTTTAAGACGTGGGCTTTGAGAAGTGACCAAGTCCTGAGGTCTCTGAACTCATGACTAGATAAATACCTTTGTTAGGAATGTTTCCTAACCGAGCCACTCTGCCAACACAAAATAAAAGAGTTTTAATGTGCTTTCTTACCATATCATTTTTCTAACATTCTGCCATATGAGGATGTAGTATCATGATAGCATTTTAAAATCAGGAAGAGATGGCTCTATCAGACATTAAAATGGTGAATTCTTTGATCTTTACTCCCTACTCATTTTAACTGTGGAAACCAAATTTATGTTATTTATGCATTATCCAATTTCAGGTGTTTTGTTATAATAGCAAAACCGAACTAAGCCAGAGTTGTTTTCCTCTGTGTTTTATAAATGATAATTTGCTGCCACAGAAACTAGAATGTAGAAGCTTCAAGGAACAACTGAAGTGTGGATGTGGCTGTGGCAGAGAGGACAGAGAAAACCTTTGCTGGAGTGGAGAATTAAAGGATAAGGACCATTGAAAACATATGTGTGCTTTTTTTTTTTGTGTGTGTGTGTGTGTGTGTGTGTGTGTGTGTGTGTAATAGAGATTCTGGAGAGTTCCGAATAGAACATTAATATGATTTGACTGATGTCAAGACACATACTTGCTTTCTCTGAGGAGCCAAGGTTCTGGCATTCTTTGTGGGTTTTGTTTGTTTGTTTTAGGAAAACACAAAGCTGTTGTAGTCATTTGTTGTCTAGCAGTAAATTTATTCTTTTTTCCCTGGAAATGTAGCTTAAGATGGGTGGCAAAGAAACCACAAAACACGACAGACAGTTCTGTGTTATCAAATAGAAGGAAGTTGCTCACAGAAAACTATTAAGGGAGACATTTGCCTAGGTGGTATTTCTAACATTTATCTCTGTTTCCTAATTATACCCAAGAATAATGCATTTGAAGCAGAAAATATATTCACAGCTTTGCAAATTCTTATCTAAATTAAATACTTAAGAAAAGTAAAAATCTTTGCAATCTCAAAAGTCTCTTAAACTTCAACTCAAGTGTTTTGTTCCAACGTACATTACTGCCTTAACAATGCCAGAGCGACTGAGACAAAACTGCACACACTGAAAGCATGCTACTCATACTTCCAAGTGTGTTTTAGAACAGCTTGTGGCTGGTAATGCTTTATTTGAAACAGGGTAAGTATTTTTCTCATATATCAAAGATCACACTGTCATATTAGTGGTTTTACTGTCTCTTTTCTTAGCAGTCTTTTTGTTTTCTTTAGAGATGAGAAAATCTAAGGTTGTCATAACTGCAAATATTGAGTGCAATGATAGCCTGTAAATTACTTATGTCTCATTCCTCTCTGGAACTTGCTAAATTAAAGAAATATATCCGCTGTAATTACATGGAGTGCAGTCTTAATGCAGCATATACTTCCCATAAGGTACAGAGTACATTTAATGAAGAGGGACAACTACAGTACGATACAGTCCTCCATGGTGACCAAGACTACTAGATAAGTAAGACATTAAATCAAACATTAATAAAATGTGAATTATCAGAGACCAATTTTCATTTGGATGATAAACAAATTATCCCATACCACAGTTAAGCTAAAAAAGAGCTCACCTAAAATTCAAGCTGTAAAACAAATATGCACATTTTGAAGTGGATGAAAGTGTTTTCAAACAACTATCTATATTCTTAAAAAGCATAGTTATTTTCCACACCACAAATTAATTATAAGATTATCATACTTAGTAAGAGTACAATATTTTCACATAATTTTAATTAAAATAGTCAAATATATATATTTGACAGAGCTTTGATACTCTGTCTTGTGTTATGTGTCCAAACTGCATGGTATCTTCCTCAATAGGTAACTTACCTTCAATAACCATAGCTTGTAATATCTTGGGTGTCTCCTGGGCAACTCTGACTGAAACGTGAGTTTCTCATTCCTGGTCTTGGAGATTTTGTTAGATCATCTATGGCTCTTGAGAGGATCATTATCAATTCAGATTGAAAAATATCATTTAAACTATATATGTATGAATACACATAAACATGTATTTTATATGTAGATTTTATAGATAGATAGTAATATAATGCTTTATGACTTCTTGGACATCTTTACCTCTATTTTACCATCCTCCCTCCTTCTTCTGTATTTATTTCCTAACCCACTGCCTAATACATTTATATGCACAGATAAATTCAAGAAATAAATGCAAGAAAATTAGAGTAGATCTAAATAAAGAGAACTAAAGATAATGAGCTTCCCAGTCCCAACTGATATATCTAAAAACCAACTCTTGCACCTAAGACTTAGTGATTATTGTGGAAGTTTGCACAGAAAGAATATAAGAGCCAGAAGAGCAAAAAGAGGACTGTGAAAGTATATTCCTAAACATGTGAGATTGTGTCGTCTTAAAATGTCGAAGAGCCTACACCCATGAAATCTCGTCAACTAAGCTGCCCAAACATGCTCAGAACAATGGCAATAGACATGCTAAAACTGAAGGGGAAAGCTCACAGGGCCTCAGTGCTAGACAAAGAACCATGATCAACTAATCAACAATCAAGAACTCTGAATAGGAGAAATGTTCTGCTCCAGAGAAGAGCTCTCAATTGCTTATCTAATACTATGTGGTTTTCCCTGAGATTATATACACACACAGGCAACTATATGAACTGAGCAGGATGTATTTCTGTATTTAGGAATTGTGTGTATGTGTGTGTGTGTGATTGATTGATTTCACAATGCTTGTCTTTTATCTATGTCAAAGAGTAGAACTGTTAATTGATTAAAAATGATTTCAATACTACAAATTTAATCAAAAAAGTTGAGAAAATAAACTTGACATTTGTAATTGCTTTCCAGTATGACACCATGAAAGCTCTGAAAATTCAATCTGTCTTATAGCTAACATTTTATAAGCCATAAGAATTGGTTAGTATAGTTCTTGTATAAATTAATATTATTGATTTAATGCATATAATACTGATATATGTGTGATAATGATAAATAGTGCTCACATATAGACATTTTTGTGGATATATTAGTTCTTCTTATCAGATGCTAAGTATCAAGATAAAAGAAATATTCTATTATTGATTTATCCCACAGTAATTCAGAATCTCTTTATCTAATATATTTGCAGTATTATTTGTTTTCAAGAAGATTGTTTTGTTATGCTTTGGTAGTATTCATTTTTCAAAACCACCAGCTGACTGGATGATTGAAAGAAATTGCATTCTTTATATGTAAGTGCCACAGCTCCCAACTATAATAACCTTATTTAATCAAGCACTATTTTGGTATGAAAATACAATGTAATCTTAGCAATGACCATGGTAATCTATATAAAATTTCTTAATACAATCTTTTGATTTATTTAAAACATTCATGAGTCCCACTAACTAAAGCATTTTTGAATAATTCTAATATGTAACTAAGGATTTCTGGAAGTAAAATATATGTTACAAAAGAATATTCCATGAATACTACAACAGATGCAATATTCCAAATATGGGATCTTTTACTTCCCTGCCTGTGGTAGATCCTGAAAGAAGTAAACTAACTTGAAGTCGAGTAAAAGAAAGTACCTTTTGTTCAACAATGGTCATCAGAGCGTTAAAACTGTTCTAATTTCTTTTTCCCAACAGGGATTTTATGTATTTAATTATCGACATACTCTAATAAATGATACCCCTGTTCCCAATTGTTGTAAGCATCCAGAAAGAAATGGAATGGTGTTCTCAGGTCATTTGGAATTAATACAATTTGAAATTCAGCTTCTCAGTTTTTTTTTCAGTTCAATCTAGATCTTTCTCATTCTTATTTCAAATATGAACAAAATAATGACTTTTTTTCATCTCCTAAAGCAGAATGCCTAAAACAGACTGCTTATAGACAACAAAGAATTATTTGGTTCATGGATATGGTGCCTAAGAAATTCAAGAACAGAATATAGAGTTTTGGTGAAGGAGTTCATACTGTCTTATGCTAAGGCAGAAGGACAAAGAAAAGTGAGTATGACTAACAAGAAGGGGATAAGCTACCATTTAGGAAAAATTCCCTCATAATAACAAATTTGAAACCACAGCAATGATATATAACTTTATTTGGGGGGACAGAAGCTCTGTTCATTAAACCGCACATCACAACACTTGAAAGACACAACACAGTTACACTATCATGACTTGTAGAAGGGTGGTGAAACAGAAAATTAATGTGTATATTATAGTTGGCTACTGCTTTAGTGCAAAATTAATGTTTTGCTGCTTTAGCTTTAAATTCAAACATGGACGTTCTTTTTCATTCTGAATTCAACACATGGTCTTGCAACTTCTGCTTTTGTTTACTCTTCTTCATTTCAGAGAAGTATAACATAGTGTATCTTAGGGAAGTATTAACCTTAGCTGGGCGGTGGTGGCGCACGCCTTTAATCCCAGCACTCGGGAGGCAGAGGCAGGTGGATCTCTGTGAGTTCGAGGCCAGCCTGGTCTACAAGAGCTAGTTCCAGGACAGGCTTTAAAAAAGCTACAGAGAAACCCTGTCTCGAAAAACCAAAAAAAAAAAAAAAAAAAAAAAAAAAAAAAAAAAAAAAAAGAAAAAAGAAAAAAAAAGTATTAACCTTAATTGGCTTGGTTCTGAGAGGAATTAAAATTTATTATCTACAATTTTTCATATATTTCACTTTAATACTTCTACTCTGCAAACTGCAGCAATCCAGCAACTATTATATGTTCAGAAATGTTAAGGGTTATTCAACACAGGGTATTTTAGCCTGCAAAATTAGATATCAGAAGCAAATATTAAGATATAAGAAGAAAATAAGGGAGGGAACAAAGAGAAAGCAGGTGGGAAGGATGGGTACTTGTGGTAGCCAGGATGTAATGTGGCATTCCCCTCTGTATGCTATGAATACCATTGGTTAATAAAGAAACTTTCTTGGTCTGTTGATAGCACAGAGTAGAAATAGGTGGGGAAAATTAAACTGAATGCTGGAAAAAAAAAAAAAAGCAGAGAGAGGAGAAGCCATGTAGCCCCGTCAGAGATAGATGCCGGAACTTTATTCTGTAAGCCACAGCCTTGTAGTTAATATTTGCTATTTGTAATGATAATCTTAGTTTTGTAACTTAATTTGTAGCGGCAGAAGGGGAGTGAGTTAGATTGTCAATAAATGATATATGGTATTGTAATCATGAATGATTATATTTAGTTTATGAAGAGACTCTTTGATGCTTAATACTGTACTTGTAATCTTGCAGAGAGAATCTCATATCCTTGCCAACCATGTGATAATAATGTGAAAACCAATGCAAACTCAGTCATCTAAAATCAAATGTGATAGAAACAATCATGGAATTTTAAATTAACTTGAACTTATATTTAAGCATGCTTACAAATAACAACAACAAAATATATAACCACTTCAAACTCTGGAGATATTTGGGGGGAAATTGCATTCTAATCCTCTGATGTGAAAGATGCATTTATTTGCTTGTGTTCTTGAACAAGTGCAATATCCAGTATTGCCAGCACTGCAATAGCAATCATTTGTCAGCTACCACAGACGTGTGGATATTCTGATCACCCAAGCAAGAAGCAAAAAACAGAGCTGCATTTACAAGGAAAGCAAAACTCTGTTAATAAGCAAGATTAAACAATGAAAGGCAGTTTTCCGGAATAAGTAAGCTTTCAGAATATGTATTATAACATCTGCACATGAAGAGGATGGGAGAAAAAGGAAGAGGGAGAGAGAGAAACTCCGGGAGAGGGAGAAGAAAAGGAGAGGGAGAGGGAAGAAGCGTTATAAGCAGGTAGAGTGAAGAAAGGGCTCTTACTATAAGTCAGTCCTACTCCCTACTCCCTGGAAATAGAAAATGCTTCTAGTACAAAATTATCCATTATCAGCCATTCTCCAGCTGAAATTAGGGAGCTTTTCTAACTTTAAGGTTAAAAAAAAAAAGAACTTCTAGAAAGTTTTGTTTTAGTTAGATGTTTTAATGGTCTGTTTAAAACTACTTTTCCAAATAGCATAAATCTATAATTTCGGTGAGAGTAATCATGCTTCAATAATCAGTATCTTTTCTCTACAATTTATTCCCAGTTATAGATCACTTTACATTATTTTTACCCTTCACCATAGGATTTGTAGTGCTTTAGTTTAATACCCTCTTAAAATTTGTACTCAGCTGATATTCATTCTGGAGGCCATTCTTGCTTTTATGCACCACAGAAACAAGAAGAAAGGACATCAAAGTTTTTATAGCCTAAGGAGATTTCAGAATTCTTCTGTAATTGTCCATGTTATTCAAGGCACAGGGGTGGCAAATGGATGTACAGTAGCAACATAGATTTTTGTTGTTACAATGGTACTTTGCTAGTTTCAGGTTGAATATATGTAATATCACACTTATTTAAATTATACTATTATACGAAAATCTTACCGATCTTTGTAGCTTCTGCAATATTTGCTTTAATTCTTTATCATTTCAGAATATATGCGTTTCTTCCTTTACCCAGTATTAAGCTCATGGATGAGACACTGTAACAAAACAGTCAACTAGAGAAAAGCATGCTATTTTCATTCAGTGTGGGTTTTAGAGAATAGAAGTCTTCAAATACAAAGAATCAAAGAAATGTGGAGATTCATGTTTGGGTTAACAATTCAGAAGTGAGATTGATAGGGGAGGGTGTGAGCTCTATAACAGGCTGGGGAGGCATCTGGTAAAAATCTGTTTTCACAACTTCTTCTCGAGAACTCTGTCTCTTCCTTGCTCTGTTCTGGGTGTGCAAAAGCCCTGTCACAGGAGTATGACCTAAGTTATAAGAGGGTCACTGATTCGCCTATGGCCTACTTCAGTGGAGAATGGCAAGGTGAGGTCTAGAGATTTCCTTCTGCTGCTGTCTCAAATGCCAGTGTGTTTGCATGGAGGGTAACTTGTTCTGAAACTCAAAATATTGTCATGCATTTCCCCTACTCCCTTAATCTCACATTAGCAATGTATATTGATGTATTCACTGTACCATAAGATTAAAAGACAAATGAAACTTGAGAAGTAATAAATTTGTAAGGAGAACTGCAGAGCTTTTATGATCATTTTCATAACAAGTTAGAATGATGTGTTTGTATTCCTGTAGCAAATGAAGCAAAGTAATTATTTAACATGTAAATTAAAGAAGCTTGATAAACTACTGAATGTGGAAGACACTCAGAGGAGACTCAGCCCAGACGAAAGCACTTCTCTATCAGTTCACCGGCTGCCGCACTGCCTCAGATGTGCTGCTGAGCTCCTTAGCACCACACACATTTCACTTGTCCTTAAAGTTAACACGTGAGACAGGTGAACTTCGACGGCTTCCATTTTGTTAAAATTTGTGTATTAGTGGTTGGAAAAGTTGACGTAATTTTATGTGAAAAACACATCCAATGATACTAAATTTTTTTCTTTGTTTTTTTTCAAGACTGGGATTCTTTGTGTAACAGTCCTAGCTGTCCTGGAACTTGCTGGGCAGACCAGGTCTGTCTCTTCCTCCTAAGTGCTGTGAATAGGCATGCAGCACAGCCCCAAGCTGATACTAAATTTAATATATGCTTTATATTAAAAATATGTTAATTAGTACCCAATAATTAATAAACATTTCAAGGAAAATTACTATTTTCTGGATTTGTATTACAAATTAACCCGTCACATAAAAAGTATGAAAAAGAAAATGACATAGGGTGCAGCAAAAAAAATATGATATAAACATGCTACTAAACTTTATATATATATATATTCATATGTCTCAATACATCTCTGTATGTTTGTTATGTATGATATGTATATCCATGTGTGTGTGCATATTTATGTGCACATGAACACACACACCTTGCTATGCATGTGGACATCACAGGACAGCCTTGATTGTCACATCAGTTCTCACTTTTCACATTTTTTGAGACAGGTTTTCCTGCTGTTCCCCAGAAATGTATGCCAGACTGCCTATCACTCAAGCTTCAGGGAATTCTCCTGTCTCTGTCTCCCATCTTGCTGAAAGAATAGTGGGTTAATAGAGAAATATATCACATTGCCTTGCATTGCATGGTTCTACAATCCAAACTGAGATCCTCCCATTTGCACAGTAAACTCTTGAACCACTGTGACATTTTTCCAGTCCATTCTTATCCCAATCTCTACATATTTTTATAACCATTATTTTCTTACATAGCTCTTTGAGAATTTCATCCAGGTATATATTTGTATAATTTCTTCTCTGCTCTTTCTGTCCTCCATCCCTTTCTGTAGTGGTCTCTGTCCACTGCAAAAAGAAATTTCTTTGATGAGACAAGAGAGCTCCAGTTATTTGTGACTACAAGGATAGGTGTTTAGAATGCAGTTTGGACTTACACTGATTTGGGAATGTGGCAGTAGTAGGTTCCCTTCTATGAGGTGCTCAGTAGCTTTACAATACCAGGTATGAAATGCCTTTTATTGAGTTGGTATTGGTTGCCCCCAAGACATGGGTTTATCTTGCCATTCTAGTCATTGTGATTTATAAGCTTGACAGTTGGCTAGACTGTTGATGCTTTTCTCCCTTGGCAGCTTGCACAGCAGTATCAGATACCATGAGAACTGGTCCTGGGGTGGGGGAGCGATTTCCAGGTCACTTTCTGCTGTGTTTTAATAAAAACAAGTTGTTATTTTATAATAATTGGTGTAATGTAACTTTTCTAGCATCTTATATTTCATTTAAAAGATGCTGCTACTCAAAAGAGATACTGTAATTCCCTTTTGAATAAATGATGTCCATTCTGTGAAATTCCATCGTGTACCTCTTCGTCTATCAAGAAGCAGTATTGCTAGGAAAACAAGAAAAGGAACAAAGGGTGTGCTGCTTCTCACCACGATGATGCTGACAGTAAAGAATGGAGTTCCTGCCTTTTCCAAACCAGAGGCCAGAAAGAGGGCACTAAAAGCCAAAAAGGCAGTGCTGAAAAGTACCCACAGCCACAGAAAGAAGGTCCACATCTGATCAGCCTTCAGGTGGCCCAGGCCCCGGAGCCTCTCAAATAGCCTTTTAAAATATCCCCATGGAAATGCACTGCCTCTGTACACATGAGGTTGACTACTGTGACTTAATCACGTTTCCCCTTGGCCACTGAGTCAGCCATGAAGTAAATGACAAAAACCCACTTGTGTTCATGTTGGACTTCAAGGCCAACCGAAAGCAGAACAGACAGACTGTGCAGTGACTCTGTGACATTGATGTGGTCAAAGTCAATACCTTAATCACACCTGAGGGAGGCAAGAAGGCATATGTTCAGCTAGCTTGTGATTATGTTGCTTTGGATGTTGCCAATAAAATTGAAATCATCTAAACTGACTCCAGCTGGCTAATTCTAAATACACATTTTTAAGCATAAAAAAGAAAAAAACAGCATGTCAAATTAGGTAAGAAATAGATTTTGTATGCTGTTAACTAACTTCAAATCCCACCTTGGTAGTTAGGGTGGCACCTACCGGTAGTCTCACAACTTTAAGACAGTGTGGTAAGAAAATTACGAATAAAAATTTATCAAAAACACTTTATTGAATTTTATATAGTATAAATTGTGAGACTTTGAAGAAAAACATCCGAGTTCTTAGTGCTTGAGAATGAAAAAAGACACAGTATTGGGAAATCAAAATTAGTGACACAATTTAAAATATCTGAAAAGAAAAGAAATCAAGGAAATCAGGACTGAGAAGAGATGGCATAGAAGAAGAGGAAGAGAATACAGAGAATACAGAGTCAGGTTGCAAGGAAAGCTGGAGGTGAAAAGAGGAGACACACGCTTCCCTAATCACAATCCAGCAGTTTATATCTACAACAAAAGTATTATCCTTGAGAGATTACTTGCTCCACTGGTTTTAATAAGTATTTTAAAGAAAGTCAAGGTGGCATTATTCTTCCACTAAAATTCAAAGCGATGGAGGAAAACAGTTTTTCCATGGAAATGAGCAATTTTGTGAACCTCCTAAAGAGCATATGGTCCCCACTAATCTAGTGACTTAATCCTCTCCTTCGGGTCTCTTATTCTATTTCAGGTTATCTATCCTTAGCCTCAAGCCAGGACTAGCACTAAGCCATCTAAGACAGATGGGTTGCTACCCCGTCAAGATTTCCTGGGAAGTCATTTCCACAGCCTCTCAACATTAATCAAAGTAAACAGCCCAGGCCTCAGAAACAGCAACATACCACACACAGGTGAAACTTAGTACACTTTTCAATGGACCAGATACAACGCCTCCTTTCCTTTCATGCAAAATATATTGAAACTGGTTGAAAGCTTTTATCAGTAAATCACTAACTCTGTGTCTCAGGATGCATTTTCATTAAATATATATTCAACCCAAATGATAATTATTAACATGAAGTGACAAGGAAGAATATAAGTCCCTGGGACAGAGTGGAATAAAACTATCAGTCCAGGTGTCTCTTTCTCACCTTGTGAGTTTGTTGCCCTACTTGGCCTCATGTTCTTGATGGATCTCTTGAAGAAGTGGTCAGACAGCAGGTTCACAGCTATTTATCCCAAAACCTCAAGGTGGCACACAAAAACCTTCAAATCTGGAAACTCATCCAGGCACTTGGTTTCCAATGTGTGACTATGGTTAAGACATCATAGGTGACAAAGGCTACAGAGTTGAGCTTTTCTTATTCTTATAAACCATGAGAAGTCCCTGGGAACACTGAGGACTTTTTTATTGTGTCCCAAGTAGTGAGACTTGAGGATTTCACAGTCATAGGTGTAGCAGAGGCATTCCAGTTGCATTTGGAAATCCATTATCTGGTTCTCCATAACATCCACTAGTGTCTTTTCTTCTTCATCATTGCCATATATGTGTTTGAGAGTGATAAAGTCCACAGTTCCATTACTCTGTGTGAGACTCTTCTTTACATCCATAAGATAGGGCAGCTTAGCCGGGCGGCGGTGGCCCAGGCCTTTAATCCCAGCACTCGGGAGGCAGAGGCAGGTGGATCTCTGTGAGTTCGAGGCCAGCCTGGTCTACAAGAGCTAGTTCCAGGACAGGCTCCAAAGCTACAGAGAAACCCTGTCTCAAAAAACCAAAAAAAAAAAAAAAAAAAAAAAAAAAAAAAAAAAAAAAAGATAGGGCAGCTTAGAATAACCTTAATCAAGCTTGAATTTCACACCCAGGCACAGGCTTTGGTCTTTATTAACTCAGCAAGAATTTCATATGTATGTGCATTGTGCTTAGTTATATTAACTTCGACTCTTCCTCAACTCCTCTCATGTCTTCGTCATATCAGCTTTATGTCCTTTATATTGTTTTATAACATGACAAGTCTAGTTTATGACTGCCCATAGATTCATGAGTATACGACCATACCCTGAAATATAGTGGATCTACTGGAAGTCACATTTTTAAAGAAAACTGATTACCTCTCAAGCAATCATCAACCCTAAATAACTTTTCAGATAGGATTTCAGGCTTGTGACCCCCTCCCACCTCTAAGCTAAAATGCTAATTGGATAGATTTTATGTAGGTCTTGTGGAGACAACAACAGTTGCCATGAGTTCTTTAGTGCAGTGGTCCTATCAAGTCCAGGAGACAGGGTTTTGCTCTATTCTCCCCTGATCTTCGCTTTCATAATCTCCCAGAGCTGCTATTGCGAGATAGTCCACTACTTTTGGGGTGGAAGGAGAAAGTGTGAAATAATTGTTCCATTTATGGTTTAGTACTACATAGACACTTATTCTCATGAAACATAACTAAAATAAAATACAGAAAATCCTCTGCGCACTCAGTTTTTTTTGTTTGTTTTGTTTCCTATTGTCTTTTTTATTGATTTTTATTGAGCTCTACATTTTTCTCTTCTCCCTTCCGTACCTCTCCCATCCCCTTCAACCCTCACCCAGTTTTTATGATTTCCCACCATCTGGCATAGTGGCAAATACCTTTAATCCTAGAACATGGAAGTCCAAGGTTGGCAGATCTCTGAGCATTTTCTAAAGAGAAAGTTCTAGGAAAACCAAGGTTATGCAGATAAACCTTGTCTTGAAAAACAAACAAGCACAAATGACTTCTAATAGCTTTTCTTTATCTTACTGAACTTTTACAAATAATCAAAATTTCATGCATCAAGTGTTTTATTGCAGAAAAATCTGGTAAACTAAGTAATATCACCCAAAATTTGAAAATGGAAAAAAGTAGCAATTCAGAAGTGCATGAACTGTATAATTCAACAAATGATGTTGGCATAACTGGACATCAGCATATAGAAAAATGCAAATAGATCCCTATCTATCACCCTGTACAAAATTCAAATCCAATTGGATCAAAGACCTCAACATAAATTCAGTTACATTGAAGCTGATAGATGAGAAAGTGAAAAGTAGCCTTGAATACATTGACATAGGAGACAACGTCTTGAATAATAACACCAGTAGCACGGACACTGAGATTGACAATTATTAATGGGATCTCCTGAAACTGAAAAGTTTCTGTAAGGCAAAGGATACTGTCAATAAGACAAAATGGAAGCATAGAGAGTGGGAAAAGATCTTTACCAACCTCACATCTGACAGAGAACTGATCTATAAGATATTTAAAGAATTCAAGAAAATAGACATCAAAATACTAAATAATTCAATTTAAAGATGGGGTACAGATTTAAACAGAGAATTCTCTATAGACGAATCTCAAATGGCTGAGATACACTTAAAGAATTGTTCAACATCCTTATTCATCAGGGAAATGTAAATCAAAATGACTCTGAGATACTATCTTACCCCTGTCAGAATGGCTAGGATCAAAAACACTAATGACAACTTATGTTGGAGAGGATGTGAAATAAGGGAACACTCCTTCACTGCCGGTAGGAGTGCAAGCACGTACAGTCACTTTGGAAATTTGTTTGGTGGTATTTAAGATAATTTGGAAGTAATCTACCTCAAGAACAGATGTAAAGAGGGCCATTAGTTTGTTCGTGGCTGCTCAGCCCCGAAATAATCACATAGAAACCATATTATTTAAATCAATGCTTGACCCATCAGCTCTAGCTTGTTTGTTAACTCTTACATCTTAATTTAACCCATCTCCATTCATCTGTGCATCACCACAAGGTTCATGGCTTATCAGCAAAGTTTCAGCATATCTGTCTCCAGTAGGGTTACATGGCTTCTCTCTGATTCTGCCCTTCTTTCTCCCAGCATTCAGTTTAATTTTCCTTGCCTAGCTAAGTTCTGCCCTGCTATAGGTCCAAAGCAGTTTCTTTAGTAACCAATGGTATTCATGGCATATAGAAGAAAATTCCACATCAAAAAAACTAGCTATAGCAATCTTGGTCATATACCAACAGAATTTTCAATCATACCACAAGCACACTTACTCAGATAGGTTCATAGTAGCATTATTTGCAGTAGCCAGACCCTGAGACAACCTAGATGCCCCTCAACCAAAAAACTGGATAAAGAAAATGTGGTACATTTACACAATGGAGTGCTACTCAGCAATAAAAAATAATGATATCATAAAATTAGCAGAAAAATGGATATAACTAGAAAATAATCATCCTAAGTGAGGTAACCCAGACTCATAAAGACAAATATAATTTGTACTCACACATAAGTGGATATTAGTTGTAAAGTAAAAGATAACCAGGCTTCAATCCACAGTCTGAGAAATGCTAGGTAACAAGGAAGGTGCAAAGAGAGATGCATTGATTTCCCTGGGAAGGGAAAATAAGAGAGATCTCGGGTAAACTGGGGATTTTGAGATAGGGGTTGAAGGAGATGGTGGTATGGGAGCATGAGTGATGGGGTTGAGAGGGTTGGAGCAAAGATGGAATGGGACAGTAATAAAAAGAGTTATCTTGATGGGGATATTATGAGGTTAGGGAGACACCTGGTGTCAGGGAACTCCCAGAAAACCACAAGACCCCAACTAAGACTCCTAGCAGTAATGGAGAGGGTGTTTTAACTGCCCTTCTCCTGTAATCAGATTGGTGACTAATTTAATTGTATTCAGAGAACCAGTAAAATATAATTTTTTGTTATCACAAAATATTTTGTCTTAAGATATACTGACAAAAAAAGGAATTTCCCAAAGTTACAGTTGGGGCAGGGTTTTGTTTTTGTCTTTCTAGGAGAATAAAAGCATTCAACTAAGGAATCTGAAGACCACTGGACAAATAGGCTATATGAAGAAGGATAAATTATCTTGAGAAAAATGTCCCAGTAAAAGACAGTCCCCCCCAAAAAAAATAAGAACTCTTTCTGTTGCTCTTTATACCATGACCTCCCCGTTTTTTGACTCCTTTCTCCCCTGCCCTGCCTCTTATAAATCACATTCCAACACCATTGTCACTAAAACAATCAGTGCGATCTTCCCAACCTTCCTCTGGTGTTAAGAAACCATTAGCCCGGGGCTGGAGAGATGGCTCAGCGGTTAAGAGCATTGCCTGCTCTTCCAAAGGTCCTGAGTTCAATTCCCAACAACCACATGGTGGCTCACAACCATCTGTAATGAGGTCTGGTGCCCTCTTCCGGCCCTCAGGCATACACACAGACAGAATATTGTATATGTAATAAATAAGTAAATATTAAAAAAAAAGAAAAAAGAAACCATTAGCCCTTGTGTTAACTCATCCTTTCTGTAATGATTACCCCTGTAATGATTACCTCATGATGGAAGCAAATACAGAAATCCATAGCCAAGCACTGGGTCAAACTACTGGAGTACTGTTGAAGAGAGGGAAGAAGGATTGTAAGAGTCAGGGGTCAAGGCCATGACAGAAGAACTCATAGATACAGCTGACCTGATCTCATGGGAGCTCACTGACTCTGGACCAACCTAGACCCTCTACTTGTGTGTGGCAGTTGTATAGCTTGGTCTGTTGTCTGGCTATTAGCAATGGGATCAGGACCTGTTCCTGGCTTTTAAATTGGCTTTTGGGTACCTAATACCCGAGCTAGGCTGCCTTAAACAGATTTGATGCAGGGGGAGGACCTTGATCCTGCCTCAACTTGATGTGCCTTGCTTTGTTGAATTCCATGGGAGGCCTGTCCCTTTCTGAGTGGAGACAGACGAAGAGTAGATGAAGAGTAAAAGGGAGGTGGGGGAAGGGATGGAAGGAGAGGAGGGAGGGGCAACTGTGGTCAGTATGTAAAATAATTGAAAACAATAAAAATATAAATAAAATAGAAGAACAAAAGTAACAGGATATGCTAATACTTGTTGGGATGTTTACTATGTTTAAAGTATTACTCTAAAAATGGTTCTTCTTCCTTTTTCTGTTACACCTAACTATTTATTATTCAATAAAACAATGAGTTAGCTATCAAACTTTAATTTCAATGTAACATTTGTTTTTCATATCATTATAAAAATATGTGCCCTTTGCTATTAGAACACTTACCATGTAATGATGACAATGATATTTTTCTATTCAGAGTGAAATTGTGTCTTATGAATGATTAGCAGCACAGAGGAGAGGCTTATATTTAGAATACTTTACTGAATCATTAAAATTGATTTTATGGTGAAATTGATTTTATGATGAAAAAATTGATTTTATGATGAAACATCAGTAATAACAGAAACATCCAAATCTTGGTTGTAAACAATAATATGATTCAAGTTATGTTTAGAGTACTCTCATAAACTTTGTCCCAACTATGATACTATAGTTAATTCTGAATAACATGTAGATACATGTTTATACACACAGAGGTATATAGACAATCATTTATAGATAGTTAATAAATGCATATTCACACATAAATATACACACTTAATACTCAACTACCCAAGTGAAGTCTCATTTAATAGTTTAACTGGATATATGACCAATGATAATAGTTTAACTGGATATATGACCAATGATTCTAGTATTCTAAGTTATGGATTCATATTAATAAATATGCCTACACTAATGACTTTGTCAAGACAGTCATTAAATCAGTTAAAGATTAATGGTAAACTATTCACTACATTTAGCAAATTCTTATCAAATATAAGCAATACTTTCATGATCTTACAATAGAAACTAAATTATCCACAATGCCAAAGGAAAGAATAAACAATCACTCTTATGCAAGTGAAAAATTCATTTATGGCATTGTTTTCCATTTTTAACTTATTTAAGTAAGTGTTTTGTGTATTTTAATATTTTTCTGTGCACACATTTTAATTTTTTATGCATTGCCATTGTTTTGCTTCATTGTTTATTTTCTTCTTAGTGAGTAGTGTCATAGGTAAATGTTTATTTTCTTCAGTTTGATTGGTAAACATTTTTAAGGTGATTTAACGACTATTTTTGTTCTCCCTTAAAATATCTGAGTGGAAGCAAGAAAAAAAATCAGAGAAGAGAGTTTCTCTTATTCAAGCTTTAATTACACAATGTGAACTAGCATTTTATTGAAGAAAAGCTTTCCCTCATGTTTGTTCATTGCAAGAATTCTATATTAAATATAAAATCCTCCCTCTGGGATTGGACGGACTTTAGCTGAGTGTGATACATTTTCTTCTTTAGAAATTGTTTTGAGACTCTTTAAGATGAAACGATCTATATAAAAGTTATTATTATTGGTTACCTGTCTTGGCTCCTTGATTCTTATATTGACAATTTCCCCAAAGTAATTTTCATTAAACCTTACACAGTTACACTGCTGGAACCTCACTTCTTTGTGTTTCTTTCAGTCAGCATGATCGGATTCAGAAATGCATAGGCAAAGGGCATGCTTTCTTTGATTGATTTAAGGAAGCAGGTGGGAAATCTTGTTACCAGACTTTTTTTTTTCCTGCATGTCTTTCCTTTCAAGTTTCTCAATCTGATATAAAAGACATGGTAGTCTCTAATCATACTCTAATCTCTCCTGGTCTAAATCCAAATAATTTCTTCCTACACCCTGCTCAGTTGATACTTAAATCCCTTATTATTCAATGATCCCATTTTAAAACTCTGCTTGGGAAAGCAGTGGTGACTTTTGATGCTAATCCTATTCAGTCCACTGACTGTATCCCCTTCAGGGAAATGACCAAGTATTTCTAATGGGGTAAATATACAGCAGGGCAGATCATGAAATAGAAAAGAAAGCAAAGTTAAAATTTTCAAAACCACAGACAACAAAAAGAGAAGTCTTATATTAAAATTCCAGGATATTTACTCTGATGAGCTATCTACTCATTCCATTAAAAATAACATGTCATACCCTTTATTAGCAGATTCACTGGATTCTCTTGTAGAAGAAACGTTTGGTTTATATTCAGATACTGGACTATCAAACCCTGAGTTCACCCCTTCAATGAGAATTATTATATACTCAAAATTTTAATAAACATATTAATTAGATAATGATCTTAAGATTTGTATCTCCTTGCATCTATATTTGGAAGATTTAGAAGGCCAAGGGAAGAAAAGGAAAGGAGAATCGGTTGCATAGAAAGCTTCAGGTTGAGTGGAAGAACATCTTTTCATGCATGTAAGTCTTCCAGGGCTGGGTTCAAAAGTAAATATACAAAATTTGATGAAATAAACAAATTCATTTTCAAAATATATGAAATTTATCCTAAAATAATGTCCTTTTGCTAAAACAAACTAGGGCAGTTTTCCTTTCTTGTAACAAGAACAAACAAAATATCAGTCCTTTATTTCCTTTTTCTTCCTGTATCAGTGCTGGTCTTTTCAAACACCTAAATGGTCTCCTATTCCTTATCTATGGTTTGCCATTCACAATTATCAAGGCCAAAACTCTAATAAACTCCTGAAAAATATTCTTCCTCCAAGGGAAAGTAACTCTTTGCTACTTGTATTACATTACTCTGAACCTACATTTACCTTCACCATCACAGTAATCACAGTGGTTTCTAATTTGCAGTTTCATCTTTTCTATTACAGTTTAGTTTTATGAGTTCAGGATTTATACTGTATTAAAGATACTAACAAAAGCAACCTGAAATTTTTGTTCATAAAGACCTTGTGAAAAAATGACTGGAATTATTACTAGGTAACTTGCCTTTCTTCCATTGTCAACTATTCTCAAAGCTAATCATAAATTATTATCTCATGACATAATAATAATAATATTTAAAAACAAGTTTATATTAATTACCTTTTTATTACTGTGATATGTTTGTTGTAAGAAGTCGGCCCCTTGTTTGTCCCGGCCGCCTGGCTAGCTTACACCTGAAATAAACACACAGAAGCTGTATCAATTAAAACACTGCTTAGCCATTGGCTCTAACTTCTTGTTGGCTAACTCTTACATATTAGTTTAACCCATCTCCATTAATCCATGTATTGCCACTTAGCAGTGGCTTACTGGAGATTCTAAGCAGCGTCCATCTCAGGCAGAGGATCCATGGCTTCTCTGACTCTGCCCTGCTTTCTCCCAGAATTAAATTTTGTTTTCTCCACCTACCTAAGTTCTACCCTATCAACTGGGCCAAGGCAGTTTCTTTATTCATTAACCAATGAAAGCAACACACAAACAGAAGAAACTCCTATACCAGTGATAGAATGCTGTGATCACACCAATCTATTGAAAAGTTTTTTTAAACTTATTGTTCCAGAAGAATAGGAGTCCTCCATGACAGAGAATTCAAGTAGAAGACATGACAGCAGGAACAGCTGAAAGTTTATATTGTGAACCACAAGCAGGAAACAGAGAAAACACTGGGGATAGTAAAGGCATTGAAACCTAAAGCCCACCCCCAAGTGACACATTTTGTTCAGTGAGGCCACACCTCCTAAATCTATACGAACAGAGACATCAACTACAGAGTAAGTGTTCCAACAGCCAAGATTATGTGATGTGGGATTCCCTTCTGTGAGCTATGATTACCATTAATGAATAAAAATCTGCTTTGGACCAATAACAGGGCAGAACTTAGTTAGGCGGGGAAAACTAAGCTGAATTCTGGGAGAAGGAAGGTGGAGTCAGAGAGAAGCCAGAGACAGACATGCTGAAACTTTGATGGTAGGCCACAACCTTGTGGTGATGCAAAGATTAATGAAGATGGGTTAAATTAAGATGTAAGAGTTAGCCAGAAATATGCTTAAGCTATTAGCTAAACAATATTTCAAATAATATGGTTTCTGTGTGATTATTTTTGGGTCTAAGCTGTTGGGCGGCTAGGAAACAAGTAATCTCCTCTTCCAACAACTACTGGGGACATTTTATTCAAATGAACAAAGAGATTAAACATACAAATCATAAATAAAAGTTTTCCATACTATGCAACAACTATTTCATGGTATTTTTGAGTCCAGGCTTATAAACAGAAAAGCTTGATTAGAACTTCATTTTATCATTTTCTCTATACACATTCACCATTAAGGAAATTCTCTGTTGAGTTCATGGCTCTCATGTGGTGAAATGATGATTATCTATATCTGATTTTCAACTGTTTCTTACAAGATTTTAAAATCTACTATAGAGCTAATAACTATGCATATACAGATACCTGTATTAATATGAAATGTCATTCTATCATGGACAATTAAAATTGTCTGATTCTTTGTACTTAAAATATTCATTATAAAAATTCTCTAGATGTTGGTATGTAAAATCTATATTTTCTTTTAGTTTAAAAAATTGTTAATGCATTCATTTGTTGACAGGGGCTGTCCATGGTGTGGTACATAGATGGAGGTAAGAGAACAATTGAGAGGAGTTGGTAAGAAGGGACAAGGAAGTCTATACTATTGTATCTTTCAACGGCACACTCTTAGACCTCACCTTCACTGAGTGGGTAATTAAAATTTAGCTTATGAGCTTTTGTGTGAAATCTCATATATAGACTATAAAAATGAGATCAGAACGACTGACAATTGAACTACCTATTCTTTAGAAAAAATATAAATTTTAAACCATATAAAATATTGAAGATGGAGAAGGCAGCACAATAGGAGGAAAAAAGTCCCATGAGCAGGCAAAGATGTCAGAGACATACCCGCTCCCACTGATAGGAGTCTCCCAACAACACTAAGGTACCAGCCATAACATGTATGTAGAGGACCTGCTACATAACCACACAGGCCCCTTGCTTGCCTCTTCATTTTCTGTGAGCCTATGAGAACCTTGCTTAGTTGACTCAGTGGTCCATGTTCTCCTGATATTGTCCGTCTCCTTTGACTCCTACACTCTATCCTCCCCCCACATCCAACAAGGTTCCCTTCTCTTCTTGGTGAGGGATCTGGTAGAGAACTCCTCCGATTTAGATGGTTTCTCTGCTTAATATTTGGCTATAGGTCTCTGCACTTTCTCCCATTTGTTGCTGGAGATAGTTTCTCTGACAAGGAAGGATTAGACAAGGCACTAATCTATGAGTCTAGCAGAATATCTTAGGAAAACATTTTATTGTGTTTTTTGTTTGTTTATTTTTTGATTTTTAGATTTTGTTTTGACCAGTGTGTTTGGTTCTACCCTAAGTTTTAGGTTCTCTGGCCTATCCAGTCTCTGGTTCCTGGCCATCCAGGCAGGATGGCTCCCTCTAGAATAGTGGGCTGCAAGTTAAATCAAACATTAATTGACCACTCCCAGAAGTTCTGCTCCATCATTGCCCCAGCACAACCTTCAGATAGGTCAGATTGTAAGTTAAGGGTTTTGTGAGTGGATGTGCTTGTTTCTTATTTAGTAGCATGAAGAGAACCTTCTTGTGCCAAAGAGACTAGAATGTAAGTGTAAAAGCAACATGCAGGTATTGGTACAACCATTTTACCATAGTTTGTAAAAGGCACAAAGTTAGAAACGTGTCCACTGGCCTGCACTTAAAGAAGTTTCAAATGAGCAAAAATGCCTTTACTAAGGAAGCACACAGGTTCATGTTCCTGCATAATAAAAGGTCTTTTGTGTTTAGGTAAAGAATTTAAGCACCTTTATGACTATTGTGCCTCTAACAGAAATGAAAGAACTCTCAATTGTCCTTTAAGATACAGCTACTTTCAAGTCAGCATTCCTATAAAGTTCTGCCCTAGTTTAGTAATATGATTGATTTTCTGTATCAATTTTGCTAGGTTACAATATCCAGATGTTTGTTCAAACTTTGAAGGTGTTGCCGTGAATGTATTTTTGAATGGGATTACCAGTTAGTATACATTCAGGAAAGCAAACTGTCCTCCATGTAGTAAAGAAGCATTATGCAGTTTGCCAAATGTCTTTAGGAAAAGATTCATTTCCCTCAAAAAAAGAGGTTTTGTTGTTGTAGGGTTGAAAGTGAAAGGCCTTCCTGGGTCTCTAGTCTTCTGGCCTACTCTTCAAAGTGTGGTCCAGCTGACCACTCTAATCACCGGAGACAATTTCTTAAATAAAATTTCTGCATATTCACATAGGGCACTGATATATTTCTGCAGAACCCTTTTTATTAACAGGTCGTTTGATTGGAAGTGTTGGGAAAAACATGCAGACCACTGGCATGACCACTTGCAGGACAACAGAAGAACTGAACTACAACTTACACTTATGTCCTCTGAAAAATATCTCAATGCACAAGGAATGTAAACACACCGCTAAAACAAATGAGGCTGGGGAGAACCCCTGTGGAGCACAAAATATCAGTTACAGAGAAATACACTTTTTGCAAAATTAGTAATTTTAAATGGAACCTAATATAGGTATATTTCATATTAATAAAGGCATAAAGAACATGAATTCTTACAAGGAAAAGACACTATGAAGGAGATTCATATTTCACACAGAATAAATATGGTTTAAAATAGAGAGAGTGGAAAAAACAAGCAGCTATATATTTGTTATAAATAGTTGAACAGAGAATTGGATAAATGGGTCACTGCACTAATTAGCTTGAAAACAACACACAGAAAGACAGAAAATGTGACAGTATAATGAAAAGATGTTAAGACTATAATGAGAAAGATAATTTAACAGTACACTCATGTTCTTCAAGAAAAGTATGACAATAACACATCAGCTCACATAATCCCTTGTAACATCATATATTCTTTATCACACCATAGTGAAGCGACAAGATAATGAAACTATGATAAAGAGAAAGAACATTCATTTGTAAAGGAAGCACACTTACATTCACACTTGGGTTCTCAGTCACAGGATTATAGGAGGAAAACCTATTTATCCTCAATGCGTTGAATGAAAACATATGTCTATTCATCTATATTCTGAGAAACTTCCAGTCCACACTATCCAAAACAGAGTATTCAATGGAAAATGAATAGAATTAACTTTTCATAAACCTTGATCTATGATTCAGATAGTATGTGTCAAAAAACCATATCACCTTCAAATATTAAAATTAATACATACCAGTTAAACGTTAAGTAATTTTCTAATACTTGGGTTTATTTATATCTAAATGATAGGGAACTGTGAAGCAGTGTTAACTATATAAATTGTTAGGCAACTTGTTTAAACTTAGTCAAGAGCTCACTATACAAAAAGAAATAACTACACAAAAAGCAAGATATTACCAAACAAAAATTTAAAATGATGGAAGATAACAAAGGACAGAAGGAAACATATTTATTAGCATTATAATATTCTTATATTTTGAGTTAATTGTATCCATGTTCTTCATTTGCTGCTATTTTTAGGATGTACATTAAATATTAATAAAAATTGACCTTCAAAAAGCAAATCTCAACAAACTGCAAAAAGTCATTACCATACTGGCGATCTCATCTGGCCACAGAATAATTAAGGAATCAATAATGATAAAAATACACCATTATCTTTTGTAATTTGCACAACATGCTTAAAAATTACTCATCTATGAATGCAGACCTTAAATTACAAATGAAATAACATCCAGAATACAACAGTTAAGTCTGTACACATTTGTCCATGTGAAATGTTGCTGGCAATACATGGAAATTCTAGTGAAAAGAGCCAAGAGACTAAAGCTATGTAAATACAAAGACAAAGAAATTTTTAAAGTATGTAATGTGTTAAAAATAGAAAAAAATCAGTTAGTCCCTGGAAGTAATCCCACCTGCCTCAACTATGTGAAGAGTTCCAGAAGGTTTTAAGTCTCATGTTGTGAAGAGATCAACTTACTGGTAAATATTCTTCACCTTTATTGACCAAAAGCTTCTAGGTGTACCTATTTTAAGAAAGTATCTCTAGAACTGTACTATATTCTTCATATATGAACTCTTTAAGACATTAATCTACTTATGACCCTTAAGAGGTCAGTGAATAGCTTCGAATCAATGGTAATACAGATGCCCTGGTTCATCATTATGTAACACAATAATTTAGACAGTCATTGTCTAGGTAAAGGATAAATCAGTGAGAGGAGGATTGACAGAGATCAGAGCAATGGAAAGAGGGTCCAGGGGAGGAGAAAGTAATCAGACTACATTATATATGTGTGTGTGTGTGTGTGTGTGTGTGAAATTGTCAACCAAAGAGCTTAAAAAGAAGATTTTTTTGTGTATAGAATTTCCACATTAAAACATGAAGTTCGGACCCTACATCTTTCTCCTTTGTGCTTTCTTTTCTGAGCATGAGTAAAATTTATACTGAAGGCTATTTTTTTTCTTGAAAAATTATGCATATGTATTGGTACTAGAAATAGCTCAGTGGTTAGAGCACTGTTTTTTTTCTTCTAGGTCTGATTCCTAATACCCATACAGCAGCTCACAAGCATCTGTAACTTCAGTTTCAGATCACCCAATGCCCTCTTCTGGTCTCTATATGAACCACACACACACACACACACACACACACACACACACAAATTGCACATGATACATGGAAGTGAAATAACCATATCATGCACATAAAATGATTATGAAAACATAATAAAAATCAAAATATCTCAAACATTAAAGGAAAAGGCCAAATGACCAAGTTATAGTTATTTGTTAGTAAAAGCTATAAGGACATTTTGAGGAAAATGCATGTAAAATCTACCTAGAATACTTAGAAAAGTTCTAAACAATTCAAATATTAACTCCTGAAACTTTGAACAAGTAATCATTAAATCAAAATGACTGGTGGGTAAAGGGTACACTCATCCATTGCTGGTGGGAATGCAAACTTGTGCAACCACTTTGGAAAGCAGTGTGGAGGTTTCTCAGGAAATTTGGGATCAACCTACCCCAGGACCCAGCAATCCCACTCTTGGGAATTTACCCAAGAGATGCCCAATCATATTACAAAAGCATTTGTTCAACTATGTTTATAGCAGCATTATTTGTAATAGCCAGAACCTGGAAACAACCTAGATGCCCTTCAGTGGAAGAATGGATGAAGAAAGTGTGGAATATATACATATTAGAGTACTACTCGGTGGTAAAAAACAATGACATCTTGAATTTTGCATGCAAATGGATGGAAATAGAAAACACCATCCTGAGTGAGGTAACCCAGGCCCAAAAAGAGGAACATGGGATGTACTCACTCATAATTGGTTTCTAGCCATTAATAAAGGACATCGAGCCAATAATTCGTAAAAAAAAAAAATCCTAGAGAAGCTATATAAGAAGGTGAACCCAAAGAAAAACATATAGTTATCCTCCTGGTTATTGGAAGTAGACAAGATTGCCGGACAAAAAATGGGAACATGGGGGTGGGGTGGGATGGGGGGATGGGGGGATGGGGAGAGAAAAGTGTGAAGTGGAGGATGGGAAGAGCTTGAGGGAATAGGATGGTTGGGGTATAGGAAGGGTGGATATGGGAATAAGGAACTATATATCTTAGTTAAGGGAGCCATTCTAGGGTTGGCAGAGACTTGACTCTAGAGGGGTTCCCAGGTGTCCAGGAAGACGACCCCAGCTAGTTCCTAGGGCAGCTGAGGAGAGGGTGCCAGAAATGTCCAGATCCTATTGTCATACTCATGAATATCTTGCATATCACCATAGAACCTTCACCTGGCATTGGATGGAGAAAATGACAGAGCCCCACATAGGAGCACCAGACTGAGCTCTCAAGGTCCTGATGAGGAGCAAAAGGAGGGAGATCATGAGCAAGGAAGTCAGGACCGTGAGGAGTGCTTTTACCCATTGAGACGGTGGGACAGATCTAACGGGAGACCACCAAGTCCTGTCGGAATGGGACTGATGGAACAGGGGACCAAACCGGACTCTCTGAATGTGGCTGACGGTGGAGGAGGACTGAGAAACCAAGGACAATGGCAATGAACATGAACTCTACAGCATGGGCGGGCTCACTGTGAGCCTTGTCAGTTTGGTTGCTCACCTTCCTGGACTTAGGGGGAGCTGGGAGGACCTTGGACTCAACATAGTGAAGGGAACCCTGATGGCTCTTTGTCTTTGGAGAGGGGTGGAGTGGGGGTATGGGTGGAAGGGAGGGGAGGGAAGGGGGAGGAGATGGAAATCTTGAATAAAAAAATGAGAAAAAAATATAAGAAAGAAGTATCACCTCATGATCTCAATAGGTGAAAAAATTTTAAGAGTGGGTGTTCTTTGTTAAAGAAAGGTTCATTGTAAAAGTAATTCTAGTGTGAAGATAGCTGACTTATAATCTCTGAAGTGTATGACTTATAGATACATAAAGTAGATGGAAAAACAGGTGACCAAATACAAACAAGCAAAACCTTTTCAGTTGTGATCAAATTAAAGATTTTGAGAGGATGTGATTACTCTATACTCTCAGACAGGTCTTAGGTCCAAATGTATATATTCTCAGGTAAGGGAAAAGGGGGGATTCATTACCACAAAGGAAAATCTCTCTGAAAGGAATAAAATACATAATATACCAAGATCTTGAAACATGCTCACTCACAAACAAAATTTTACAAAGTAACATTGCATTAATATATTTAAATGTCATAAAAATTGATGTATGTATTTGACACATATCTTGTTAAATGTAAAGATTGAGAATACAGTCAACTATTAATTATTGGTTTGCAATTATTCACATAGGAGCTATTTTTCTCATTGGTATATGAAAATACCTGAGAGAAGCAAGAGGAAAGAGGAAGGATTTATTACGACTCAGTGTGACAGCCCATCACAACTAGGAAAGAAGGATAGTGAGGTACCAACTCATCCTGAAGAAATGAGGAGCAGAGAGTTTGGGCTGGAGCAGGGTTAGTTTAGCAGTCCTAAGTCCCTGTGGCCTCTATGCTCCGACCTCCAACAGGATGCAAAAGCTTCTAAAACAGCACCATATACAAGGAGCAAGTACTCAAATCTGAGCCTATAGCGATTATCTCACTCAAATCATATCATTCTCATTTTACATTTTAAAGATTATTTGAAATGTAGCAAATAAATAGAAACCACTGCCCACAATGAGTAAGAAGATGGAAGATAACTGTGAGATATGCGACACTTTAAACATAAGTAAAATATGCAAGGAAGCAAAAAGAAGAAAAATCTATGATGAGAACAAAGTTTCAAATTTTCATGCTGAAATTCTGTTTTTTCAAATATAGAAAATAAAAGAGTGAAATACACCAACAACCAAATGGTAAAGTGTTTCGAGGTTATTAATACCCACATGTGCTTTTAGGTTTTTTGATGTTTAAAATTGGTCATGGTTTCTAAATTTTTTAACTGTTTTGCGTTACTTCTTCTAAAGTGAATAAATATATAATTTTACTGATGACAACTTTCATGTCAATTTAATACGGAAAAAAGTAGCTGTGTTCTTTGTGGCCAGTTATTGGGTAGAAACTATGAAATGACACCCACCTTCTGAATAAACAATCCTTTTACAAACAATTTTCATTAGAAAAGTAACAGAAGGATGAATGAACTGCTGCAGATGAAGATGCTGGTTTTTGTATTTCTCCCAAGAGCAAAACCTGTAAACAACTTAATCATAAAATGATTATTTAAATAAATTATTGCTAAGAAAAGCAATAACATATTGGATCACTGTAGCATGAGTTACATTTCTCAGTACCAATATGCACGGTGTACCTGTGATATATTGTTGAGTGAAAACAATGCATACCAGAACTATATGAACAGAACAAGGCAATTTTAACTTTAAAGAAACTACCTGTTTATATATTCATAGAAAATGTCTAGAAGGATAGACACGAAACTATTTATAGTAGTTACCTCAGGGAACAGGAATTGAAGTGAGTTTTAATGTGAATTTGTATATTCTAGTGATACACTCTTGTATCATTGCATGGACAACCAGTATTATTTAAGGAACAACACTATCAGAATAAGCAGTCACTATATCAATAAATTACTCATAAGTAAAAATTACGGCAAATTGATAAGTACCCTTCATCTCCTGGTTGGGGAAGTCCTGTATATGTGTTGCTTTTATTGGTTAATAAAAAAGCTGCTTTCAGCCAATGACTTAACAGAATATAGCAAGGCTGAAAGAGATATATAGAGAGAGATTAGGCAGAGTCAAAGTGACACCATGTAGCTGCCAGAGGGGAAAGACACAGCCACCAGCTGGAACTTTTCTGGTAGGCCACAAGCCTGGTGGTAAAATATAAAATAATAGAAATGGGTTAACCAAAGGTATAAGAGCTAGCTAGCAATACACTTAAGTGTTTGACAAACCAGTGATTTAAAGAATATAGTTTCTGAGTGATTATTTTATGGTCTGAGAAGCTAGGAACAAATGAGCAGCCCTCTCCCAACAAATTTGGCACTCCAACATGGTCGACTATTGATGGAGGATTCTCATTGGCTAATAAACAAACTGCCTTGGCCAGTCCTCAGGTAGGTGGAGTAAACAGAACAGGAAAAAGGAAGTGAGGTAGATGGCTCAGACAATTGCCCTGCCTATCCTCTCTGGGACAGACTGCCGTGCCTCTGCTCAGGGAGAGATGCGATGAAGCCAGCCACCAGATCAGACGTGCTGAATTTTTCCTGGTAAGACACCATTTGTGGTGTTACACAGATTATTAGATATGGGTTAGTCAAGATGTGAGTAAGACGCTGAAAATAATGGGCCAGGCAGTATTTAAAAGAATACAGTTTGTGTGTTGTTATTTTGGGGCACAAGCTAGCTGGTGGCCTGGAGCGGGGCGGCGGGAACGTGGCCCGCAGCTCATCACTGCAGACTATAACCATGTAAAACCTGACAAAATTTAAAAAGGATTTCTAGACACAAAAGATCAGAGTTGAGCATGGCTTAACAGCATGGCTCCTTTAAGTGAGGTTTTCCTGATTCAGGTGTAGCAAAAAAAGAAAAAAGAAAAGAAAACAATAAACTCACGGTTTTGAAATGGAAGCTTCCTCAGTCTGCTACCAGCACAAACAAACTCTGACTCTTTTGGGAAGTCCAGCTATGGGGCATTTAAATGGAGTTAATGAACAGAGTGCTACAACTTGCTTAATAGCAACACAGAACTGCTGCGGCCCAAGCCTGGATCAGGTGTGGAAAGAATGGTTCTCTGAAGCAATGAATGGAACCCTGACATATTGGACTGGGCAGAGCCAAAAGGCAAAGCAGCCTTAGTCCTAGTCAGGCTTCAACTTAACATTTTAAGAAGCACTCCTAGACAGAAAAGGATTTTAGATACACAATAGAACAGATTCAGACATAAAAGATCTCTAAACAAGACAGTGTGTAAAAAAAAAATGTATGTAGGCATGGGAGAGAGAAGAAAAGGAGTAAAGAGACAAAGAGTAAAGAGACAGTAAATGTAATATAAAAGAGTACAGACAGCCATAAATTAAAGAAGTACAGGTAAAAAAATAAATATTACACTTGTAAAAAAGTAAGAGAATAAGAAAAATTAGCCACGTAAAAATGGAATATAAACTGAGAGTCTGTATTATGTATGCTATTGTATTTTCTTTAAGTTTTCTTGACTGCAAAGAGACATTTGATTTTGGGAGACTGTTAAGCTAAACCAAGATATATAGAGATAGAGATGATAGAGATAGAGATAGAGACAAAGATAGAGATAGAGATAGATAGAGATAGGTAGAGATAGATAGAGATATTTTAAAGGTATCTTGACTTCAAAATACAGGACTAAGGATATGTTGTTTTGGAAAAGGGGTTCTACTTTTGTTCCCACAGAAGATGAAAACCTACAGATTCCTTCCAGACTAATGTGGTTTGATACATTAAGGTTGCCATGAACACCACCAAAAGTACTTCACCAAACAAAAAGCAGGAAGCAGTTTGAGGAGAATTATACCCATATTACCAAATATTGTTTATAAATATTTGTTTACATTTAAAAGGGGATATGCTATAGAGATTTGTATTGGTATGGATCTTGACTTATTGTTACAAACTTAAGGTCATTTTATTATATGCATAATTCTGCCCTTGATTAAGGTATTGTGTTTGTACAGCTCATTTAAAAATATAATGTACAATTAAGAAATATAGGTTAATAGATAACCATCTATAATCACCAAGCTTGTAGTCATGTTAGTTAGGTTTTCTAGATATATAGAGATATATTTCAGTTAGATAGTTATTCTTCAAATCTTTCAGAGACCTTCAGAATATGGCAATTAAAATGTTTTAATAACTTAAGACTTTTCATGATAATGAGACACATTTGCTCCTGCCACACCAATTACTTCAAGAGGAAGATGGGCATCGAAGAGGATCTTTATGGAGTTTGTTAGCCATTTGGGCAAGAAACTGCTCTTGCCTGGACTGCTTGATGTTATGTTGTATGAACTAGACGTGCAGGACCCACAGAAATATGACTGCTAAAGTTGCCTAAAGAAGGTGAGACAGTTCTTCAGGGTTCCTGCTTCATGAAAGTGTCTGCCAGAAATTCTGCAAGACACAGGAGAAAGCAACTGATGCACTTTGCCATTATAAGGCAGTACAGATTTTCAGATTGCCTGCTTCATGGAAAAGTCTGCTGGATACTTTTGGTCTCTTGGCTGAAGATGGATGCCCAAATTATACAAAAGAACTTTTGGTGGCTGTCCAGGCAGCAAAATGTCTCTGTCAATTCTAGAGATTTGGAAGTTGCTACAATGTACTTTCTGTTTACTTAGGTAATTTTATATCCTTCAGGAGTCTTTGATGAAGTAGAAGATAGTTATAATTATAGTTTTCCTTAGTCATGATAAAGATATAAATTTTGTAACTGTAATTCTTGCTTAATAACTGTTTTGTTTTATGTATTTTTTCTGTGTTACAGTTAAAATCTTCCTTTTTATTTAAACTGAAAAGGGGAAATGACTTCGGAAGTCCTTCAGTATATGTGTGGCTTTTATTTGTTAATAAAGAAGCTGCTTTTTGCCAAAGACTTAACAGAATATAGCCAGGCTGTAAGATATATATCATTGTCCAGTGTACACATATGAGCATGCTTTGGGTGTGCAGTGGGAAGACAGATTGGAAAACTGATTGTGTGCTTTATAGAATTTCTGAATATTGCATTCCACTTTCAAGTTTGTAATATAAATGTTTCAAATAGTTAAAAAGATGGTAGAACTATGGTGAGGTTGATTGACTTTTGGCAATATATAATTATAATGCTTCTAACTTTCTGCTATCACTAGCCACAATGATATGATTCAGTGATGTTTAGTTCCAGGGACAAAAGGAACTACTAAGGTTTCTCAGGTGTGCATGGTGTTGGGCAGGTATATATATATACATATATATATACATATATATATGTATATATATATATATATATATATATATATAGAGAGAGAGAGAGAGAGAGAGAGAGAGAGTAGGCAGAGTCAAAGAGACACCATGTAGGCACCAGATGGAACCTTGTTGGTAGGCCAGAGCCTCATGGTAAAAATAAAATAGTAGAAATGGGTTAACCTAAGATATAAGAGGTAGCTAGCAATACAATTAAGTGGCCATCCAAGCAGTGATTTACATAATATAGTTCCTGTTTGATTATTTCGGGAGTCTGGGTAGCCAGGGATTAACTAACAGCCTTCTCTCAACAATCTCCCTTCTCTTCACTATTTCCTACAAACTCCTCCCAGTAGCTTAATGCAACTCCCATATTATCCAATACCTGAACTCAGTTGAGCATGCCAAGCAAGTGACTTGTCTCATTTAAAATTTTAAACTGATAATCACTTATTACATGAGTGATCTTCAGGAGTGCCCAACAATAAAAACACATTTCCTTATGGCCATCAATACCCATGATCCTGGAAACCCATCCCTTCTCCCTTTTTATCCAGCTGTCCAATTCTGTATAAGCACCACTCAGAACTGAGAACTTTCTCTCCTGTTTCACTGAGTAGGGAACAAAGAAGTCAGGAGAAAGTACTAACAGCTACAGCCGATCTAGCTTCCTATGTGTGCTCTTTCTTTCTGGTTACTAGAGGTGAATTTTGTTGACAGATCACCTTCTCCATATGCACTGCATCCCCTTCTGTTTCATTCGCAGAAGGACAGAGCTCCTGCAATACTCATGCTGCATCATCACTAGTGTCTACTCGATTGCTTCCAGCTGTGTCCCTGTGTTTTCTCACTTCCCTTACCTCTAAGCAATGAAATTAAAATACAGTTGTCTTGGCACCACCCTCCTCTGACTGTGATCCATCTTCCTGCTCTGCATTCACAGCAAAGCTTCTCCATATTCATCCCCCTACTCTTCCTGGGCTCTCTCCTTTCTTCTTCTTTGGAGCTCACTGTACACAGCCTGCTATTTTTACCTATTCACTACCCGACTACCCACAGTAACTTCCCACTTGCCACTTACTTGACAATTTGGATTTGCTTCCCGATAATATCCTATCTATCTTTTCTTACCTTCTGATCACATCTTCCTAGTGATATTGATGTTCTTTATTCCCTAATACTGTCAAATTGGAGGACTTTAGGGGTTAGCATCTTTTTTTCTGTCTTCTCTCACTGGCTGGGAAATTTGACTCATTTCTGTGGTTTTGACAGGCATTTTCATGCTGACAAAGCCCACACATGTTACTAACTTAGATGCTGCTTCTGATCCAATTACCCACTCATTATTTCCATTTACAAATATCATACTCATCTCCCACTGTGCCTCCACCTTCTACAATCTCTGTTATTATAATAAGCAGCAACTGGAACTGAGGCTGAAAATATGTTCCACTTTCTTGCCAACCCATCCGAAAGCGTTGTGTTCTTCTGCAAGCATGCTTATCACTTAAGCAGTCCACACATCTCCATCACGGCCACATCACCCCGATTCATGTCACCCTCTGCTCACCTAGACCACTGGCCTAACTTGTCTTCTGCTTCTCTGTCTCCCTTACTGACCATTCTCAGCAGTTCAGAGTGTTTATTTTAAAACACTGGTACATAACCTGTACTTTGCAACCCCCATAGGGGTGCATATCACATAGTTGGTATATCAAATATTTACAATTATGATTTGTACCATTAGCAAAACTAAAGTTATGAAGCAGAAATGAGACAATGTTCTGGTTGGGGGTCACCACAACATGAGAAGCTGTATTAAAAAGTCACAGCATTGGGAACGTCGAGAACCACTGTTTGAAAACAATCCAGATCGTATATGACTCCTCTCACAAAATCCTTAGACAGTTTCCTATCTCACTTATAGTTTTATTTTTTTTAAGAGACAAGTTCTTACAATGACCAAGAGGTCCCTACATGATCTATTTTCCTTTTTATTACTTTCCTGACCTCATCCCCTTCTGCTCTCCCCTGATTCTGTTCATGACTTGCTACTTATTGAACACACTAGACAAATTCCCCCTGGTGTGATCTTTCTGCTTTCTTCTTTTCCTGCTGGAAACAGTCTTCCAATATAGATATCCAAAACTTATTTTCCTATGTGTTCTTTGCTGAACTTCAGCTTTCTGTCGCCATCATGTTTCGTAACGGTCCTCAACCCTGTTCACCACGCTCACATTTCTTAATCCCTTTTTTGCTTTATCTTTAGCCAAAGCACTTAACTGTTATCAGAAATGCCAGGTTTACATATTTATGTTCTTATTAATTATTGAACACAAACTACAACAAAATCCTTGACTCTTACTTTGCATCTGCATTCAGCTCCTGGAATATGTTTGAAAATAGTACAATTTCAGTAAATACTTTCATAGCTGTTGTTGTCTACCTGCTTTTACACAATGTCTCACTATACAGCCTGAGCCAGACTCCAACATTTAATCCGCTGCTTCAGAATCCCTTTCCCCGTTCTGCTTAGTGTCTGCTAAGAAGCATGCATAGTCATACCTGAATCAATAAATACCATTTGTTTCTTAACTGTTTTTTAAATGTATTTATTTCATGACTGTGAGTGTTCTCCCTGCATGTGTGTGTGTGTATGCCATGCACCAGCCTGGTGCCTGTGGAAACAAGAAGAGGATGTTGCATTCTCTGGAACAGGAACTGCAAAAGGTTGTGAGCTGCCATGTTATTCCTAGGAATGAGACTCAGGTTTTCTGCAAGTACTTTTAACCACTGTGCCATCTTTCCAGCCTTGATTAAAACTGTCTGAATGAACATCTAAACATCTAGCTCTGTCAGCTACAAGATAAATATTTTGAGAAAATAAAGAAAAAATTACATGATTTATAACTATTAATGCCTTTTGTAATCACCAAAAGAACAATAAATAAGCCTTATGTATTAGAAACTGTTCCATTTACCTACTGAAATCAATAGTGTAAAGCCATAAACATTAAATTGCTTAATCAATAATAAGTAGAATATATTTATTAGCAGGATTTGATGTCTTACTGAGGATTTTATGTGCATTTTTAAGTAATTAACTTACAATTAATTATAAATTTTAATAAATTATCATTTATCAATTGTTTGAATGTAAAAAGTATAAAGATATTGATGGTCATCAACAGTGCAGTAATTACTCTTATTTGATTTTTTAAAAATATTTCTCTTTTTTAGTGATTTTAATAAATGTTTCTGTAGATAAATACAATATTACCTGAACCTAACCTTTATATAAACTCTGCCAGAATCTTACTGGAAGTCTCACAGAAAGTTACCAGACACGAAGAAACTGAATAATGACTAAAGATATTTAATTACACGTAAGCTAGAATTTCACTCACATTTTGGAACAGAACACTTATTCATGAAACTGAAATTAACATAATATTAACTGAAAAGACCTAAAAGTACACATGGAAATAGTGCTGATTCAAAAAATGATATGGTGGTTTGAAGGAAAATGACCCCCAAAAGAAGTGGTACTATTAGGAAATGTGGCCTTGTGGAATAGGTGTGCTCTTGTTGGAGGAAGTGCATTACCATAAAGATGGGATTTGAGATCTCATATGTTCAAAATACTGCCCACATCTAAGACCACTTCCTGTTTCCTGCAGGATGTAAGACTTTCATTACCACGTATGCCTGAACACTGCTGTGTCCCACCATGATAATAATGGATGCAACCTCTGAACTGTAAGCGTGCCACTTCCTTTAAATGTTTTCTTTTATAGAGTTGCCTTGGTCATGGTGTCTCTTCATAGCCATTGAAACCCTAATAGAACTGAGACAAATGGACAAGAAATTATGAATGGATATGTGAATAATATATGTTTGTGTGTGGTGTTAGTGTGTGTGTGTGTGTGTGTGTGTGTGTGTGTGTGTGTTCATGTGCTCATATACCCTAACATGAACAGAAGCATGTAAAGTTCTGAAAAGGGTATCATTTAGCTTCTTGCTCTTTTGCTTTTTCTTGTGAACCTCAAACTTGTCCTATTAACTAAACTAGCTGTCCAGTTAATTCTGTTGATCTACCTCTCTGCACTTAAACAGTGGAGTTACAGGCACAGGCTGTCATGACTGGGTTTTATGTAGGTACTCAGAACTTGAACTCACATCCTCATGCTTGAGCAGCAAGCACCCTTACTCACTATGTTGTTTCCTAAGCTTTAAGAAATTATTTAAAATGTAAATGTGCATTCAAATTGAATACCAGAATGTTTTCTTAGTAGTTACCGTTTTATCTTAGTGTTTAAATTTTTTTTTATTATATTGCTTAATAAAATACATTTACACAGGAAAAAGAAAGATATTTATTTTGTATCTTAGATTCCAATAAAAAAACTTTGTGGACAGGCAGTGGTTGTGTATGCCTTTAATTCCAGCACTTAGGAGACAAAGGAAGACCTCTGTGAGTTCAAGGCCAGCCTGGTCTACAAAGCAAGTTCTAAGACAGGCTCCAAGGCTACAGAGAAACCCTTCCATCCTTGCACACACACACACACACACACACACACACACACACGCAAAAAAGACAGCAAGTATAATTTGTATTGCCCATATACTCACTGGAGCCTAGCCATACTCCCATTAACTAGCCCTTTAAAGAAAATTGAGTTCTCTGTAGTAAGGACGCTGCTTGTTGGTTCCATGCTGCTCAGAGCCAAAATAACCACATAGAAACTGTATTAATTAAATCACTGCTTGGTCCATTAGCTCTAGCTTCTTAAAGGCTAACTCATACATATTAATTTAACCCATTTCTATTAATCTGTGTATCACCACAGGGCTGTGGCTTACCCAATAAAGTTCCAGCATTTGTCTCCAGTGGAACTCCATGACATCTCTCTGACTCCACCCTTCTTCATCCCAGCATACAGTCTAGCTTTCCCTACCTAGTTCTCTTCTTCCCTGCCATAGGCTCAACGCAGTTTTTGATCATTAAACAATAAAAGCAACACATAGACAGAAAGACCTTCTACACCACTTCTCCACATCCCTGCCAGAAACCATCAGCTATGAAGAGCTGAACTTCAGAATCCTTAACACAGTTTTAAAGAACTCTCCTTTGTTTGGTGGGGGTGGGCATTGTCACAAAGCCTACAAGATCTTTCATTCTCAAGTGTGTTTGCTGTGATCCATACCACTGCAAAATAAAAGCTTCCTTGCTTTTAGATCATGGACTTCCACATGGTTTCTGTGGTAGAGTGGATTGTGGACCTCAACATGGTCCCAGAGCATTTTGAATTATGGACATCATCATGCCTCCTGACTACAGCATCAGTCATGTACAAGGTTTCCAGCTGCAGCGCAAATCTCAGACATCAACATGGTTTCTGGCGGCTCTTAAACCACTATGATTATGTGTGTGTGTGTGTGTGTGTGTGTGTGTGTGTGTGTGTGTGTGTATGTGTGTGTTCACCAGTGCGTATATAAATGAAATTAAAAGAGCAGATTATTAGCATCACAGATAGTGGAATTGATAACATATTTTTAAAGGCGGAGGGTAGAAGTTTGTGGGGAAAGGTAGTACTAAGATTTAACAAAATTCTCAACAAAATATTCAATCCATGGCTGCCATATAGAAACAACAGCTCCAAATCACATAAATCTAAGTGAATATTTTGTCTTCAAGTGATACCCTAGGGAAGGTAGGGATTATTCAAATTTGCCTTCTCTCCTGATCATATTCACCAGTGGAATGGATTCAGTGCTTTTAATATTTAATATGTATTTTAGTAATACATGTTTGGAAACTATGAAATAATCCTGTTTTCTTAGTATTCCTTTGCAACTGTGAAAGCAAAATAATGCAAAAAATGGCTTGACATTAGAATCTTTTAACAGCCCTTACTCTCCAGTGTAGAATCATACTTACTTCTCTATGTTCTATTATGTTTCCTAAACCCGAATTCCCTTTAGTTTCTTGATGTTCGAAGACACGAGTCCATCATCTGTTTACATTCTTGGGTATTTATAATGACCAAGGCTGAGCTTGTAAACTGTCCAAAATAGTAAATCATTTCATACCATCTCTTAAATATTGCAGAAAATTACCAGTGCAACACAGAGCAGCCACTCTCTAGAAAAGCTGTTTATATACTAAACCAGCAAAACTTCAGTTTTTCTGTGTAACAATTTTTAAACATTCGAGTTTTATTTTTAAAACATTTAAAATGCTTATCTGAGCCTCTCACAAAACAAAAAACAGATGAAGGAATTATTTGCAGGAGGAGCTTTTGTTTCTTTTAATTGTACTGACACTATGCTAGAGCATGTCATTTGAACATTAATGTAAGAAATCCAGTAACAATAAACAATAATTCATGCCTAAAAAGAACATGACATATTATTATATTGTACCCGACTAGCACAACGAATTAAAATGAAATAGGTTAAACTACAAAGCAAACAAACAAACAGAAAAACAAACTCAGAGAACCCAAATTTTATTCCTGTTTTACATATCATGTTTAAGTAAATTGTATTATTCATTATGTAAGATTTGCACTGATTTATTATTATCTATGAGTTTTATGTGTGGTTCAGCATGGGTCTTGCAAGTGACAGCTATAAGCATAGCAATTGTAAAGCTAGATTTGGTTTCAGTGTCTTCATTAAAATGAAGCAGGGAAGAATGAGAGAAATGACATCATTGAAACTATAATTTTAAAAAATAATGCATGATTTTGAAAAGCAGAACAACATTTAATCAATAACTGCATACAATTTTAATCTCAAAATAACATCTTGGTGATATTTGATGAATTAGATAGACGATGAAAACCAATTTCACCATGTTTCCCATATTTAAAGGGCTTCTATAAAAATTTAACAATGTATGCCTTCTATATGTGTTATTGTGTTAGCTCTCCATTGCTAAGACTAGATATCTGAGATAACGAACTTCTAAAGAAAAGATTATCTCACTTCAGGTTTGGATATTTCAATCTAGTGTCCGTTGGCACATTGATTTTGAGACTGTGGACAGAGAGCAGTTCATAGCAGAAGCAGAGAGTGGTTGAAGAAAGTCTCACTTCACTACAGCCAGAAAATGGAAGAATGGGAAAGGACCGGGGTTGAATGTTCTCTTCACAGAAATACCTCCAGTAGCCAACATCCTTCCACCACAATCTACATTCAGAAGAGATAATGCCGTCCCAATATTCCTCAAGCTGAAAAGCAGTTCTTCAATGCCTGGAACTCTTCAGCATATTCCAGATCCAGATCACAGCATTTACATTTCAGTGAAGCTGTGATACTCTCTCTATGCATAAGTAAAAACTTGGCAGTCAGTCTCTGCTTCTTCATCTATATACCTTATAATTAACTTCTAAGTCATCTTGAATTCATCATTGTTTCTTATTCTTCTGTACTTTTGCACAGTCTTTATAAAAATTGACTCCCTTTTTTCTATTCCTTTTTCTTTTTCTTTTTAAAGATATATTTATCACATATACAGTGTTCTAGCTGCATGTATGCCTGCATGCCAGAAGAGGGCACCAGATCTCATTATAGATGGTTGTGAGCCACAATGTGTTTGCTGGGAATTGAACTTTGGACCTCTAAAAGAGCAGGCAGAGTTGTTAACTCCTAAGCCATCTTTGCCACCACTCTATTCCTTTTTCTTAATTTTAACTTTTTATTTATTCTTTGTGACTTTCACAACATACATCTCAATTTCATTCATCTCACTCCTTTGTACCATTTGTCCATTCATTTCTCTGCCCTGGCTACCCCACCCACCAAAAAGTAAAATAAAATAAAACGAAAAGGAAAAGAAAAATAAAAATTCTGTTTGTGGAAGATGTAGTGTGACACAGTGAGTCACACAGTGTAGCCTTTAGTCCATACATCTTTTCTTTCAAGTGTTCATTGCAAGAGTCATTGATCTCGGGGCTGGAGAGATAGCTCAGGCGTTAAGAGCATTGCCTGCTCTTCCAAAGGTCCTGAGTTCAATTCCCAGCAACCACATGGTGGCTCACAACCATCTGAAATGAGATTTGATGCCCTCTTCTGGCCTGCAGGCAGACACACAGACAGAATATTGTATACATAATAAAAATAAATAAATAAATAGTCATTGATCTGGTTTGTGGCCTTTGATACCTGCTTCATTATGGATACTGGGCCCTCACTGGGCTCTTGCTTGATCCCTGTTGTTGCCCTAAGTCATGGAAATCCTGTTGCTTTTTCTATTGGAATTTCTTTCCAATTCCTTCAAATACTCCAGCATAGATGGGGTGGACATTAGGGTGGGCGAATTCATAGCCCTGGTTCTGGGTCTGGGTCAGCCAAGCTCTGCCCCTCTCAGGGCCTGAGGACTGGCTCACCTGTGTCCCCTTTGCTCTCTGTCAACAGCGTCTGCTCTACTGTGTTCCACAGGTGGGGTTCAGGGACTGCAGCTGGTGAAGGGCAGGAACAACTCTCTCACTCTCATGATCTCTGGGCCAGCCTTCCCACCTGCCACAGGTGTCAAGGACCTGGAGGGGGGCAGGGCATCTGTCTTTGAGATCTACCTTGCTCACTCTTTTGGGGCCAGCTCACCGGTGGCCCTGCCAACAAGGTCAGCTCTACTGCGTTGCCCATACTAGGTGCGTGGCCTGGGGGTACTGTAGCTGGTAAGGGGCTGGGTCAGCTTCTTCACTTGTTGCAGGCGACAGAGATGAAGCAGAGAGGGCATCTTTTTTACCCATGCCATCACATTGCAGACAAGGAGGGAAGGACCAGTTCTCCCCCCTTTCATGCCCTCAGGGCGATCCTGTACATTTCCCCTATCTCCCCACCCCACAAACAGGATCAGCTCTATTGTGCTGGCCAGGCTGGAGGTGTAGGACTTCCTCTCCAGAATGCTGCAGTGAGGGGCAGGACCAGTTCTTCCTAGCGGTGTAGCCAGTGAGGGGCAGAGCCTACATAAAACAACCCTATAATTTGCTTTTGGTGGTAAGAGGAGTCAGGGCTGCAGCACCACCGGCCATGAACCCAAACATGTGCCATGGCAGCAGCCCAGGCACAAATATCATCATGGCCCCAGGTGGCAAGCAGGCCACTCACCTCAGCAGTCTTCTCACCGACCTTCACCTCTCCAAATCTGTGTCTCTTCACCGGCCCTGAACCATTATGGCTTTGTCTCTCTCCCATACCCCACCATATATTTGCTCACCATAATATTGCCTGGCCAAACAGCACCATAAGGTGCCTGGCAACACATATTTTCTCCTGTCCACCCAGGGCAAGCAATTCTGGGCAGGCAAATAAATCTCCTTTTCCCACTCCATCATAATCCCTCATCTCTATTCTTAAAGTATCTCCTAGCCATAACAAAAACCTTGAAGAATGGAAGAGGTGCTTGTTTTGCCTTGAGGTTGGAGAGATGTTACCATCCATCAAGGTGAGGAAGTCATGGCAGAAAGGAGTGGAAGCCAGTTGTTCACATTGCATCAAAAATGCAGAAAATGAGCAGGAAGTAGTTATAGACAGACAGATAAACAGACAGATTGAGATAGAAATAGAGATAGAGATAGAGACAGAGACAGAGACAGAGACAGAGATAGAGGTAGAGGTAGAGATAGAGATAGAGATAGAGATGATAGAGACAGAGACAGAGACAGAGACAGAGATAGAGATAGAGATAGAGATGATAGAGATAGAGATAGAGATAGAGATGATAGAGATAGAGATAGAGACAGAGACAGAGACAGAGACAGAGATAGAGATAGAGATGATAGAGATAGAGATAGAGATGATAGAGATAGAGACAGAGACAGAGACAGAGACAGAGATAGAGATAGAGATGATAGAGATAGAGATAGAGACAGAGATAGAGGTAGATGGAAGGGACGAGAGAGAGTGAGTGCAAAAGAGATGTAATTTATGTGTGCATATAATCTCTTCCCTCCAGAACACTTTAATAAGCTTCACAGTCTCTTCCTTCTTTTAATATTCAAAATACCTCTTTTCTTTTTTTTTTTTTTTTTTTCTAACTGAACTTTTTATTTTTTTTTTTTTTATTTTTATTTTTTTTTATTTATTTTTTTTTTCTCATGGTTTATTTTTTTTTTATATTTAAAAATTTCCATCTCCTTCCCTCCTCCTCCCCCCTCCCTCCCTCCCCTCCTTCTCCCCTTTCTCTCCCCTCCTTCTCCCCCTTCCCTCCCCTCCCCTCCACCCATACCTCCCCTCCCTCCTTTTCAATTTTATGAAACATTTGTTTATTTTTAGATTTTCCTTTCAAATTTAGCTCCAGGTAAATCTTAAAGTCAGACAAGTTTTGACCTTATCAATGCAAAAATCTTAGAATAGTTAATTTCATTGCATGTTTATTATGGAATCTAAAATCATTATACTATATTTGTTCTTTATTAGAACAATACCTTTGAAAAAATACTGTCAATTTTAATTTTTTTTTACATTTCCAAATTTATCTTCACATTCATGTTTTGTAGGATAAAAGTTGGCTATCACAGATTATATTTTGTATTATTCAACCAAATATTTGAAGCTTTATCAACTGTCAAATTGCTACTTAATAGCAACTTCTAGTAAGTTAATCAGGAACACAGTAAACTAGCAACTGTTTTCAAAATGTAATTAGCATCAAGAGAACAACATATAAACAAGTCTTCAGGTTCAACATAAAATAATCAAGAGTTTAATAACACAAATAAATATTTTGATTAAATTCATTCAGCAAGAACTATATATTTAGAATATATAAATATAGCATATTTCTTCAAAGGAGATTAAACATTTGTTATTTGTTAACAGCAAATAGACTATAAAAATGTAAAAATTTAAATAATAGTTTGGTCTTTTATTACAACCATTTTGGAAAACATCCTGAGTAATTTAGTTTAGTTTTATAGTCTGTAGGTCACTAATATTATGCAAGAGTGAAACTGTATGGGGCTGAATTTGTTTGGGAGATATGACAAAACAAAGCACCATGATCGATTTAGATGAAGAAGCTGAAGAAGAATTATGGGTTTTTCTTTTCTAGATGTGTACAAATTGAAGATATCACTGTAGTAATGAGACAGAGGATGCTCAGAACTTCTCCAGATGATTTTTTTTTTTTTAGGAGACTGTGCTATAATAGGAGTCATGTTGGGTTTCTGTAGCATGAAACACAGTTTCCCTTCACAGATGAAAAAGCTTTCCTTCTTGATCACTGATGCCTGTCATCTAGTGGATTCAGAAGGAAGTGGGTGTTTGGGTTTTTTTTTTTTTTCTGTTTAAAAACAATTAAACCCAATTTTTTTCTCACGATGTGATCTAAGTCTAAGCACTTCCCAAAGACACCACCTCTGACATCCTCACACTGAGTTTGCAAATTCAACACATGACCAGAGGCAGATTAATAAGAATGAGTAGTTGATAAAGAAGGTGAAGTTCTAAAATAGCAATTGTAGGAAGTAAGGAGGAAAAGACAGTTTACGAAAAATTAGGTGAATCACAGAGCCTTAAAAAGGGAGGCGTTGGGACCGGAGAGATGGCTCAGTGGTTAAAAGCACTGGCTGTTTTTCCAGAGGTCCTGCGTTAATTCCCAGCAACCACATGGTGACTCACAACCATCAATTTGAGATTTGGTGCCTTCCTCTGATATGTAGGCAGAAAACTGTATGCATAATAAATAAATCCTTTTTTTAAGGATAGGAGACTGAAGAGGGAGTTGAAAACAATGGCTCATGTTACAAGAGGACCAAATTTCAACTCTGAGCACCCACAGGGAAGTTTACATCAGTCCTGGGAATTCAACTCCCCCCCACCCCAAAAAAAAGTGAACCACTGGCATAGGAGACTAATTTCTCAGCAGCAACAGTTAAAATTCTTAAGGTTTCTTCCATTGTTGCTCATAACAAAGATACGTAAGCCTATATGAGAGATTTTTTACATTAATATGATGAAGGAGTAAAAAATAAAAATATAAGTGAGTAGAAGTCAAAGTAAAAGATTTGAGGAGGAAAATATAAACTTAGTATGGGTCTTCAGGACTCCAAAGCAACAAAAGCTAAGAGAAGTTGTGAAATGTTTCCTTCTAAACTGTGAAGCCAAGAATTGTAGGACATAGTTGCAACCTCAGCTATCTGGAAGACAAAAGAGAATTGAAAATTCAAGGTCGGCCTGAACTAGAATTTATTGATAAAGCAACAGAATAGCTTTAAAAGTTTTAATATCTATATTTACATATTTGTATGCAATTTTCCATATGAGAATATAGATTATTTACTCAAACAGAAGTCTTAGCATTGATCCTATTGAAGGGCTGTGTGATAAACACCTGATCCATGCTACAGTGGAACACTGAAATTATTCATCTTAGACGTTATACCGAGTAGCTGACACGTTTGTCCCTCTTCTCAGAAAAGAGAGATAAAAGGAAATGACATGAATGACAATGACCTTTTTTACAGGATGAAATGTAAAAATCACCCTTCACCTCTCAAGGGGAACGAGATAAAAGCCCGAGGTGTACTTTCTTTAGAAGTCTAACTAAATTAATGGAAAAATGAGAGGAGCCTTTAAGGTTTTGTTTTATTATTAGGAGATAAATTCTCACTTACCCCCAAGGCAGTCTTGAATTTGCTTCAATCTTTCTACTTCAGCCTCACAAATACTAGGATTAGAAGCATAATCTACATTGCTGCCTCTTAAATATATGAGAAATACTTCCCTTTAGTGGTGATATCGTTCTCTAATCAAAGATCATTTAGTCAAGACGCCAGTAACCTTTGCTCCAACTTTTAAAGGTGCAGAAATCAACAGAAAGAGATTCTCAAGACTTTGTTTCCTGGTATTTCAAAAGTAATGTGGTTTTTACGCCAGAAGTCACAGAGTTTATGGATTAGGTTCTCTAAGTAGTAGGTAAATGCCAACTGAATCCAGCAAAATGAAAACGGAGGAAGAAACCAGGTGGATCCACACATTTGGTTGCAATACAGTAGACATTTAGTTTGACAACATCTCCTGCAGCGCCTATGTGTCTGCTGCACCGTCAGAGGTCTGTGGGAAGGTTTGATTCAGAAGCCACAGCCCGGGAGAATTAGGAGGAGGAGATCATTGAGAGTATTAAGCCTTTAGCAGGATAAAAGCAGCTAGGAGAGACAATTCCCCCTTTACTTTTCCCCCCTTATCGTTAGCTTCTTATGATTCTTCCTTCCCTTCACCGTACTGTTTTCAACACCATTCCCATTCCCTTTTCTCTTGTCTTTTTTTCCTGTCCTTTCTACTACCCTTTTATTCATTTCTGTAGCTTTTTTTTTCCATTATCTTCCTCCTTTCTTACTTTATCCTTGATTAACCTATTTCTTATTCTACTGTCTCCCTTCTCTTCTAGATACCATTGTTCCCCTTACACAAGTGCAGAGGATGGTGTTCTATGTTTTCAGTCGGCTTTGTTCCAAAGAAATTAAAACTGTAAAGCAAAGGACACCGAGACAGTACAGGAGCCTTGCTTTAATATGAATGTAGAGATGTTTGAGGTGTTAGGATGCCTCAGGATTATACAACTATGAAAACCCTGCTTTTGACAATCCACCCTCTGTCAAGAATATGAAATCTTGAAATATACCCCGCTTCATTAGTATTTATGTCTTTAGCCCAGTTAAAGGGTAGAAAACTACATATTCACTCAGCTTATTCAACATGCACTCCTAAACAGTACTGCCATAATGTGGTGTGTCTCTCTGTATGCTGTGAATATGTTTTATTACCATTAGTTAATAAGGAAGTTGATTTGACTAATAGCCAGGCAGAATAGAGCTGGGTGGGAAATCCAAACAGAGATACTGGAAGAAAAGGGGCAGAGTGGGGGACACACTAGCAGCCACCAGAGAAGCAAAATATGAGGTAACAAGTCACAAGCCTCATGGCAAAATATAAAGAAGTGGGTTAAATTAATTTGTAAGAGCTAGTTAATAATAAGCCTGATCTAAAGGGCCAAACAGTTTGTAATTAATATTAAACCTGGTTATTCGGGAACTGGCAGGCAGGAAAGAAGCCTCTAGCTACACTATCATGATCACAGAAACAGGAAGTAACCCACCTGTATAGTGGCATGCTACAAAATAACTAGTGCTATCAAGATTCTTTCTCAAAAACAATGCTAAAATCAAATAAATATTTTTATTCTACTGATTAATTAAAGACTTTGTATAATTAGTCAAAACAAAAATACAAGGATGCCAAGGTAAGTTTACTTAGAAGAGAACCTATTTTTAATCAATTTTTGATTAGAAATTTTGGTTCTCAGTATTTGGTGTATGTGTCCTTTAATAGTTGTATATTCAGTTATTAATTTTTTAGACTCTGTTTAAATTAATCAAATCATAAGATGTTTCACAGTCTTTCTGTGTGAAAACAGAGCACGTACACTTAGAGGGAAGTAAAAGAAGTTAAACAAACTGCATAAATTTCTTTTAGGGTCTGGAGCCACTGGAAGTGGGTCGTTTCAGTTCAAGCTTTGGGCAAAGATCCAAAACAGTTACTATTTTGTCCAAACTGCTGCCGCCCTAGTCACAATGCCAGTGACCAGCTGTGTTGATACACTTGCATTTAATACATGTTTTATTGTGCTGCAGAGGGAATGAGCTTGATTTCATTTTGTGCTCCAAGATTTTTTTTTATCACAAACAGCATAAAACCATTCTGAGTTTTGTCACTAAATGTGATAGTTATGAATGATGACACTATATATATATATATAAAATACATATATGTATAATTAGTCTACATCTGATTGAAATACATATTTTATCTTAGTTATAAAAATAGATGTATTTCATCTAGGATTTATTAAGCAATCATTTATCATATTAATCACTTTTATATTAAGTCATCAATTACTTGAATATGCTGAAGGATTCCAAATTACATTACATACTTATATGATGTCATTTGTTATTTTATATTTATGTAAAAGGAAAGGTAATAAAAATGTGGCAGAGAGTATCTATACATATATATTAGCATGTATAAACATGCGTGCATTATTTTATTGAGCACATAAAATTCAGAATCAATTTACTTCCATTTTATGTCCACATTATTATATGAAGATGCTGCTTTCAATTATTTTGAAAAACAAGTTCAACTGACTTTGATTTGCTCATCAAGAATAAAAATTTTGAGCCTAATAATCTATAATATCTTAGAATGTGTTGCCTTATCATGTTAAGAAACAGTTGTTAAATATGCGCTGCCACTTATAAATTGCTTGCTCAATTAGGTCCTCCAGACAAAGTCATTCTTGATTCAACTGCAGTTAAATGCAACAAAATTATATTGTATTCTAAGACTGAAATTACGTATACTATTTAATAAAATTAATGAAAATGTATTTGTTGGTAGTCCAATCCATGGTGGACTCTAAGTGTTCTGGAAAAGTTACTACATTTGATTTGAAGTGTTCCCAAAATCTTCTGTAATGCTGTTTTAATCATCACGGTATGTAGGACTATGAACCAAAATTTAACAATGTCAGTCTTCAATTGTTTTACATGAACATATTTCTGTAACCTCAGAGCACCTAGATCATATCTTCCTTTCATTTTTTTTTAACCAGTTAAATAATTTTATTAAAGAAATTCTGTAACTTGATATGAAAAACAAAGCAATTCTAATAGGTATCACAAGGAAAAGGACATGGACATTTGACCAAAGAGAAAAATGAAGCTATTCAAAATACATATGGCTTTGCAGTACATAAATGATATATGGTGTAAGTAAGGTACACATAGAGTATAGCATCCTACTGTCGATTTAACACTGTGCATGATGTGATTCTAACTCAGAAACCGAGAATATAACATAGAGTACTGGGCTCACTAGAGAATTATCTCTATGTAAGCTCCCAAAATTTACTTGTTTCATCTCAAATTTTAAGCCCATTAAATAAGCCAATATGGTATTAATTAATTTCAACTTATTTTCTTCTGTCATTTTTCAGTATCTCTCTGTCCTCAAACTCTGTGGTCAGAGAAGGGCAATTCCAGTAGGTGGAGTAATCGTAAAGCAAATACTCTGTGTGGTTCTAACTTTCTGCTTCTGTTGTTATGTTGGGTAAAAAAAAATAGCATTAAGTAGATGTGGTTACTATAGAATAGAAGTTAAAAATAAGTATAGAGGAAGTACCTCTTAATAAATGCGTTGCTTGATAGCAACGGCAAAAGACTTGCATTCTGTAGTCGTCAGTTTTCTCTATTCTGCAGTATACTTTGAAATGTTTTATGGAGAACTTATTTTGCACAAAAACACAAGCAAGCAGCTCATTATCAACAGACCAAATTTGACAGAGAATTCCCCAGGAAAGTGCAAAGGAAAATCAGAGAAGACAGACTCCAATAAGTTCCACTTTGGTTTCTGCTGTTTAAGACTCCAAGGAAGAGCCTTATCTAACGAGGTCGTTTGGCCTTGCTACCCAACACTTGTTGCAGCCTGGGCAGAACTGACACTATCCTGTGCAGAAGCTCAGGAGCTCTGCAGAAGTAGGGAGAGAGCATAGGAAAAAGTGGCAGGGGTGGTTGCACTTCATTCTTCTGTTACTGTTTCTCCAGAAAATCAATTCACCATTTGCCAGTATTTTGTTTACTGCATGTATATGCACAGACGATATTTAAACATATAGATAAAATATAGAAAGAAAGGTGACAGCTGTAGGAGATAGATAGATGGAGATAATGCAGTTGACATCCTTAAATCTGAAGAAAGTGAATGGGAGAACTGTATTACAATATTATAATTAGAGCAATACAGTTTCTGTGGTCAGTCTCCACTATGAAACTTTACCAACATGTACCAGGTACCCAAAGAAAATAGCAGAGATTACTGGATGGCAATTTATAGATGCGCCTGCTGTGGGCTTTCTATCTGTTGTGCATTAATACAAGCAGCACATGAGTACACCCAGATGCTCCATCTGGGACTATGAAGAAGATTCTGAAGCCATTTCCATGGTTCTACTCTAGGCTACTGTACGGAATATGTGAATTATATGACCAATAACTCAGATCTGAGCTATGAATATATATACTTTTGCAATGAGCTAGAGAAATATATATAGCACCTCAAATCCTGGTCCAAGTTTAAAAGTGTTACAAAGAATTTTGAGTCAAGTCTCTGCCAACCCTAGAATGGCTCCCTTAATTAAGATATATAATTCCTTGTTCCCATATCCACCCTTCCTATATCCCAACCATCCTATTCCCCCAAGCTCTTCCCATCCTCCACTTCACACTTTTCATTCCCCATCCCCCCATCCCCCTAGGGGGAGCTGGGAGGACCTTGGACTTAACATAGTGAAGGGAACTCTGATGGCTCTTTGCCTTGGAGAGGGGTGGAGTGGGGGTATGGGTGGAAGGGAGGGGAGGGAAGGGGGAGGAGGAGATGGAAATTTTTAATAAAAAAATGAGAAAAAAAAGAATTTTGAGTCGTATTGATATGAATGTTTCTTTCCCATAACTGCCTAAATATAGGCACTGTATTGTTGTTTACATAAGTAAAAATGTATTGTTTTCAACTATTAACTCTGTTTTATATTCATCATCTCCTGCCAAATATTTACAGTAAAATAGTTTAACATTATAATTATGTCCCATCAGATAAATAAAAAATATTCCAATAGTAATATCAAAATAAATTAAAACAAAAATATTTAAATTTATTCTCACATTTTTTCTTTTTAATTTTTGTATATAGCCTCCGTCATTTTGGTGAGAAGGTATACAAGATGTGATTTGTACACTTCTATATTTCATCTGACTTTTCTTCAGGGACAATCAGTGGATAACGGAGCTACAGATTCCTTAATCCAAAAACACCTCCGAATGGGCATTTTAATTAGCATAATTGAATAGCTCAGAAGTTAGCAAAAAACGCTTGAAGATGTAAACAAAAGTGAGTCTTTAATCAAGACTACTCTTGATTCTCATTATAAATGTTTAAACAGAGAGAAAAATCAGTGCTTTCTTGTAAATATTTTACACCTCATAATCATCTCAATTTTTTACTAATTTCTCATCTCTGTAACTCCACATTCCTCATAGAGACATACCGTCTTCTCTATTTTCTTTCTTAAAATGACAGCAAATTACAGGTTTTTCTATAGAACCCCACAGACATTTGTTTCTCAATTTGGGGACAAAAATAAATGGATGTGTGTTAGTATTCAGGCATCTGTACTGGCCTGCCCTGGCGTCAGCTGCAACAACAAAGAATACCTTGACATGGATAGTGAGTGTCTATGGATAGGGTGCATGTCTTCTAGGGCACAGAATAGCACCTATGTGGGTATGCCAACAAGACCACAATTTTAGTTCTCTAAAACTTTGCATCTTCATACTCCAGGTGGAAACAAAGAGTGCTTCTACTTAATTTTGCTTAAAATTTTGAATCAAATTCATGTGACTCTCTAGGGAAAAACAGATGAGGTTTGTTCTGAGGCAATGTCTACAGTTGTGCTTCTCATCCCAAAATCTCGGCCTTGATGGGATGTGCCTTTATGTTCTCTGAGGAAAGAAGAGTAAATCAAATTCTGTTTTTTAACTTCAGGACTTTTACATATTCAAAATCTTTTATTTTGCCAGCATAAGCAAATGCTACCCTTATCATTACTGGTTCTGAAGCAGTGAGTATATTGGTCTCTAATGAAATTCTTCACCAACCAAGAAGTCTTTGTATTTTTACCCTCTGTGGAGTCCCTAACTTTGGTATTATTACTCATTTGCATATTTGTGGCTTATTTCCTGAAGTTATTACGAGTAAGCATAGCTAATGTTCGTGTCTCTGTGCCCTGTGGGATTCTACTGACACAAAATGACTACTTGCAGTAAATCCAGAGAAAATTATGAAGTCTACAAACAATACACAGGTCCTTCAGAGCATGCAGGTACTTCTAACATATCCAGCTTTCAAAGGGTTAAATGAACTGAATGACTGGAAAGGATTTGGGACCTCCCCAAAAGTCAAGAATGTCTTTTCTTTTTCTGAGTGTTAGTGTTGCATTAGTAAGGAGAATTTTTAATATGTATGAAATAGGTCTAATTCCAAAAAGAACACTTCTCTTCATAAAGTACACAACTGGTGTTGAAAACCATTGTAAATTATAGTTATATGAAAGAAACAACTCAACATGAACGCATTTTTTTTAACAATAACCATTTCTCCATCATCACTAATCTACTCTGAAGCTTTCCAAATGATTGCAATCACTATCAAATGTATACAGGTTTCCAAAACCTTTTGTCATTTTCATCTTTTATGAAAATCTAATCAAAACAAAAATATCAATTTCCATATATCTGAATTATGCCTATAAAATATGAATTCAAATGTTCTCCAGTGGTTTGAACTTTTATTCGTCTGATTGGTAATATGATCTGTTGAAATCAAAATTGTCAATATACTTTAAGTACGATTTCTGTTCATATTTCTCAGCATGCATTACATTTACAATTTATATACACTTCGAAATTATCTTCATAATGGTGCAACATTAGTATGTTTAAAGTGTTTTCACTCGGAATGACATAAAAATAATTTTAATAAAAATAATTTTAATACCCTATGAGATGGCTCAGCAGATAACAAATACTGCATCCAATCTCATTAATTTCAAGGACTGCAATCATGTCATAAGAGATCTGACATCGCAAATTTTCCTCTGGCTTCCATGTTCTTGTTTACCTGCTCAGAGGTATAGAAGATAAATAATGATACCAACTTTTTTAAAAAATGAGGAAAACCTTGTCTGTTTGGATTGATTATGTCTTAGCAGCCAGATTTGAGGTATACAAAGAAAAACGAATCAGATAGCCAGAACAATAATTCCTCCAGATAGGTAGTAGGAAATTCAGCATTAAATGTTGAAGGTATCCAACATATAGAAAATAATTTGCTTTTATCTGTCATGTATAGTAAATTGCAAAGAGTATATTTAAACCTCTGTAGTCAGACTGGTTTTTTTTATGCCTCCTTTTGTCTTCTAGTTCTTTGCCTTAATCAGTTTATTTAGGAACCTGTATTTACATTTCTATGACTTTCTTTCCTCTCTTCCTATAAACAGAGGCAAAATGTCTATATTAAGTTATACTGCAGACAGAAAGCATTAAAACAGGTAAGTGCAGTGAGTGTTCTGTAGCTTCAATATTTATTATCCTATAGATCCCACTTGCTACAAATTATAAATTAAGTTAACTTCAAACATAAATAATGAAACAACAAATGATGTATGGAATAAGTATGTATTTTATTACTAACCTTCAAAAATAACTGTTTTTATTTCTATAATATGTATTAATATGTTATTTTACAAAAAACAAACTATACTAAAAATAAAAACAAATTATTCAAAATTGGTTGTGATTTTATCTTTCTATGAAATATGAATATAAATATTTCAAAGACATCTACTTACCAATGAAGGGTAAACAAATATGCCAATATAAAATATGTACGTTATCTCTTTCAATAAACTAACCAAGTACAGACAAAAAATATTTCAATGAAAGAAGAATTAACTTTCTTCCATAGTTTTTCTCATTTTATTCAATATCAGGTACGATAGTGCCATTCATGAGGAGGGTAAGTCTTCCTGGATCAGTTAAATCCCACAAAAAAGCACCTCCTAGGCAACATCTCCTTGATGTTGTACAGCCTGGCTACTTGACAGTTCCACTGCTTCTCAAGTGTACATCCAAACAGATCACTTTGAAACCCTAACGTAGCTCATCAGTTCCCCAAAGGTACCAAGCCACGACCTATTACAACATGTATTTAATATATCTCTTAGAGTTTCCTAGATCTAAAATACCTAACATTAATAAAAATAAATCTAAGTCCAAAGTCTAGTGTAGCCTCAAAGTAACCTATTAAAGTGTTATTGTGTTAGTTCCAAAGTTACACCCCAAAACGGCAGTGCTAGTAACATTGACCTAAGACTGAAGGACTTTGGACAGGTAAACAAAAGGATTGCTTTGGCTAAACAGAGGCTTAAAGGAATATTTCTTTTGCCAGGAACTTCCCTTAATCCTGCCCTCGAAGGTCAACTATCTTGGGCAAGAGCATCTAGTTTCCAGTCAACACAAACACCCTGTGTCAGTTCAAAGACTCCAACATGCTGACTCTTATAAAACACACTTGCTTTTCATCCATTTTGTTTGTCTGTCTGCAACCCCCCCCTTGTGCCTTCAGGAGACAGACTTGTTGATTTGATATCCAATACACCTTTCTTCCTATCCATGCGCATTCTAATTTGGTAGTTTCTGTGCGCTCTCACTTACAGCTGCTGTAACATCAAAACACCAAGTAGGATACTTCAAATGTACCCTGTCACAGAGTAAATATTCCTTTTTAAAGAAAGGAAGGACCAGGAGGAAAACTAGAAAAGATCAGTCGCAAGTGAGACATTAATTAATTAATTAATTAATTAATATAAGTACTAGATATTTAAGACTTCCTGTCTATCATTTAATTTTTGGAACAGCCTCTTGATACAAATAGGCTTAGGAATTCTTACCTCTTCAGCTCTGCCAGCTGCCGCAAATGTTTCCCCTTTCTTGGACTTATATCTTTATTCAGGGAATCACCATTTTGGGCATTTCTAATAGCTTGGAAAAATCTATTGCATCTTGGGCTTTACCTTCACAGCTTTGTGCAATGCTTTCCCAGGGCTTCTTTCAGCAAGGAAACTATGCTTCATAATATTGAACCTTGGTGGCTTTCTAGAACATAAATTAGTTTACTTCTTCACTTTTGCCAACCCCATGCCTACAAATTCAGTACTACGTGAAAGAAGCCAAGATAGTTGATGATCCAAGATGTTAGATCACATTTACAGCAGTTCCTATGTATTTTCATGGTGACCCTCCTATGTGTTTATGTTTGTGTGTGTGCACGTGCACCTGCATGTATTTGTATAGAGGATGGGTTGAGAAAGAAGTACCTAGGCAGCTATTTTGTGTCCAGGTACTTTGAAGGTTCTTGCTTTTCAGTTTTTTTCTTTTCAAATGTGTAGTAGTATCAAAGAGTTCCACAATAGCCTGGAATGGAGTAAAACAAACTTTTATTTATTTGGGGATAAGCTTACAGTAAGGTGTTGTAAGAGGAGACCACTTGTTTGTTTCTTGGCCGCCCTGCAGTTCAGAACCAAAATAATCACAAGGAAACCATATTATTTGCAATACTGTTTGGCCAATAGCTTAAGTCTATTTCTGGCTAAAGCATATCCTAAACTAACCCATCTCTATAAATCTGTGTAAACCCATGTGGCAGTGGCTTACTGGGTAAAGTTCCAGTGTGTTTCTCCAGTGGGCCACATGGCTTTTCTCTCACTCTGCCTCCTTTCTCCCAGCATTCAGTTTGGTTTTCCCCACCTACCTTTATTCTTTTGCCATATCACAGGTCCAAAACAGCTTCTTTATTAACCAAAGCTATTCACAGCATACAGAGTGGAAACCATATCAGTAAGAGTAGTGATCTGTAGTCTTCTCTGTGTGCTGGGATCTGGAACTGAATCCAGCAGAAAAGAAGGCTGTGCAAGCTTTTGGTCTGCACTTATAGTACATAAAATCATGCCCAAAGTGGGTCAGTATCTTAAAGGCTATGAAAGTTCCCACAATACCTCCTCCTTTTGTCTAAATGAGAGAGTTGTAAGCCTAATACAAAATATATATATAATAAGAACAAAAATCAAGCATTTTCCAGAAAAAAGAAGAGGTAAAAATATACATAAAAATTAGAATTACAACTGGCATGAACATCATCAAACAAAAAACATATGCTAAATGCTTCAATAACTATTCTCTCCTAAGGAGTCTAAGTCTTATATTAAAAATGGCTAGGTTAAGTCATGAGAGAAAAGTAACTATGAATATCTAGTCTTCAACCCTATCAAAGACTTGAGAAGGGAAAAAGTATTACATGAGTAAACAGGAAGTATATTCAGGCAACTTCCAAAAGATGCAAGAATTGACAGAGACAACAAATTACCTGGGCAATCACCCAAAATCTCATTTGCAATGTTGGGGCAACCAACTTTGGCTAAGGTATAGACTATCTGACAGACCATTTTCAGAAGTAGGCAATTTTTAAAAACTGTCTTGGTGAAGTTTGGCAGTCTTTTTGTTTGTACCCTGCTTGTCTAGTCTGGACACCATTATTTTGTGAGTGGTAGAAGCATGGGCAGTTCCTTGCCCAAAGGCCAGTTTTGTCAACAACAACAACAACAACAACTAGTGTGTCTTAGATGACAAACATTCTCTTGGGAATAGATCGGTACTGCTAGGAGCAATTATGTCTCACATCAACAGAATTCTAAGTTATTTTAATGCCATATTCTACAGTTCTTTCAACTGTTTGAAAATTACTTATCTATGTGGAATGCAATCTCTGTGCATCTAAAGAACCTGACTAGTATAACTGTAAGTATGACAAACATGGATGACTATTGACCTGTAATTCTTAATACCTATAAAGCATAAAGACTGAGGCTTCATATTAAAAAATTAAACAATCTGTAAACAAATGTGCAGTAAATGAGGGCAATGATCTCAAAATTATATATATATATAATATATTATAATAATATATATAATCTTGATTAGAGGTAGAAATGTATAATGCAATATGATAAATACATCCTAAAATTGCATCAATATACAAAATATACAAAGGTAGAAACATGCATGGACAAAATAACTTTTCATAGGTGCACAAATGTAAACAGAAATAGGAGCATACTCAATATAACAAATATAGTTTGAATTTGTATCAATATACAAGAATTCCTACCAATGTAAATTGTCTATAAATAATAGCTCACAAGCAGATACACAAGTCTACCTATTATCCCATCTTATTCCATCTCATCCATTCTTTTTTTTTTTTCAAAAGAGATCCATGAGTCTACTTCATTTCTTCCCCCGACGCTTTACCACTTTTAATTAAGCCATAATAGATGTCCCTAACTTTGAGGACAAACTTTGTTGAGAGAGGGGACATTGTTTTCTAGAATTACTTTCAGATACCATGGAGATGATGTCAGTTTTATGGGATCCTGTAAAAACTAAAATGATGAGTATGTTTCAAGATTACTATCTGGTATAATTGCAGATAGACTTTCAGTAGTTGGTAGGTGTTTACTGAAGTTCTTATTTGAAATTATGGTAAAAATGTGCACCATCTAAGTTGGCCAAGTTGGAATATCTTGAGCAGTTTGTAACCCAAAACCATCCCAGATATGCAGGGATGGTTCAAAATATGAAAATCTATCAATATAATCAACCTAAAAAACAAACTGAAAAATAAAAAATACCACATGATCATCTCATTAGATGCTGAAAAAGCCTTTGACAAAATACAACATCTCTTCATGATAAAGGTCTTAGAGAGAGCAGGGATACAAAGAACATACCTAAACATAATAAAGTCAATATACAGCAAGCCAGCAGCCAACACCAATCTAAATGGAGAGAAACTCACAGCGATACCATTGAAATCAGGAATAAGATAAGGTTGTCCACTCTCTCTGTATCTATTCAATATAGCTCTTGAGGTCCTAGCTAGAGCAATAAGACAACAAAAGGAGATCAAGGGGGTACAAATCAGAAAAGAAGAAATCAAACTCTATTTGCTGATGATATGATAGTTTATATAAACAACCCCAAAAATTCTACCAAGGAACTTCTAGAACTCATAAACACTCTCAGTAATGTAGCAGCATACAGATTAACTAAAAAAAAAAAAAAAAAATCAGTCCTTTTTTACACAGATGATAAATGGGCTGATAAAGGAATCAGAGGGAAAAAACTATCTCAAAATGGTACTATCAGAATAATGGCATCATATCAACCAGGTAGAATTGTTATGGGGCCCCAACTTTTTCCTGGGGACTTTAAAGATTAGTGTTTAAAGACAAAACCCTCTCGAATGGTGTCTGGTCCTGAAGGCATAGTTGCTATTTTCAGAGTTAAAAGTCCCAACTTTCTTTTTAATGGTGCTATTATTTTTTAACAACTATAGCCACTTTGTTCAAACCTATGTTGTTTCCAACATAGTTTAAGATATTTTACTTACCAAATGTATACTGATGTCTGTAACTTAGGCAGGCTTACTTTCTTTTCATCATCATACTGTTCATTTTGATCTTTTTGTTCCACTTTTTCATAGATAGATAAATTCAGTGTAAAGGAAACATTTTAAAGTCTGAATGTCATGCAACACCATTTAAACAGAGAAATAAAATAGAGAAAAATACTTCCTAGAATGCTTTTTCCTTAAACACTTATTTAATAATGATAATGCCTTCGATGTCCTAACAATACTACTCTTGGGCATATACCCAAAGGCTGCACATTCATAGCACAAGGACATTTGTTCAACTATGTTCATAGCACATTAATTGTAATAGCCAGAAGTTGGAAATGATCTAGATAACCTTCACCCAAAAATGAATAAAGAAAAAGTGGTACAGTTGCACAATGGAGTATTATTCGGTGGTTAAAAAATGTCATCTTGAAATTTGCAGGCAAATAGATAAAACTTGGGAAAAAATCCTGAGTTAGGTAACCCAGACCCAGAAAGACAAGCATGGTATGTACTCACTCATATGTAGATATTAAATGCAAAGAAAAAGATAACCAGACTACAATTCACAGCCCCTTAGAACCTAGGTAGCAAGAAAGACCCTAAGAGAGACATGCATGAATGCCCCTGTAAAGGGAAATAGTTATGTCTCCTGAGCATATTTGGAGCCTGTAGGAGGGTGAAGAATGGAGGGTGGAAGGGGAGAGGGAAGAGAACGTGAGGGAACAGGATGGTGGAGATGGGAGAAGGACAGAGAGGGAGAGCAAGGAAAGAGGTATTTTGACAGAGAAACTAATATGGGATTAGGGAGATATATGGTGCTAGGAAAACTCCCAGGAATCTACAAGGATGACCCCAGCTAAAACTTCTAGCAATAGTGAAGACGGTGCCTAAACTGACCTTCCCCAGTAATCAGATTGATGACCACCCTAATTGTCATCATAGAACCTTCATCCAATAACTGATGGAAACAGATGCAGAGATTTACAGCTAAGCAGTGGGCTGAACACCTGGAGTCCAATCAGAGAAAAGGAAGAGCAATTATTTGAGCAAAGGGATCAAGATCATAATGAGGAAACTCACATAAATAGCTGATCTGAGCTAGTGGTAGCTGAGTGAGTCTAGACTGATAGCTGGGGGCCCATATAGGACCGAACTAGGCCCTCTGAATGTGAACAACAATCCTGTGGCTTGGGCAGTCTGTGGGATCACTGGCAGTGGGACCAGGATTTGTCCCCAGTGCATGAACTGACTTTTTGGAGCCCATTCCCTATGGAGGAACACCTTGCTCAGCCTTGATATAAGGCGAAGGGTCTTGGTCCTTCATTAACTTGATATACCAGACTCTGTAGACTCCCTGTGTGAGGCCTTCCCCTTTCTGAGGTGAGGATGAGGGGGGTTGGTGGAGGTAAGATGGGGAGGATCAGGAGAAAGAGAGGGAGAGGGAACTATGGCTGGGTGTAAACTGAAAAGAAAAAAAACTTTTAGATAAATAAAAGAAAAAATAATGATAATACATCAAAGTTTCTCATCCTAAGGAACCAAAGTGAAATTAATTTGTGACAACAAGTTATTCTTTTATTTTTGAATATTTTTGTTATCATGTTTTGTCGCGATCTCTAAAATATATCTGTCCCAAATAAAGATACACAGGGAAAGAAATTGCTTAGATGAGCTCTGGTCCACAGAAATGCTAGAGATGATATTAGTCAAAGGCTATATGTAGAAAGCCTTGATGGGGTTAGGAAGACTGAAGTTTTGAAAGTTAAGTTGAAGACAAAACCCCATATATTTAAAGCCTATACTTTGGGTGTAAAAATTTGTATCTTTCATTAGAACAGTTTAAATATTTTATTAAACAACCATTTTTAGACTAGACCAATTTTGATACAAGAATTTATCTGTTCATATGCATTGATTTTAGATTAATTTTTCTTCAATGCTAATTTTGAGATAACATGGGTTATTTTTAATTTACTTTTCAAGTTCTGTGCATATAAATCACCATTTTAGAACAAAATGATCAATAAAAATAATTGCTTATTCTCTGTAATTCACAACTACATGCCTACATTAATGAGCAGAAGAACAGATAAATTGATTTCTTAGTTATACTCATATCCTGCATAAAATTAGTAGATCCTGAATATTTTAACACTGTCTATATAATTCATGTAATTGTCTTTAAGTTACCAATTGCCTCCAGAGTATGGGAATAAAGGTATGCGCCACCACCACCTGGCATTTTATAATTTTTAATTCACAACTTGGATTATTAATCATTGCTTTTCATAGTGGAATGCTTCAAAATATCAAAAATGCTTTGTGATGGCTAATGCTTTGTTTTAAGTTTAAATTACTGTACATAATATAATAGATCTGAAAAGGCAAAAAGTGCCTCTAAACAAAGGGGCCTCTAAACTGTAAACCCTCTTACCCAAGGACAGGTAAAGTACTGGAATGCTGTTTCTCATGTAGTATAGCAAGTCATGTAAGATAATAAGCCACTTGTTTCTAATTTTTGTAAACAAGTTTGGTTGTCTCAGCTGTACAGGATATGCACTTGATTGCACACAGGCAGGAGGTACATAGGCAGGAAGTATATCAAGATGTATGCTTGCCTCTGATTGAACAAAGGCAGACAGTACATACATACCCTTTGAGTTTTGTCTGTACCAGTTCCTAACTAATGTAATTTGGAGCCTTACTCTGAGCATGAGTCTTGGGTATGGATCTGGCCAGTATTTAATAAGCCCTCTTTTTTACTGAAATTACTCATGGACAGACTGGTGAATCTCTGAGGGACTCCAGACCTGTAACAGTTTCTTATGAAAAAGGTAGGTTATATTTTTATAAAAGAAACAACTTTTCAGTAAGAACAGTTTATAGTACAAGACTGAAGATTTCAATTGTTCTCAGTATAAAGGGTTTCCAGTATAAGTTACAGCTTCCAGCTTAGTAAGTTTTCAGTCAGAGCTGGTACAACAGAGATGTAACCTGACATGAGCCTTTAAGCAAAAGCAAAAGAAAAAAAAAGGAAAAAAAGAGAGAGACTTTGGATAAGGGTTAACTTTACTGCAATTTGCATGTACAAAATCAATGTTTTGAGACAGGAATTGAGTTCTGTTTAATCTACTCAAGTTTCTAAAGAAGGCCTACATATATGAATTTAAAAATATAAAATGTCACTATATGTAACCTAATAACAATTTCCACTTTTACATTATTTCAAATAAATAATATATAATTCAGTTATATGATAAAATATCATTCTGTTTTTCTGAACTTAAGATCATTTTCCATTCAATTTCTTTTTCAGTACATGCCAGAAAGAGCAATGATCTACATAAAACTGTATACTTACTCTTAGAACTAAATAAACATTATAGGAATCCTTTGCTGTTACTTTGGGGCTGCTGGTGGAAATGGTGAGAGAATATCTGTAAGAAACACTCTAAAAACCTAAAATGTCAAAAGAGAAACTTAATGGAGAATTCTGGCAAGATATCAGATTGCCTCTTATTACAATGCTTATTGAAATAGGACCTGTGACAGTCATGTGGATGAGGCTTCAAATGGATTAAGAACTTGATTAGGAACTAGATTACTAGTAACCTTTGTTTTACAGGGTCAACAAATAAGGAAGAATCTTGTCCTTGCCTTGACACTGTGTAGGACTATAATTTATAGAAAATGGACTTGCTTCCTGGTGAGTTGTTGTATGAGGCTGCTTGTTTGTTTCCTGGCTGCCCAGACTCCTGAAATACCCACACAGAAACTATATTAATTAAATCACTGTTCAGCCTATTAGCTCTAACTTCTTTTACATCTCAATTTAACCAATTTCCATTATTTTATATTTTGACATGAGGCTCATGGCCTACTGGTAAGGTTCTGGCATAGCTGTCTCCAGAGGCTGCTCCATGGGTTCTCTAACTCTGCCTCCTTTCTCTCTGCATTTAGTTTAGTTTTCCCTGTCTAGCTCTACTCTACCCTATCACAGGCCTAAGACAGTTTTTTTGTTTGTTTGTTTGTTTGTTTTAAGCAATGCTATTTACAGCATACAGAAGGAACCCTGCATCTATGAGTGAGTGTTTAATAAAAACATTCACACAGTAACTGGCTACTGGGAGCCTCAGAAGCAAAGGAATAATAAAACAAGGAGTTGTGTTTTTGTTTTTTGTTTCATTGGTAATTAGGCATTGGCCAGAGAAGGTGTCTAAAGGTGTACCCAAGGACAGTGAAGTTATTAGCAGCAGCAGCAATAACAGCAAAGCCAAAAGCTTTACCCAAGACAAAAGGAAGCCTGCCTAGAGGGTATACCAGCAATTTGCAAATTCACAGCCACAGCTGTAGAAATGCAAAGATTTTTCAAAGACTGAAGGAAAGAGCAACAGAGTTCCCTGCTTACCTATTAATGACCACCCCCAATCATTTTCCTGGAATTAATTTTCTCTCTGTTCAGCTTTTATCTTAGTTTTCTGGGTGGTGTGGTAAAATGCCCTGGCAAAAGAAACTTAATGTAAAAGAGTTTGCTTTGGCTCACAGTTTTAGGGTACAATCGCTATGGCAGAAAGTTAGGGAGGCAGGGGGCTGAGGTAACTGGTCACACTTCTTCACACTCAAGACACACAGAGAAGTGAGTTCTTGCACTCAGCTTTCACTATGAAAGGGACAAAGAATGTCACAACATTGCCATAAAGGCTGTCATTCAACATTGAGAAATTTTAGTGATAATTATACATGCACTGGATTCTACTATGCTATCTTATATAAAAGAGATATTATTAGACATAAAAGGAGAGATGGATGTCAATGCAATCCTAGTTAGAAATCAACAGTAAGAAGATTACTTAAAACTAATCAAAACAAGAAAATAAATCATGAATGTACTTTCCTTTGATACCAGCACTCAGGCAATAGAGCCAGGAGGTAGAGGATCCTTGCAAATTCCAGGTGACTAAGGGAAACCAAGGTGGCTGGAACGTGAAGTAGCCAGTTGGTCACAGCACATCAGAAATCACAAAGCCTTGGGTTATGAATAGTCCCGCTTAGCTGTCTCCGTTTATCCTGTTGGAGAATGGAAATGCCCACAGATACTGGGAATCTTCTACCTTGACTAACCTATTCAAGAAAATCCCTCAAAGACATGCTGAGAGGCTTGTTGACTTGGCAATTCTATCTCCTGTGAAATTAACAATATTAGTCAGATGTAGCTTCCAACTACTGTCCATGCCTACCTGTCTGATATCATGCTTTCTCCCATGATGGTCATAGACCCACCCTCTGAAACTGAAAGGAAGCCTGTAACACAATGGGTGCTTTTATGAATTACCTTGGTCACAGTGTCTCTTCACAACAATGGGAAAAAAATGAAGATATTCATCATAATATTTGTACACATTTTTAGTTAAAATGAAGATTGTAGATAACATTACAGAAATAAACTTTTAAATAAAGCCACAGAGGAATGAGCAGTGCAAACATACCTTACAATTAAATATCAATTTTAAGTCTTTAACCTAATATCCTATTTTCTAAATCAAACATGCTGACTGGTTCTAGCTATCAAGTCAGAAGCAAGAAGAAAGCTTTTCAAATAAATATCTCCTGGGTATCAACAAATAGTTCAAATTATTTATTTCACAATCACCTACTTTTTAAACTTTCCCCTTCTTATCAAGGACATAACTTTTTTTCCAGATTTAGACTGAATAGGTAAGATATATTTTGATAAATTTATACAATTAATCTCCAGTGTCTAGGTAGACTTGAAGAAACATCTATACATCCTGATCAGTATCTGCAGAGGTTAAAAGAAAATAAATTCACCTGCCTAGAGCCCCTCTCACTCTCTAATTCATAATCTCAGGAACATTAGAATGCCTCAGTTCATTAAGACTGTATCTCTTATGCCCTGTGATAAACATTAATACTCACACAATGCAGCGAAGTGCCATAAGGTGTGTGCTTAAACCAGAGAATGATGCATTGCCAAACACCTGGCTACCCAGTCACTCTTAGACCGGATTTCTCTCTGGTTGCTGTTATGCTGTATCGTAGCACAGGTGCCATTTTGAGGCTTAAGCAAGCAGCGTCAGTGTAAGTGCTAGTTCAAGATCACTTTGTAGTCCTTGAGGATTGCAGGATGTGGATGATTGCCCCTTAGAGGAATAACTGTTGACAAGGCTTGTGAAACAACTCATGAATGATGAACTGAGAAAGCATCCAGCTGTTCATGCAGACCTGTAAATGTGCCACATCACAACCTCAGGAATGATTACAGCAATTTCCCCATGTCCTATCGTTTACCTCTGACCAAGGATGACAAGAGATGCACAAACATCACTAAGTGTCACCCGGATGTGCATTTAACACCTTCTGAGTGTTTACCTTGTGGGACTAGGAAAAACCACGATCCCATGCGATCCAACTCTAAACTATAACATCTTGAACACATTGGTTTCCTTTGTTACAAAATGTTTGAATAAATCAATTCCAGAAATATATAAAATGAAAAAGCATAACTTAGAGGAACTCATATCGTACATATGCTTATCCTTATTATCAAGACACATAGTATAAATAATAAAATATTAAAACAAAAAGAATAATATACTTGGTCAAGTAAACTCTTTATATATTTCTGTACATATCAGACACCAAATATACAGGTTCAATTGTGAAAACCCACATGTATGGTAATCTGAAGACAATCTACTTTATAAAAAGAGAGTTCATTCCTATGATGTTTGCAGTTTCCCTGGTAGCAACAACTATTACATTTATAAAAAGGAAATTTATGACCCAATTGAGGGAGACAGTTAATATACACAAAAGAAGTGCAAGCACATACTGTATAAAAGGGCACTTAGTTTCTGACATGCTTTTAGTATTATTACCATTATATACTATTCACCATATTTGCTTGCTCATTACAATATATACTGCAGCAGTTTATCGAGGCTATAGAGCTGGAAATATAAGCTCAGTGGGAACATGTTCTTTCTTTATTTTCCATCTACAGTATAACAAAATAAAATAAATAAAGGTAGCAGCTACATAGCAAAATCGTTATGAAGAATGCCCTTTTTACTTCTTTTCCACCCTACACGTTTGGTTCCTACCTCCTTTGTTTTCATTTTCCCGTGACCTCTCTGTTAGCCATTAATAAGGTACTTTATTTGCCACCTGGGTTCCTACTGCCTTCTTTGATTCTTCTATCACTTTGTATTCTGTTTTATGACCTTTTGTCATATGCATTCATTTTTTTCTATATTTTATTCTCAAACAACAAATAAAGATCCTAGTTAACATGGGCACAATATTTCAATAGTCAAAACAATGCTCTAAGTTTAAATAAAGGAAACTATTACTATTGCTGATAGCTTAGTGGGGAGCACTTGTCAGGCATGTTCAAGAAGCAGGTTCCCTGACAGCACACACCAAACACCACAACTCACCTATCTGTTAAAGATACAAAAAATATTTTAGTGTTTTGTATAAAAACTCCACAGTATTAATTTTTTAATAGGAACTCTTCACCTAAGAGAATGAAATCTACTATACTGCTTAATATATTTTTGTCATCTTTCTGGTTAGAGTTAGGCTTTGCATCTAAATCAAAATATTATTATTGTCTTAACTCACTTATTTCTTATATGATTTCAGGTCTCCTATTAAGTGTCTAAAGAAATGTGACAGCAATGCCTTCTAAACTATAAGCTCTTAAGAAACTTCACCATTTGAGTGAGGAAGTCTTAAGACTATGTCCTAGTTAGGGTTTCTATTGCTGAGATGAAACACCATGACTGAAAATACAAATTGGGGGAGAGAAGGATTTATTTGGGTTATACTTCCACAATGCTGTTCATGATGGTAGGAAACCGGATAGCAACTCAATAAAGGCAGGATTCTGGAGGCAGGAACTGATATAGAGGCCATGGGGGGGATGCTGCTTATGGTCTTGCTCAGTCTGCTTTCTTAAAGAATACAGCAGTACCAACCCAGGAATGGCACCACCCCCCATGAGCTGGTTCCTCCCGCATTGATCACTAATTGAGAAAATGTCTTATAGGTGGATCTTATGGAGGTATTCCCTCAACTGAGGCTCCTTCCTCTCTGATGACTGACTTGTACCAAGTTGGTAGCAAAACCAGTCAGTACAGTCCCTGCCAAAATGAGATAATTAAGAATCGCAGTAGCATTTTCTCTTGAAAGGACAAATAAAATTTGGTTCTGGTGAATAAAATTGATTAAAATTCAAGTTATGCTTATTCTTAAAATTACTTTCCCCGGCCGGGCGGTGGTGGCGCACGCCTTTAATCCCAGCACTCGGGAGGCAGAGGCAGGCGGATCTCTGTGAGTTCGAGGCCAGCCTGGTCTACAAGAGCTAGTTCCAGGACAGGCTCTAAAAAAGCTGCAGAGAAACCCTGTCTCGAAAAAAACCAAAAGAAAAAGAAAAAAGAAAATTACTTTCCCCGAGTTTTATGTCAAATACACATTCAATTATTTTTATGTATCCTTCCTTGTAAAGAAAATAAAAGTTTTATAAAAGAATGCAGCACTTAGGAAGTTTTCATATAATTTTTTTGGTCTATTTTCAACAGAAACTCTGGTTCTTTTATACTACTTCCCAAAATGAAAGAGATGCTGTGTGATAAACACATTTGAGAATCAAAGGGTCCAAAGAGTTAGAAAATACCCTTTCCTAAAACAACAAAATTTTTAGAATGTCGTGTTAAAGGATATTACTCTTTTCCATTGCACCTTACCTTGACATGACTTGCTGTTATCACTCATGACTCAGGTGACCCCAGCAGGTTCCCTAGTGGATGGGAGACCATGATGGGGGAGAGACAGACAGATACACTATGCAGAGAGAGCATGGATGTAAAGTTTAATTTGTTGGGGAGGAGAGAGAGAGAGAGAGAGAGAGAGAGAGAGAGAGAGAGAGAGAGAGAGAGAGAGAGAGAGAGAGAGAGAGAGAGAAGAAAGAAGGGGAAAGGGGAGAAAGAAGAGAGGCAAAACTGCCTCCTCAGAAGAAATACATGGGGGTGGGGAGAGGAGGCTGGAAAGGGGAGATTGGAAGTAGGCAGGTCTTGTCTCTTAAAGGAATAAGGTACCCAGGTGATCAGGCAGGCCAGCAAATTACAACACTTGCTTAAAAAACAGGGTACTAATCCTAAATTGATTTGCTAAATATGATTTACACTGGGTCCTATTTTCATTCTGTTGCTAGCATAAAGCACTGACCAAAAACAACTTTATCAGAAAAGGGTTTGTTTTGCTTAAATTCTAAGACACTTTCCATCATTAAATATATTAGAAATATATAATCATAAATGAATGTATACTTATGTATTATAAATATATAACAAATATATGTATATTTATGATTAAACGCAGTGGTGACTCATGCCTTTAATCTCAGCACTTGGGAAAAAGTCAAGTGCAACTTTGAGGCTGGCCTGGTCCACAGAGTTTTGGGACAGCCAAGTCTATACAGAGAAATCTTGTCTCAAACAAAACAAAACAACCCTCCTGCCTGCAATAAAACAAAACAAACAAGCAAATGAATGAACAAAAGTCAAATTCAATCATTGAGGGAAGTCAACAATGGTACTCAGGAAGCCAGTAAGCTGGAAGTGGACATCATGAAACACAGCTTGCTGTCTCATCTCTGGCTTATCCACTCACAGTCTCATATTTCTTTTTCCTTTTTATTTATTCTTTTTGTCTTTCATCTTTATTCCATTTATTTCCCTTACTTTTCATATCCACCCTCTGCCTTTCCAACCTCCCTCCCAAAATAAAATAAAATTTAAGAGAAAGAGGAAAAAATGAGAGAATGAGAGAGGCAGGGGGAATCAATCTTATCATGAAAGTTTTAGTATGCCACAGAACCAACCCTTTTATCCACATATCTTTTCTTGCAAGTGTTTATTGAAAAGAGTCATAAGTTTTGTTCGAATCCTCTGGTTTATGCTACACTATTATGTTGGCCTTCATTGGAACTCATCTTGGATGTCCAGCTGTTGCTCTGTGTTGTGGAAATCCTGTAGCTTTGGATTTGCAGAACTGGTCTCTTCATATGTTTCAACAGATCACAGATGGTGTGGATGTTGGTTGGGACAACAAATAAATCTGTTTCTGGGCCTGGTAAGTTGCAGGCTTGGTCAGCCTGCCAATTCCCCTTGTCCTTACCACCAGGGCAAGCTCTTCTGCATTGGCTTGGCTCGTTCACCTTGCAGTTATGAGGAAGGGGTGAGGCCAGTTCTCCTGCTCTCATGACCTCAGGGTAAGGTTGAATCTCCCACACCTACACCTTCAGGGGCAACTCTATTGTGTTGTCCAGGTATAGACTACTCTCCAGACTGTTGAAGCTGGCCAGCTCTCCCACCTCCCTCAGGGAGGGTGAGGGAGAGATGTCCTCCTCCACCCATGCTATCATGCGACAGATTGGTAATTTGGGAAAGCTCTCCCATGCTCACAACTATGGAACTGTCTTACCAAGATCTTGGCCAATGGGGTTGGGTGTATTGTGATGCCCACAAATTAGGTGCAGGGCTAACAGACACGTACTTGCCTTGTTTTCTTACACTATCTAAGATTATCTGCTTTTTAACATTGGTTAGTATTTGTCAGTAGACCGTAACTTTGTTATATAGCTTTAAAGTAATAATAATTGCTTCATTTTCCTTAATCATTGATCTAGTATTATTTGGAAGCTAGGTGTGGTGGTGTACACCTTTAACCCCAGCCTTCTAAAAACAAGGTAGACAGAATTCCATGAATTCAAGGCCAGTTTGGGCTAACTTCATCCAGGTCAATGTAGCCTATATAGTGTGACCTGATCTTTAAAGAGTATAGTGAACATTTATACAAGTAATATATTTAATAAAATATTTTTATACCTATAAAAGCATGCTATTATTATATATGTTCAAAAATAATAAAATGCTAAATTAAAAATAATCAGTTAAAATATTTATTTATCTGTTCTGTAAATTCATGAAAATGTAAAATTTTCAGTGATAAGTATTTTTCAGATTTTACTGCTCAATATATTTCTTGTTACCATCAGGACACATGAATTTTTAAGGTTTTGTGTTTCTTGAGCAACTAAGCGTGTAAATTAACACAATTTAAATTACTCCTTCATGAGAGGAAACTGATAAATATGCACTTACTTGTTTTCATTATGTTTTACTTAGAAAAATTCAGCCATGTGAACGGTACTGACATTCTTTTTCATCATCTCACTTGTAACTTTTATTCCCACAATAAATTCAGAATATGGGAGAATAGTTTAATTTCAGTGTCATAGACATTTAATTCGTTCTGCTGTTGGATATCAACTGAAATATTTGAAGATAGAAATGATGAACAGGATGTTTTTTTTTTTCTTCAGGGCAATATATTTAAATGACATACATAATGTAATCATAATATGAAACTGCTGGAGAGTAAATAATAAACTATACAATTAAATGGAAAAGAATGTGTATAATATAACGATAACTATGTTAAGTTGAAAAGTGGTAGAAACAGAGGTTACCTTAGGAGGCATAAATTCAATTAGTAGACAAACTTAATATTTAAAATGGTTGTGAGAATAAAGAAGTCATGAGGGATGTTGCAAATTTTATTCAGTCAATAAATATAATTCCCTGTCTCAACACATGCCACAGTAATGTAGGACAATGTCTTCATCATCTCCCTCAACTGTAACTTTATTTTCCTCCTCTGTTATTATGAGGATTTCTGTTCACTACAATGTTCTGGCCAGAACTACAAATAAGAACTTCAGAAAAACCTTATTGACTACTCAGAGATTATTTGCAATTAAACCAGAAAGCAATCTTAAAATTTAACCACCATTTTAGTTTTACAGGATCCCATAGAAAGAACATCACCCCCATGACAACTGGAAGTAATTTTAGAAGGTGATGGCCCTTCTCCCAACAAAGTTTGTCCTGAGGACTAAGGACATCAATTAAGGGTTGATTATAACTGGTATAGCGTTAGGGGTTGGGGGTTGGGTTTGGAAAATTTGTTGGCTCAGGGATCTCACATAAAAAAGGAAATGGAATGGGATAATAGGTAGATTTACATTACTCACAGTAATAATAATAGTGAGTGAATACTTGTAAGATATTATTTATAGACAATTTACATTGGTATAAATTCTTGTATATTGATACAAATTCAAATTATATTTGTTATATTGAATATACTCCTGTTTTTGTTTATAATATGTGTACATACACCTATGCAAAGTTATTTTGTCAGATTGTATACATGCATGTCTCTACCTCTGTTTAAGACATTTTATATATTGATATAATTTTAGGATATATTTATCATATTGCATTATACTTTTCTAGCTCTGACCAATACATTGTTTACATTTTGAGATCATTGTCCTCATTTGTTGCACAGTTGTTTAAAGATTGTTTAATATTCTAATATAAAGTTATAGTCTTTGAGATATATAGGTGTTAAGAAGTATAGGTCAATAGTCATCCATGTTTGTCACACTTAACAGTTAGACTGGTCAGGTTCTTTAGATACATAGAGATTGTATTCTACATAGACAGGTAATGTTCAACCATTTCAAAGAGCTGTAGAATATGGTATTAAATAAGTTAGGGTTCTGTTGAAGTGAGACATGCTTGCTCCTGGAAGCAGTGATCTATTCCCAAGAGAATGTTGATCACTTAAGACATTCCACTTGGAAATTGCTTTGTTCTTGACAAAACTATCCTTTGGGCAAGAAACTGTCTATTCCTTGACCAATGACAAAAATTCTGGTGTTGAACAAGCAGAATACAAGGAAAGAGAATGCCAAACTTTGACAACACAGGGTAAGACAGTTTTGATAATTGTACTGCTTCTAAAAATGGTCTGTCAGTTACTCTAGGCATTAGCCAAAGTTGGTTGCTCCAACAATGCAAATGAGACTTTGGGTTGTCTCTATCATTTATTGCCCATTTGATTGTACTTCCTGCCTACTTAAATAATATTATCTGCCTTCTCAGGCTTTTGTTGGGGTTGAAGACTAGATAGTCATAGTTACTTTCCTCTTATGACTTAGCCAAGCCATTTCTAATACCCAATTTCGACTCCTTAGGATAGAATAATTATTGAAACATTTAGCATATATTTCTTGCTTAATATTGTTTATGCTGGTTGTAATTCTAATTTTTATATTTTATATATGTTCTTATTGTATATAGTTTAGTATTGGGTTTAGGACTCTTTTATTTGACAAAATGGGGAGGTGATGGAGAACCTCCTTCAGCCAGCAGCCTTTGAGTGGCTGGACCAGGTTTGGAGTGGCATTGGGTACCAAAAAGCACAGAGGTTCACCTGCTCACAATCTCTCTGTCTCTCTCTCTCTGTCTGTCTCTCTCTGTCTGTCTGTCTCTGTCTCTGTCTCTGTCTCTCTCTGTCTCTCTCTCTCTCTCTCTCTGTCTCTCTCTCTCTCTCTCTCTCTCTCCCTGCTCACCACATGTGGATGTTGGTTTCTGTTCCTGTTCCCTGCTGTGATCTGTGAGTTCCCCTTTAATAATAATAATAATACCTTATTATACCCTATACATTGCTAGTGTGGGTTTCCTTTATTCGCAATCCCCCCATCTGACAAGCTTCTCTTCATAATGTCAAAAGGAAAAAGATGAAAAAGAATCATTCCAATCATTAGCAAGTCTGTCTTACTAGTGGAAATTTGCCTCAGCCCCAACAAAAGGAGACATTAGTCAAGTTTTTATTTTGACTAAAAATAGCAAAATGTAAGCTGCTTTGACTAAAACTGCACAAGCTGCTGCTGCTGATTAGCTTTTCCTGACCTTTGTTTAACTAGAGCAGGCTTGATTTGCATATCAAATGTTTTCTTATCATCCATCAAGTGTGTGCTGGATCATTGAAATGATGAACTTAAAATGACCAAATACAACAGAGTCACCATATCCAGCTTTAGACATAAAGCTCACAAGACTTAAGTTATGCTGCAAGTTATCCAACCCTCTCCTGCAAACATTCATATATGGTGGAAACAGAATTCTCTCCCTCTAAATACTGGATGGAGCTTGTGGAAATGCTTACAAGAAAGATAAGAAACACATCGGTTTATTTTATTTTTCAAAATGTCCTGCTTTTCACAGACTTCTTGGCAGGGTAAAGTCTTTACTGAAAGGTATAAACAGAATTTCTATTTTAACAATAAAGACTTAAGTCACTGAAAATTTCCTATCAAGCTAACAACAATATTGTCAGAGCCAAGAATTTTGATTAAATACAAATAAAAAGTTATTGCTAATTTTAACAATTTGTACAATATAAATTATATTTTTCTTTTGATAAAATTTACTTTTATTTTTAGTTATGTACATGTGTTCCCATCTGTGTAGGGTTCTGTGTACTTATGTGCAATTGGATGTAGACACCAAAAGAGGATGCTAGATCCCATGGAGTTACAGAGAGTTATGAGTAATTCAACTTGAATTCTGAGTAATGAACTTCTCTCTTCTGCAAGAAGAGTGCCAACACTTGACCCCTAAGCCATGTCTTCATTCTCCACATTCTTCACATATTCAAAGAAAGTCCATCTCTAGACAGCATACCATTTCACTGATGCCTCTACAAAGCCTGAAAATAATCAAATAATGATAAGGCTCTCATATCTTAACCATATCTAAGTAAAGGTGTATTTCTCTGCTTTTTATCTCAGAAGAATTATTAGCTATTCTATTTGTTTCATTTTGTAGAGCTATGAACAGAATTGGGTATCATATCTTCTTTCCCTTAGAATCACTGTCTCACTTAGAAGCAAAACTCTCATTAAGAAGTTTCATAAGGAATGATATATGTATAAAGGAGTCTATTTCCTGCCTAAGTATATTAAAGACAATGAATTATAAGCAACTAAGATGGCTGTTCTGAAGTTGTACTATCATATACTTCATTTTCATTACCTACAATATTAAATTTCAAATAATATGGAATCTCAGGAACACAAGGAAAGCAACTCATACTCTGAAACATAAAATTTCTCAGTTATAGAATTCCAATAACCTAAAATTCTAGGAATTGGATTTATCTGGAAAACTAACTAAACAAAGACATGTATATCAGATATACAATCTGATATCTCAATTGACTTCACCTTGCTTATCAAAGGTCAATATGAAATTGACCCTAAAATGGACTCCATTTATAAAAAATATATAACAGAAGTAGAATAAATAGTTTATAGCCTATGAATTCTCTACTATCATCTACTATGTCATCTAAGAAGCCTTCGTCCTATAAAATCACATGACACTCTAAACTATTTAGCATGTGATTGAACCAGATGTGAATTAGAAATATCTCTCATAGTTTCATATTTTGGACACTTGATTTTAAGCAGGTAGTGTGTTAGGATGTATTCCTTTTATAGTGGGAGGAAGTAGGTTTCTGGTAAATACACATCATGGGTATACCCATCTCTGGTTCTGATCTATACTCTATTTTGCAATCTGATGAGTGTGAGTAAGAAACCTTATGCTTATATTATCATTGCTAGAAGTCTAGATTTGCTGCCATGACTACCTACTATAGGGCACAAATTCATCTCAAACTATGAGTCAAATAAATGCCTTTACTTTTAGTTACTTCTTGTCGAGGATTTGATCAAAGCAATGAGAAGAATATCAAATATAGTAAATTAGGACTGAATTATGGAAGTTGTGGTAATAAACTAGAACATGTGATTTGTAGGTTTTTTGGAACTGGTTTGCAGAAAGAAAAATTGGGGTTGTGAATTAGAGGAGATATACAGTGTTGTAAGGAGAACTTTGTGGGTGATTCTGAGGTGAATGTGGGTGACTTAAATATTAATAGAAATGTGGACAATAAACACTTTTAAGACTTCAGGAGGGAATGATGACTCTGTGGTGGAATTTGATTGGAGATTATATTATTGTATTATGGTAACAAACTAGATAAACTAGTCTACTTGTATGTTTAAAATTTGAGTGGATCTGAAGAAAAAAATGGACTCATTGTTTTTTAACAAAGAAAGATTTTAGATGGCATAAGAATTTGGATTTTCATATGGTCATTGTTTACTAAATTTATCAAGGTTTATAGTGAGAGGGAACAGAATGTGGAGCATGATACGAAAACATTCATTCATAAAGAAACCTGAGTAAATTTAAATGTGTGGTCAAAGTGGCTACAGACAAAACTGCTTTGATTTTGGAAGAGACTTGCATATTTAAGGAAATCTCATATTTTTCACTGGCACAATAGGAAAGGGGCCTTGAGGATAAAACCCCACTCATAAAAGGCTGCCACAGAGCCTAGTCTCTTTGGATGCTCATGTTCCTAGACCTGGATGGAAGGGGGAGGACCTTGGACTTCCCACAGTGCAGGGAACTCTGACTGCTCTTAGGACTGGAGAGGGAGGGGGAGGGAGAGCTGGGAGAGTGGGAAGGAAATGGGAGGAGAGGAAGAGGTGAACATTTTTAATAAATAAATTAAAAAAAAAATAAATAAAAGACTGCCACATGTAAACATGTACTCTTTAAAAAAAGAAAAAGAAAAAAACATAAAAAGAAAAGTACCCCCCTCCCCCACCAAAGCAAACCAAATCATCTGGATTAACACTTTCTCAGTTCAGTGAGGAATTACGCAAAAGTCCCTAAGGCTGTTGTGTAAGGATACTGGGTTCCATCTAGAACTGGCAGGAGAACATGGCAGCAATGTACATACAGTGGATGTTTTTACTGCTATGTAGACTGTAAGATTCAGAAAGGCTTGCATCAAGATTCCAGGGGCTATGGTGGACAGGCAATGCAGGGGCAGGTAACTTGCAGATAGCTCCTGAGTAGGCTTTTCATGAAAATATGAAAGTGAATCTCAACTGAAGGGAGGTCCCAGAGTATTAGAAATGGGAGAGATGAGGGACATCGGTTCCCAAAAGCTTCAGCTACTAATTAAGGCCTGTTAAAGTGTGCAGGCCAGAAGTCCTACAGGGGAGAGGCTACCTGAATCCATTGTAGCCTAGGATGCTTGACATGGAACTCAGGATTTGGTGCTTTCTCTACTGGTATTATTTTTATTTCTTTACTATATCTTCAATAAACCACTTAGTGTATCATTGGGTATTGAAAAGTTTAAAACTTGTTTTTCTTTTTATATTCTACAGTGACTCAGAGTTAAGAAATTTCTAAGACTCTTAGAAAAGACTTTTGATTTGGTCCTTCAAACATTATTGATATTCTAGTAATATAGTGGTAATTGAAGCTAGACTAACACATTTTGGACTATAAGAAAGTAATAAGCCAAAATTTTGGCAGTGGCAGGATGTGATGGTTTAAATGTCAAGGGTGCCCCTCAGATAAGTTTGTGAACATTGTTACCCAGTTTGTGGTTCTATTTCGTGGACATTGTGAAACCTTTAGCTTATTGAGCTGAGTTGAGGAAGCAGGCTTCATGAGTGCTAGCCCAACTCTGATTTTGAACAAAGCTCTCTGTTTTCTGATTTGCTGAGATGTGAACAAGGCATTTTATAATTCAGCTGCTAATGACAGGAACTGGTTCCATCATTATAATTGACAATGTTCCCTCAAATAATTAATATAATTAAATCCTTATTCCATTATTGGCCTTATGCTAAATACTTGATCACAAAAACGGGAATAATAACAAATACAGAAAGTGTCTCCCAGAGACTCATTGGTTAAAAGTTTGATTCTCAGCCTGTGGAGCCATAGGAAAATTATGAAATTGTAAGGGTCACACCTTGGTCCTAACTCATGCCTTTCTAGGAGATATTAGAATCTTGGTGATTCATGCCTCTCTCATTTAATTTTCTAGTCATTAGAAAGTAAATAGGCTTTCCTTACCATGTACTCCTAGAATAAAGTACTTTATGGTTGAAGATCTAAACCAACTTTATGCCAAAATGAACTTGATCCAAAACTTCTAAACCAAGAACAAAAGTGAAACTTATTTTTCCCTTTAAACTAATAATATCACATATTTCTCACAATAAAAAAAAATTAAAATGAAGAAAATTGGTAGAGATCAATGTGCTTTCTGATTTGATTATACCTGAAGTGATAAGGGGAAATTCTGAGTTGGTTTTGTAGGAAGATTTTGGAAACATTTATAGGCATAGGTGTTTGGGTCTAGGCTTTAACCCAGTCCCTGGCATCCATGTATCCAAGGAGTCTAATGTGTTTTGGGTGGAAAATTTCATCCCAAGTCCCCTTCTCTGGGAGTTGCCTCAGTCCAGACTCCACGTCCAAGAAAGCTCGCCAAATGGTGACCCCCTCCCCAGAGAGGCTTAAGATGACTCAGCTTAAGACGACTCCCAAGGGCTATTTAAACTGCTCCCCAGAGAACAAACACATCATCTTCCCAGTTTTCCTTTCCCCTCTCCATAGTTTTCTGGTCTTCCTTCCAGTCTTTGTCCCTGAGGGGACTAGAAGGCTACCTGGGAGCACTGGCATCCATTAAACCCGGGCTTTTTATAATTCCATTTGGTCTGGTTTGGATTATTTCATCAGCTGAGAAGTTTATTGGGACATAAAAAACTTTTCATCTGAGAATTCCACCAAGGGGCCTTCCCCCCCCCCCCCCCCCCCCCCCCCCGCCACCACTTGTTCCAGGGCTATGTGTTGGAAAACACCCTTCTCCCCTGCACCTGCTTGCTCTCTGCCTGGCTAAGATTGGCTTTATCTCATTAAGTTCCCCTTTTCCTAGTCACTGCCTGTAGGGCCCAGGGCCTCATACATTTTTTGGGCCATCTGTTGAAGTCATGGACCATGTCAGGCGCCCAACCTGATTTCATAAGACAAGGACCTGCCTTGCCCCTGTGAAGTTCCTTCAGCAAGAGATGTCCTTCTAAGGAATTTCCCACCCCTCTCTTATTTTGACTCAAAAGTCTATCTTGTTGAGCACTTTGTGCTACGCTTTGAGTCCTAAGTCTTGGCATAGATGTGCAAATGGCCACCTCTAATCCAGATCCTCTAATGCCCTTGGGCTGCTTTTTACAAAAATCTTTTTAAATTGGGGCTATCTAATACCTTACATCCCTTAACACTTAAAATTTTGCCAATGTAAAACAAACAAGCCCTCATATGCCCATGGTTTCTGGATGCTGTGCTCCTGCTCCCCCTCCCCAACCTCCCTCCCTCATTCTTTAGCTGTTTATTGATTGTCTGCATTACTGGCATTAATCATGCTGGGACTCTCTCTACAATGGATCCGTTCCCCCTGTCCTTCCACTCTAAAACTGTATAGGTGTTCCATACTTTTGTTTCTGTTCTCCCTTACAGCATCTGCTAATCTAGTCCTTAATGGGACCACCTGTGTGCTTCCCTGGCTGAATTCAGCAGCCTACACAAGGATTTAAACTTGATCAGCTGACACAGGTTCAAAAAAAGCTTTTGTTTGTCTGTTAAAATAATTTGGCCATACTGTGCTTTTTTATGTGTACATGTATATTTGTTTCCATAATATGCTTGTTTTATGTCTCTGTGTGTATGTGTGCTTGTTTTAAAATCTGTAAAACTTGTAACTCCAGATTACAACAGCTCTAAAATATTTACAAACATGTTGGTAGCCACCATTTTGACCTAAGTGCCGTCTTTGGTAAGAGTACCTATGTGTGCTGAACCTTCCAAGTAGACACTCCACTTGCAATATTCTTACTAAATTTTCTTTGACTTACTAAATATTCCTTCTAATCCTCTTGCCTCTACTAACATTGGTAAGCTGTAACTGATTGGGCAACTATATGTTTAAGTTTAAATTATATGTCTAATTTAGATACACCTGACAGGTAGTGGTACCCTGACTCACAAGTGCTTTTACAGATCTAGAAGTATGCCACTTAAAAGAGCTTCTTATGACAGAGAGACATACCAGCTCCTGAAGCATCCTATAGTACCTCCAAGAAGATACATTGTTGCAGAAGACCTTCTGCCTTTGGGTATAGCCATACACAGCAAAAAAGCCTTCCACCTCATCAGCTTTCTGGACATTACACCTGCCAAGAAAGCTAGACTAAATCCTACATGGAAAGAAAAATCTTCAGGCCTCCTAGACTCAGCAGCTAATGGCAAGTACTGCTTTCTAAGACTGGTTTACACCAAAGACTATGGAGAAACTTGGGATTGCCTGTGTAGCTAAAAAGTGTCTTTTTAAATGCTCATTTATCCCTCTTAGATCTGTCCAAAGGCATTTGATAATTAAGATACTGGAAAAAATATACAACAGGTGTGCCTCTTTCACAGACTTACATTCCAGGATGAACAGGTTTCAACTATATCTTCAGAGGTCCAGAGTTTTCAATTTTCTTTGTCTCCTAAAATGTTCATGCCTTTTAACCTAAAGCCATAGCCTTTTGCTATGACACCAAAGTGTAAATCTGTTCCAGTTGTCATACAGATACCTATAGGTTCAAAAAAAAAAAGTTCTACCGCAGTATCAAAAATCAGGTTTGGGCCGGGCGGTGGTGGCGCACGCCTTTAATCCCAGCACTCGGGAGGCAGAGGCAGGCGGATCTCTGTGAGTTCGAGACCAGCCTGGTCTACAAGAGCTAGTTCCAGGACAGGCTCCAAAGCCACAGAGAAACCCTGTCTCGAAAAACAAAAAAAAAAAACAAAACAACAAAAAAAAAAATCAGGTTTGGTAGAAAACTAACAGTCTCCAGAACCTATTTTAAACCCACCAATTTTCAAGCATATTTTACAGGTCACTCTTGCTCTCTGGGCCAATACCAACTTACAGAGGGCCTTCTAGACAATGCCAACACCTGCACCTGCTTCTAAAACTTCATTCACCATTGATACTACCTCTCCTGGCTCAAATGGACACCTACCAACTAAAATCTGGTTTTAAAGGGCATATCTGCACTCATGTCTCACTTATTCACATACGTCTCTCCTGTACAACCAAGGCACATCTCTGTCCCATTCTTTCTGGCAGTTAATGACCCTTCCTGAAGGGGAAGCCCAGCCAATCACCTTGTTTGTAAGGTGTGTCCCCCTTAGGCTAATATCTACTTATAAAATCTTGTGGGCCTGCCGCCCGTCTGCTCATTGTTTTCCTGCACTCCTTGCTGGAACCTTGGATTTGTAAGTTCCCTTTTATTTCCTTTATTAAAGCTGAATATTATATATATTAAAGCTAGTCTGGTTAATCATAACTGCCCATCAACCACGCCCCTTCACCTTCCCATGACTAGCCCTATTCATAGGGCTGATAATAGCAATCTATTTTTTTTCCTAGCCACCTGCCTTTCCATCTCCCTCAAGGAATAGATGTCCATGATCTCCAGGATAACAGTAAACCAGATGCCTCTCCAGCCACACACCTCCTGCTGAGTGTGAGTCCACCAACTCTCAACTCTCTCCTCTCCCACACCTCCCCATGACCATAGGAAGTAGCCAGACTTAAGCCAACACCCCTATACTCAAAGAGTCTGGGATGTTTTGTTGGAAGCATCACCTCAGTCCCTAAGATCCTTATACCCAAAGAGTCTGGAATATTTAGGTCCAGCCTCTGGCATCCATGTATACAAGGAGTGTGGATTGTTTGAGTCCAAAGTTCCATCCCAAGCCCCCTCCTCTGGGAGTTGCTTCAGTCCAGACTCCACCTCTGAAAAAACAGTGACCCCTCCCCACAGAGGCTCAAGACCACTCCCACAGTGAATTTAAACTGACCCCCAAAGAATGAACTAGTAGTTTTCCCAGTCTTCCTTTCCCCTCTCCATGGTCCTTCTCTCTTCCTTTTTCCTCTCTGTGGTTTTTTTTTTTGTTCTTCCTTCCCATTCTCCATCCCTGGTGGGCTGGAAGGCCACCTGGGAGTGCTGGTATCCATTAAACCTGGGCTTTTTCTATTTTGATTGATTTGGTCTGATCGTGTCAACGGAAAGGTTTGTTGGGTCAGAAAAACTTTTCAATAGGGTGCAAAAAACTTAGAATTCTGTAAACACTGTTTATGTGTCAGTTCTGATGTGTAGTTGGAAGATTGGTTTAGGGCAGAAATGTGAAAATCCAAAGTTATGCTTTCTCAGCTTCTCATGATGTCTCAGTTAATGTTCTATTGCTGTGAAGAGACACCATGACCACTGCAACTCTATAGAGAAACGTATTTAAGTGAGGTTTGCTTGCATTCAGAGGATTAGTCTATTGTTATTGAAACCTCAAATCCCACCTCCAGTGACATACTTCCTCCAACAAGACCATAGAGTCCTAATTCTTTCAGATAGTGCTGCTTCCTATGATGCTTCCTATTGGGGCCATTTCATTCAAACCACCACACATGAAATTAAATCTTTATTAGAAATTGAAATAGAAGTCATGTATGCTATACTCTGACAAGTACTTATAATATTTTTTGCTCTAATACTTCTGGGTGAATACTAAAAGTTGTGACGTAACTAATCTCTCAGTAGAAATTTCAGGACAGAACAGTACTCAGAGGAAACCATGGGCACTCTTGACTTCTTTGAATCAAATTTACATTAAGAATAAAGAGTGTGTCTGTCCCCTTCCTTTTGACTTGAGTTGAATCAAAGGATCTTTCCTCATGGCAGTTGTGAAGCAGAGAATAGGAGATAGAGGCCATGGGAAAGATATAAGTTAAATGAATGTCTTAGGAGCTGCCTTTTTCTAACTATTCCAACCTACCTATAATGAGATTATATTTTTATAGCTAAATCATTATATTAAGTCATTGCTACGGTCAGAGGCCTCATAAGGTTTCAAGAATTGGATCAACCAGTTGGCGAACTAAGCTTTCAACACCTAAATATTTTATGGGATTATGTTTCACAGCCAATGGATAGCAAGGAACAACAAAGTTCAGAACTGAAAATATTGGGAAGCTGGTGTTTTGTGAGAAGAAAAGCAAATTAGCAGTTGCTGTAGATTAGCTCCACTGAAGGAAGCAGATACCTATATCCCAGAAGAAAAATAGCTTAAGGTCATCTTTGGCCTCAACAGATTGTTTTCTATTGCAAACTCTTAGGTACAAAGCTTTAAACACACTTCAAGTACTTTCATTTGATAAGAAAGCCCCAGGGAATGCTATTCCAAAGAAACATCCTTGAGATTTGTTTTTCTAGAACTTGTTATCTATATTCATCTGTAAAGGCACTCAGAAGCTGGTTCAACCTTGATTCCAGCAGGCCTTTTACAGCTCACACAAGTGGCATGATAATTTCTGTTATAGAATACCAGTTCTTCAGGCATGGAAAAGGCTGAAGTTTTGGAGACATGGGAGTTTACACAAGCTTTCAAAAGTAATCCTTGGAGAATAGTTATTGTGTTTTAGAGACCCAACAATAGGCTCCTGGCTGAGTGATATGAAAAGTTGTAAAAGCGAGGCTGAATTTGAAAAAGGAAAAAAAAAAGATGTCAGGATGTCATAGCTGACATGATTAGGAACACAGACAACCAGAAGCTATAGGTAGTGAATTAGGCCATTTTAAGGCAATGACCACATGCACTGCAACCAGCAAGGTTACTGGGGCAGGATTTCACAAGGCTCTTGCCACTGACTACATCTTCATGTTTCCTGGATCCTAGGAAATTTATTATTGGATGCTTGGGTTCAGTTCTGCTTTGGTAGTTTCCTCCACACTGTTAGGCCACAAAGTGCATCACCAAATGACAACACTGTAATGGCCTGTCCTGTCTCTTTAAGAGACAAGCCATGCCCACTCCCTCTCTCCCCCTCCCCCATCCATTGAGGCTACAAATACTGCTTACAATGTCTTAAGATAGCCGTCCATGGTCAACCCAGGCCAGAGTCTTACCAGGTAAACCGGTTTATTGTCAGGGAAGCAGAAATGTAAACTCAGCAATCCTCCTAAACCGTGCAATGTGACTTTCTATATGTCAGGAAAGCCACTACTTCCCTCTACAGTAACTCATGAGGACAAGGTGCATGTAGCTCCCAAAGAATCCAAACAGCCAGGCAGCACTCCACACCCGCTGCTGACTAGCATATAAAATCTGCTTGTTTTCCTGTAGAGGTGCTGTTCTTTAGTCTCAGGGGACAGCTGAGCAATTTGTCCCCCAATAAACAGGTTTTCTACCCACAGAGTGGTCGAGTTCACTGATTTTGCTGCGCTCATTTATACTGATTACTGTCCTATTCTTCCCTTTCTAATTGTGAATGTTTATCCTTGTGCTGTTTCAGATGGTAATGATTGTTTTTAACAGTGACTCACACCCGAGTCTGACTTTGGTCTCAGAAGGTCCTTTTGAACCATAAACAGTTACGCAAGGTTTTTAGAAAATTCTCGATGTAGACTAAAGTTCTTTTGATATTAAGAGGATGACTTAAACTTTTAGAATTCAGAGGAAGGAAATTTTCATTAAGAAATGACTCCCCAGAGCCTAGTCATTAAATGCTTGAGTGTTCTGTTTTTGGGAGGTCCTGGCTCCCTCGGGGTCGGGGGGGGGGGGGGGGGGGGGGGGGGGGGGGGAAGGGGGTGGAGGAAGGGCTGCAGTGTGTTTCTTTTTCCATTGCTTCAAATCTATATAACTGATATTTTTTTGTTTGTTTCCTGGATTGTTATTAGATGACCAAGCCCTCCTTGGTAACATACTCTTCCCATGGCTACTGTGTTTTTTTACAAGGTCAAAGCAACAGAGCTAAGCAATCATGAACTAGAGAATGTGGGAATGTAAGTCCTTCCCTCTTTCTGTCCTGATTGTTATCTCAATCATTTTGTCATAGTGATGTAATGCCAAACAGTAAACACTTTCTCTTAGGTGATTATGTAATGTTCCATGGTTTGAAGTCCAGGACTTCAAAGTTTATAACACTGAGTAAATGAAGGAAGCAGGAGTTGGCTAGCCTGTTTTAAAGCAAAAAAAAAAAAAAAAAAAAAAAAAAAAAAAAAAAAAAAAAAAAACAATGAGATCATTGTAGAAGGACCTAGAAATATACAAGTGTTTGTTTTCTTCTCCATAGTGTGTTAGCTTTCTGCTCTGAATAGATTATGTAGAAAATCCTTTAAAAAAAGAAGTTTGTTGGGCTGGAGGGATAGCTCAACAGTTAAGAGCACTGGCCGCTCTTCCAACAGACCTAGGTGCAATTCCAAGCACTCATAAACATCTCACAATTGTCTGTTCAAAGGACTTTTGTACCCTCACACTGACATGCATGCAGGCAATACATAAAATCAATAAAATATTTACTAAAAGTGGACAATCAGGCATTAAAAATAAAGTTTGTATCATTTCACCAGTAAAAGAACTGAAACAGTACCACAGTCTTGTTCTACAGATCACTGCTTCTATTGCCACAAACAATAAGGTGGGGACTCCAGAAATAAGAGATGGCTATTATGGAAAAATCCCATACCCTGTGAATATGTATTACACTCACGAGTTAAGAAAAAGCTGACAGGCCGGTAGCTGGGCAGGAAGTTATATGGGAAAGCCAAACTGAGAATGATGGGAAGAAGGAAGGCAGAATCATGAGATGCCAGCCAGTCTCTAGGGAAGCAGGATATGAAGAAAATAAGTTAACAAGTCATGAGTCACTTGGCAAAACATAAAGTATGGGTTAAATTTAAAAGTAAGAGTTAGCTAGTAACAAACCGGAGACCTTGGCTGATCATTTACTATTCATATTCGACCTGAGTCAGTTATTTGGAACCAGGCAGTCAGGACAGAAAATGTCTGCTTATAGATAGCTACTCTTGGGACACTTGGTATTGTGTGTGTGCTGAGGAGAGGGTGACTGGAGAGTCCAAGTACTTGATCATACACATACAAATATCAATGATATAGGAAGAAAACAATGAAAATACTTTAAATTCTACCTAAATATGTATTTCTATAGTGATATTTTGTTTATGATCTAATAAATAAAGTTTGCTTGATGGTTAAAGTGCAAAGCTAGCCACGCTAGTCAGCCATTCAAATGAGGTACCACACACCTTTAATCCCAGCAGCCACACTAGTTGGTCATAGAGGCCTGGCAGTGCTGGTGCATGCCTTTACTACCAGCACTAGAGAGGAATATAATGCAGGATGAGACAGGAACTCTTTCTCTTTTCAGCCTGAAGGTTTCATAGAGGTAAGAGCTCTAAACGGTAAACACTTTCTCTTGAGTGATTATGCAATAGTAGTTCCATTGTTTGGAGTCCAGGAATTGGTTTTTAAGGACAGTTTGTACCACAGTGTAAATGAAGTTGGCTTCTTTACTTCTCCGATCTTTCAGTCTGAATCCCAATATCAGTCTCTAGATTTTTATTAGTCATGCTACTATTTGCATGTGAGAATGTGTTTAAATTGCTGAAACTAGGTGCTAATACAGTATATCTTCTTTTATAACCATCCTCTCATTCCCCTTTAAAGAAATATCATAAATTGTTTCCTTTTAGAAAACAGTCTTCACTGTGTTGCGTGCTCCATGAAATATTAATCTACTCTCTGCTCCTCTGCATATTCCTCCTGTATCCCCTTGCAGGACTTACATCATGAAGGTAAATCAAATGCTATTCCTTTCAGAAAATCTTCTTCTCCCCATCAATATGGAAGATAGCCATGTGAAATACCCCAAAACAAATGCTGTCATTAAGCTCTTGGGAAACATAAGGAAGTTTTCATGATCTCATGGCTCAGCCTGTTCTTGCTAGACCTTATTTCTGTAATATAATAACTTTCTAATATAATGATTCTCTTCAGTTATCGCTCTGATTCAGGCCAAAATGAAATCTCATTTACCAATTAATAATGGTTATAAAGAGACATGCCCTAAGAATGATATCAACATTTTTACATCTTTTTCTCATTTAATGCTTACAGACTGTAAAATATCATTGCAGTTTCATAATTAAACAATGAAGATGTACATAATATAAGAAACTTAAAGAAAGTATCCAATAAGAACTAAAATAGGAACTGAATCTATACCTCTTGTTTAAGAAAGCTATAGACAATCATTATGTATATTTATAGTCATATATTTATTTTCATATATCCTTATGCAAATTTTCTCTGCTATGACAATATAGCACAGACTAGGTAAATTATAAACCACAGATATTTATTTAACATAGACCTATATACTGAGAAATTTAATCTCAGAGTGCCACACTTTGTATTTGATATAAGCCCATTTCCTGATTTATAGGTGATACCTCTGGGTTATATGTTTGCTTATTGGAAGAGCTTCTTTTAAAAGATTCCAGCTCCATGATGAGAACATACACTCATGAAATATCAACTTTCAGTTTTAAATCTTATAAATTCTGTTTTTATTGATTTGGTGAATGGTGTTAATTATATGACTTCTGGTGAAATAAAATATTGATATTATTCTTATACATACATATATGTATATATGATTTCTAATATGTATATATTAAGGTGAACCACATAACACATATTCTATTGTACCTTCATGTATAATATTTTCTATCCAAATATCAATTATGTAGATAATATAAAATGTTTCATCAAAGCTTGAATTGGGTGATTTAATGCAGAAAATACATTCTCTACTCTCTGTGGAAAGAGGCTCAAATATCTGAAGTTTGGATTTTTAGAAAAAGGTGATTCTGACACATTACATTTTCTTCAGTAAAAACACTGATACTGAGAAAAATAAAATATACTTTCTTACAAAAATTACATCTCATAATATACTAAGATTTTCCACCACAGTGTTCACTCTTTAGTAGCAGTAACTATGCTGAGTAAAATTTGTAAGAACAGAAAAGTATCAGCCCTGCACAACATGTCTTTAGAATGCCATGTACACTAATCTGGACAGAACTAAACAAATCCCACTTCAAGTAAGACTACCATCTGTTGACAAACAGTGACCAGTTTTCAGTTATCCTCCATGAAATCCATGTCATTATCAGAGGTTTTAGTATTGCCCAGGCCTACTGAGTAGATCCCAAGAAACTCTGCCTACATTTATTTCGTGAAGCAGGATGTAAAACTTAGTTGATTCATCACTGTGAATACTTACTGGTATGCGATAACCAAGTGAAGAGTGAGATTAGGTACTAGGCCTGGCTGAGATCTGTGCATGTGTGATGTGGTTCTAAAGAAGGTATTAACATGATTTATCTTTATTTTCTTCTGTGCAGCTAAAATTGAGAAGTATATTCTGTAAGTGTGTTTTATCTTTTTAAATGTAACTTCTTCAATTATGATAACCCTGATATATCATGGGCACATAAAGCTTTTAAGATGTTTACATATGACTATAGTAGCAACATTTTTGTGGATTTTGTTTGCATTATCTTTAACATATTTCATATGACCAGATTTCTATACATGTTTATTATTTAATAAGTATGCTTGCTTCAATAATGTAGCATTTAAGCAATATCACTAAGTCCATGGGAAAAATCTTTTAGTTAAGTAACATATTGTGGATGCAGATATATCTGGTTTTATTTTTGTCTCTTGAAAACTAGAGATGATATGATAGAAGAGTACCTTCCTGAGTGTGATTGCTATTTCTTTGCTAAAGCAATGTACAAGTTAAAAAAATCATAAACCTATTATTTGGAGAACTCTGTTGATATGTTGGAGAATGCAAATTGTAGTTTGTAAAACAGAGTCAAACTGTGATCTCTGCAGAAGACTTTCTCTGTCTATATTCATCACAGAAGTGTCATTCTCACTATAAAACTCATAATTAAAGTCAAAGTCTCAGTTGAATATTAGTATATCATAGTGATTTTTCTTAAATGGAAGTTACAGTGGTAGTTTATGTAGTATTGTTGAAATACAAAATAATTTATTTAAGAAAGCAATATGCTTTTAGATAGTTTTATTTGAATCAATCTACTTTCATCTAACAATGATGCTTATCTGACGAAAAAGTCCACTTATTTGAAAAGCATTAAATCGAAATGAGAAATATAGAGTCTGGTAGTCATTCATTCTTGTGGGATCCTTCTAATGATGTGAATACCATTGGTTAATAAAGTAGCTGCTTTGGGCCTATTGCTCTTTTTCTCGGTCACACAGACTCCTAAAATAATCACACAGAAACCATATTATTTGCAATACTATTTGATCAGTAAATAATATAAGCATAATTATGGCTAACTCATATCTTAAATTAATCCACTCCATTAATCTGTGTATTGCCATGATGCTATGGCTTACCAGGTAAAGTTCTGGCATCTGTCTCTGGTGGGACTACATGACTTTTCCCTGCTCTGCCTTCTTTCTCCCATTATTTGGTTCAGATTTCCCCACATATCTCTACTCTACCCTATCAGGGCACACCAGTTTTTTTATTAACCCATGGTTTTCAGAGAATAAAGAGGAGCATCCACATCATTGCAGTGCAGAACAAGGCAATGTGGGAATTCCAAGCAGATAGAGGAGGAGAGAGTAGGCTAAGCAAAAGAGAAGCCATTTAGCTGCTGTAGAAGACGACACTGGATGCTAGAGGTAAACTTACCAGTAGGCCACAACCATGTGGCAATACACCAATTAATAGAAATGGGTTAATTTAAGGTATAAGAGCTAGTCAATATGAAACATGAGCTAATAGACCAAGCAGTGTTGTAATAATACAGTTTCTGTGTGATTATTTTGGGTCTGGGAGGCTGGGAAATGAATAAACAGTCTCCAGCTACAGATTAGCACCAAACTACAAATAATTTTCCGTGAAGATCAATTCTAAATAAATAGATTTCTAATAGTTAAATCATGAAACTCATTAGGACTGATGTCGGAGTCCCTTCTGTGTGCTGTGATTACCATTAATGAATAAAGGAGCTGCTTTGAGCCTATAGCAAAGCTATAGGGGAACAGATCTAGGTGGGGAAAACTAAACTGAATGCTGGGAGAAAGAAGGCTTCTCTCTGATGTAGTCTCATCAGGGACAAATGGATGTACTTTATCTGGTAAGCCACAGTCACATGGCAATAAACAAATTAATAGAGATAGTTTCAATTAAGAAATAAGATTTTATCATTAAGAAGCTAGAGCTAAGGGTCCAAGTAATGATTATTTTGGTTCTGGGCATCTGGGATGAACAAGAGACCTGCTGCTACAAATTGGTGCCAAGGTGGCTAACTAAAATCCACTTCAAAGCTTAAAAAGTAATTTTAAACACAAAAGAACAGAGTTAAGCATGGCTTTTTGGTAGCCAGCATTTTGCTGGTGGTGTACCAAAGCTCCTTTAAGAGAAGTCTTCCTGGTTCAGCACTAGCAGGAAAAAGATGCACTGTTTTAAAGTGCCTGCTTTCTGAGCCTTGCTGCCTACATGACCTCTGGCTCTTTTGCGAGATGGAGTACTTGGATGGGGTTTGTGAGTAGACTGCTACAGTTTGCTTAATGGTGATATTGACTAGTTGTGTGCCTGAGAATGGGGCTGTATGCACAGCTCTCAGAGGCATGAGCAGCTCCATCATGCTGAACTGGATAGGCAAGCAGGAAATACTGTATATATCATAGTAATGGCACAGCTTACGTTTTAGACTTGGTGGGAAAACAGGAAGTATTGTATATACCATCATAATGGTGCAGCTTAAGTTTAAAGAAGCACTTAACATTTAAAAAAGTTCTCCTAGACAGTAAAGAATAACAGATATGTAACGAAGACAAATCCAGATGAGTCATAGTGTTGGATAAAAGTATGTATGCTTGGAAGAGAGAGGAAAAAGAGTATAAAGAGTCATAAAATAAGGTTAATGCTTTAAAAAAGGGTAAAGTCTTTAAAGAGACAGTACAGATAGTTATAGATTAAAAGGAGTAAAGAAAAATAAGTCACATAAAAATGGAAAATTCACAGAATCTAGATTTTATATGTATGTATGTGTGTGTGTGTGTGTGTGTGTGTGTGTGTGTGTGTGCTATCTTTAATTTTTTAACTGTAAATGAGCTAAGTACAGAGAAACATTTCATTTTATGGGCTGTTAAGATAAATCAACATGTATATTATACAGGTATCATAACTTCCAAATTTGAGTCTAAGGATATGTTGCTTTGGAAAAGAGGTTCTTCTCTTGTTTCCACAGAGAATGAGAACCTGAAAATTTCTTCCAGACTGGTGTGGTTTAATAAAACAAGACTCCTCAATGGTCTCTGTGAACACCCCCCAAAATTATCATGCCCAACAATCAGCAGAAAACAGTATAGAGAATACTATACCCATATTCCTAAATATTGTCTATAAATATTTGTTTATATTAAAGGGAGATATGATATAGATATGAATAATTTGTATTGGTATGGATCTTGATTTAATACAAATTTAAGGTCAATTTTGTTATATGTATATGTATTTCTGATCTGATTAAGGTATTGTGTTTGTATAGCTCATTTACAAATGTAATGTATAATTACAAAATAAGTTAACAGATACTCATCTGTAATAGTCAAGCTTATAATCATGTTAGTTAAATTTTCTAGATGTATAGAGATATATTTCAGTTATATTCTTTAAATCCTCCAGAGACCTTCAGAATTTGGCATGTAAAATGTTTTAATAACTTAGAATTTTCATGACAATGAGACACATCTGCTTGTGGCAGCACCAATTACTTTGAGAGGAAGATGGGCATCGAAGAGGCTCGTTAGTCATTTGGGCAAAAAATTGCTCTTGCCTGGACTGCTTAACTGAACATGTAGGACCCACAGAGAAATGACTGCTAAACTTACCTAAAGATGAGACAATCCTTTGGGGTTCTTGCTTCATGAAAGAAAGACATTCTTCAGGACACAGAAGAAAGTGACTGACAAACTGCCAATATAGGTTGAACTGTCTTTGAAATTTCCTGCTTTATGGAAAGGTCTGCTGCATACTATGGGTCTGTAGGCTGAAGTCAGATACCCCAACAGTACAGAAGAACTTTGGGTAACTGACCAGGCAGTGAGGTGTCTCTGTCAATTCTAGAGTTTTTGAAGTTGCTTACAATGTACTTTCTGTTTTCTTTGGTAATATTATATCCTTCTGGAGTCTTTGTGGAGTTGAAGAATTTATAGTTATAATTATTGTTTTTATTAGTTATAATAAAATATAAAGTAGATAAAATATTGTAACTGTAATTCTTGTTTGATACCTGTTTTGTTATATGTAATTTTACTATGTTAAAGCTAAAACCTTCCTTTTTATTTAAACAGAAAAGGGGTGGTGATGTGAGAGTTTCTTCTGTGTGCTGTGATTATCATTAATGGATAAAAAAACTGCTTTGGGCCTATATTAGAGATATAGGGGAACAGAGCTCCTTGGGGAAAACTAAACTGAATGTTGGGAGAAAGAAGGGTAGACTTAGAGAAAAGCCATGTAGTCCCTCCGGAGACAGATGGACAGAACTTTATCCAGAAAGTCACAGTCATGTGGTGATAAACAGATTAATAGAGATGGGTTAAATGAAGATATGAGTTTACCAATAAGAAGCTAGAGTTAATGGACCACACAGTGATTTAATTAATACAGTTTCTGTATGATTATTTTGGTTCTGGGCAGCCAGGATGAACAAGCAGCATGCTGCTATACTAGGACAATGACTAATTTTGATTTATGCTGTATTTTAGAATTTGAAATATGCAGATGATTCAAACTGACTGTACATAAAATAAAGGCTTAAAATCTTCACAAGGAATTTGCATTGAAGGATACTTAGATCATTTATAACATCTGCTTATTTTACATGTAAGCAACTTCTTTAGAAGGACACAGCTAGCTCAACATAAGGTGAGTTTGGAATCTCTTTCTAGATTCTGAATTCGGTTTAGTGTCTGTCCCTAGATGATACCTACTAATCTCAGTATGTTACAAAGAATTGATAAGAGAAAATAGATGTTATGAAATAAAAAACATTAAATGCAAAGAATGAAAAAATGGTGAAAATATATAAGCCTGAATTTACTTCAAACATAGAGAAATTTAACAAAATATTCAAATGTTCTTTCTTGGAAAAAGGTTTTCATAAATCATGCCAAAAAAAAAACAAAACTGTTGCTAACAAGTTGATCCATAGTTACGTCCAATGTTTTGTTTTTTTTGTTGTTTTTTTTTTTTTTTTTGCATGCATGGGTTGTGCTCTTTATTTTCCATTTTCTCCTCAAATCACTTGGGTCTTTGGCTTTTTTTCTTTCTTATTTCACAGAAATATTTTCATTAGAATTTCAGGGTCAGCCAGATGGCTTAGTGGCTAAAGGTATTTCCTGCTAAACCTGACAGTGAGAGTGTGAACTGCAGAGCTCATGGGAGAAAACTAAATTCAACAAATTGTCCTCTAAACTCCAAATGTACAAGTGCATATACACTACATCCACACACAGAAACACACACACACACAATAATAAATAAATAAACAAACAAACAAATAAATAAATAAATAACTGGAAAGATTTTAATAGTATAAATGATTTTGACATGAGTGGTTAATTTTTTGTTTACCTTTACCAATATTTGTTTCTTAGATATTTTTTGCTACTTCAAAATACTGTTTTTACTCACTTATGCTTATGGCTTTCTTCTAATACCTCTGGACACTTTTATGTCACATTTGCTGAATATTTATCCTTGTCAGATATTTAAAAGTGACTCCTACAAAGTTTTTACTTATTCTTTTTTACATTTTCTCATCCTCTATCTAGAAGATCTCAATCATTCCATAGTTTCAATTTATTTTCTATACAAGATCATTTAAGTAATTATCCCAAATCTAATTCAGTATATAAGAAACCTAACGTGTACTCATTCCTTTCTTATTAGGCTTATATGCCTCTAAGTTCTTTTGAAGCTCACTACCTGTTGACAAAGGTTTCTTTCCTTCTCAATCCTACAGCTATTCAGTCCCAAAGAAACACACAAGGTCTACATTAATAATAAACTGTTGGCCTATTAGCTTAGACTTCTTATTAACTCATAACCTATATTAGCCCATAATTCTTGTTTATGTTAGCCACATGGCTTGGTACCTTTTATCAGTGAGGTATTCTCATTTTGTTTCCTCTGCAACTGGGTGGTAACTGCAGAGTGAGTCTTTCCTCTTCCCTAATTATAGCTGATGCAGGTATCTCAAATAGCCTCAACCAGAAAAAAAAGAATAATATTCTGAACTGTATATACAATATGCCATCCAGTATTCCTTAACATTAATCAATAGGTATTTGTACGTTTTAGTAAACTTCTCATTTATAAAATGCAATATAAGAGACTAGGCTCTTGGTTCAATGTAGCTGAATATAATGGGAAGGTAACACACAATAAGTATGCACACAAAAACACTAATTTCAAGATATCTTCAAATATTATGTGAAATTTTTTGGAGGTAGTAAAGGAATTAAATGTTGATATAGATCGTGTGTGAGAACAATTTTTTAATGACCCAGTTGTTCTTATGAGAAAAATTAGTGAAATGATATAAGATATCAATGATTAGTCAGAGGAACTAAGACAAGGTAACAAGATCCAAACAGGCTAGCAGAACAAAGCAAGGCTTATGGTGTGGGACAATGGTCTGTATTCTGTCAATTATATTTTAAATAAACACCAATTGGCAAGTAGCCAGGCAGGAAGTATAGGTGGGACAACCAGAAAGGAAGTAGAGGCAGGTCAATGAGAACAGGAGAATTCTGGGAAGAGGAACGCCCATTCCTCTGCAGTTTTGACCCAGTCATAGAAGAAACAAGATGTGACTTCCTTGCTGAATAAGGTACTGAGCCACGTGGCTAACATAGACAAGAATAATGGGCTAATATAAGTTATAAGAGTTAATAAGAAGCCTAAGCTAATGGGCCAATCAGTTTATAACTAATGTATACCTCTGTGTGATTTCTTTGGGACCTAATGGCTACAGAAAAGCTGGGCAGTACAGAAACCCCTAGTCAACAGGCTTAGAGAGCATATCTGAGGAAAAGTGAATCTGGGGAACAGAAAACTATTACTGAACAGTTTATAAAAACAAAACTTAGGTGGGCCAATGGTGTGTGCATGTGTGTGTAAGAAACAACTTCACATACTCGTGAAAGACCCTTGTCTATATGAAGTTCATAGTCTATTTGTAGCTTAATAGAAGGCAACTGGAATTAAGGTCAGTCCTTTGGAATTCTTTCTTAGATTAGTCAAAGGTAGAGTGTTATTAATTCTCTGGTGGCAAAATCCGAAAGGTATGATGAGAAGAAGTTAGAAACTATAGCACCAAGGTGCGTAGATGTAAAAGCACAATACAAAATAATGCCAGCAGTAGGAGAGATAGAACAACAAAACACTGTATGGGTTCTGCACTCACTATGCATTAATTAATAAGGAGTCCTTTCAAATGTTTATGTGTGACAGCAATTCAGCATAACTTTTCTTGGACCTCTCTTTCAGGTTTCCTCGTACATGGCAAGAAGATGCTGGCTGAGCATAAACCATCATACTTTCCAACTTCAGTGAAGGAAGGATTGCATTCCCAGGCCATAGTTACTTGCAGCATTCCATACCACAATGCACAGGTTAAAAAACTAAATATCCCTATGATTTGTTAGCTTCTGACCACCTACTACCCAAACTTCCCCACCACACTGGTTCTAGCAAGGGAGTTTTCTTCATCAAAATATTCCCACCGGGAAAACAATAAAGAGACTACTAGTAAGGCATAATTAATAATCTTTAAAAACCCAGATTTTGAAGTGACATTTCATATATTTGATATATCTCATTTGTTAATAGTGAGTCAATATTTCCATCTGCTGCTCAAGAGAATATTTATGAGACTAGAGTACCTAGTTGTTTGGATCCTTACCACAATCTACCATAGGATGTATAAACACTTATATATTTATCAAGTCCCCAAAAACTTACTCTATTGTAACCTCCGCTCAAAGAATAAGATTCAGTTCTCAATCCTGGTTGAGTACTTATCATCCTGTGACTTGTGATTATTCACTTTAGTTCTATAACACTCCCTCATGATGAGCAAACAAGCATCACCTGGACAAGCATGCTTGCTACTTTTCTTGTTCTCATGGAAGTAAGGGTTGATAGTTGGTGGTTTCTTGGTGGCAACAGGAGTGTAATTCTCTAACTCCTCATGTCCTTTACTTTGGCTAACCAGGAAGCAGGAGGTTAACACTAAGAGGGCCCAGAGTATAATATCTCAAAGCCTGTTCTGAGGGGTGCACTTCTTTTACCAAGGCTCTGACTCCCAAACTACCTTGCAAAGCAACCTAGCAACTGTGGACCAATGTTCAAATGTGATTCTGTAGGTAACATTTCAGATCAAAATAACAGAAAGAAGCTTTCCAAACTTCAATAGCCCTGGATTCTCAGGATACTTAGAAACAATAAAAAGTTATTACTTAGAAGATTCTGTGTCATCAACTAAACAACAGTAGAAAACCAGGGATATGTTTACCATGTGGTCCATTTGCTAGAATATAGAAGTTCAATACCACTAAATATACACCATGACAGAAAAGACAATCCAGAGGTTAACCCTTTTCATGAGTCATGGTAAAATATCCAGAGAAATTTTTCTAGATATAGTAGATATGGAAGCCAAATTGTTATATGACATCTCAGTGGGAAAATGCAAAATCTGATCTTGCTCAAAATATATTTCTTAATGTGGAGCCTGAAAAAGCACAAAGTCTGGTGATTACTTGTGATAAAACTACTTTTTCTGCATTTACTAGGAGGTACTTGTTGACATTGTGATTTGTAGTTCTTAGCTTCTCATTCCTCCATAACAAGTAGCATGGAGAACTAGCAACTATTGTCTAGTAACCCATTGCCTGTGAAATCAATAATACAGACCTGAAACTAAATCTTGCTTAAGAGAAATGCCAGATGCCACAATATAAAATGTATGTGAATTTGTTCAACATGTTTATCAGAAAGACCACGTTTATATTTCAAAGCTTGTAAACCAATAAATATCTAACTTCTGCAAGAGGAACAATTTCCCAAGCAAGAACTAGATGTTTTTCTGTTTTAAGTATTTGGTTTTGTGTTAAAAAAATATTTCATTTATTTAAGAGAACCAAAAACATGTTATGAAAATTCGAAAACAGAAGCAGCAGGAATAACTAACGGCAAGGCCAGTGAAATGGCTCATCTGGGATAGGTGCTTGGTGTGAAAATTGATGACCCAAGTATTATCTCTAGAACCCATGCTGAGAAGAGAAACAACTGGGTGCTGCCTCCGACTGCCACATGAGTGCCATGGCATGCCTGAGATAACCCCCCTCTTTCTCTCACACACACCCATGGCATCCCTGAGATACCCCCCACATACACACCCATGACAAGCCTGAGATAATACCATTCCACATGCTAAATAATGTCAAAAAGAACCAATGTAGCAATATTCAAGATTGTAATGAAAAATCTCATGTCAGTGTTTACTCATAAACAAAGTCCTATCATCAGTTTGCTGTGGTTGACAGTTTTGTTTCAGAAACAAGAAAAGTAAAATAAAGTAAAAACAATAAAGAAGAAAACTCTCATTAACTTTTTATGTTTATTCTACCCTGTCTGTTTTAATTTAGAACCATAGCTCCCAATATCTTCTTATGGGTGAGTTTCAAATACCTTTACAGTCTTCATATTTTCCTGGATATATATATAAAATCTCCTGGGCAATCTTCTTGTTATATGTATGTCTAAATATAAATACTTAGGTTTATTTCCCAATATCCATTCTTAACTGAATGGCCTGCAACTCCAATTTGGGTGTCTCCATTCAACTAGCTCTTACCTAATATTGGCCTCTTCTTTTCTTAACACCCCTCACAATCAAAATATATATATATACTCAAATTCATGCTAAATATATGAACTGACCCTGTCTCCACTACATTGTTTGGTATCATGTTGCTAATTCTTGTAAATGGAGATCGCAGTGAATTTTAATTCATTTCTCTTCTATTTCTGGACTCTTAAAGTCTAAGGCCAATATAATTCCTTAAGTATAAATATGATTATATTAAATTTGAGCATTCCAAAGGAGTATTTTATATTTTTAATAAGCCATGTAGAAAACCTATCTCCAGAGGCATTGGTTTTGCTCTCCTTTGTTGCCTGGATTGTACCATTATCATTTATATCCAACGTAAATAAAAGTTTGCCACAAAAGATACTTTCTAAACATTTCTAACATTACCACAAAGTAATATTCAATAATGAACTCTAATATTTATAAAAATATTTTATCTTACCCAACAGAAAAGTAAATGTTTATTCTCTGATTATTCTTTATGTATAAAGACAAATGTAGAACATACTTATATAACAATCAGCAATATATCAAAAGACAAGAAAATTCCATCAGCTTTGTCTGAGCAGTTAGCTCAGTTTTCTAATGCTAATGTGTTTATTTGGGTAATATTCCCTTGTGAATGACATTTTTATGTCCTTGGTTAGTACTTGTATTTAGTTCTTACATATATGTCTATATTGCAGTCTCTCCCCTATTTATTTCCTCCCTACTGACTTCCAAGAGCATGTGGCATCTGGGCTTAGAGGTTCTTGAAGTCTTTTGGAAATAACAGAAGGTAGACTACAGTTCAATAAATTGTCGGGGGATTTAGAGTTATAATTTATTAACAGTATACTCAGAGTTGGAAGGTTTTCCTGCTTTGAAGAGAAATTTGAAAGGTAATGTGATGGACTACCTTCCCACTGTAGATTGTAAAAGCTCCTTTTGTTTGTAACTTATTGTTACTTTCAGTCTTTATGTTTCAAAGGTTTTAGATTGCTCCTTAGAGTTTAGAATTTATCTGTCCAGAACATTACAGTGTCATAAAAAGGGAAAAATATCCCCAAGTTCAAACTTCTATTTTCTATAATAAAGGAATAAAAATCCCACAGAACTCATTCTTCATGGTAGAATTGTGTGCCCCACAAGCTGAGACTAAGGACAAAGAACTGCACGCATCTCCTCTCCTTCAGTTCCCAGCCGTTTTCATTTTCAAGCAACCACTACAAAGTTCCTTTTTCAGTTACTAAGATGAATACAGTAAAGATTTAATGCTCCAGGGCATTTCGGTGTAAAAAAAAATCATATCACCTGAATAACTAATGCAGACCTTAATGTGGTACTCAACTTTATGATTCTGGTATAGACAGAAAGAAAACAGATAGATTGCACTTGAATACCTACCAAAATATATTTGACATCTCAACTTATAAAGTCATCTTTCAAACGAAAATAAGAAAGAAAGGGAGAATGCAGATACCTTTTCATAGGCCAGGGTTTATGGCTGTGTTTATCTATACCAAATAACATTAACAGCAACAGCAACAACTACAAAAAAAAAAAAAAAAAACAACAGACAAAAACGGCGAGCCAGCTATCCTTCTCAAATGACAGGTATAGCTCCTGAATTTTGATGTGAATTTTTATGAGTACAAAATTATACCTGTATCTACTGATAAAACAATTCTAACAAATGTCTGGAGGCATGAAGAACTTAAAAGCCTATCAATGCAGGTGTTCCGCTGAGCATCTGGCTAATGCAAGGATGCTATACAGACCAATGGCAACCAGGAAAGTCCCTTGGGATAAGAAGGCCTTTTTTACAAAACCTTTTCTATGATAATTATTTCAAAGCAACAACAAAGTATTACCCTCTAAAGTCAACAGCACTGGGAAAGAACCAGAAATTACTTTTGTCTTTATACACTCCCAAGATGTTCAAATTCAGCAGCTTGAAAGGGAACACTCTGAAACTGCACATGTAAAGGTGATACAGCTAATTTCTAGCTTTTCTCACTATAAAGCTACATCATATTTTCCCCTTGGAAAAGGTAATTTTAGAATCTCTCTTCCATGCCAGTGACAGCAGTAATGCACTGCACGGAGTCCGACTTAAGATAAACGTTACCTGGAATCTTCTCTTTTCTATCCTGCTAGGTAATACTAAACAATCTAGTTATATAATTTTGATTTCTATTCCTAAACCACATGATTTCTTAAAACCAAACCAAACAAAGAGGTGGAAGATTATGCTTCCTTTTCTAAATTTTAGTGGTTGTGAGACCACCAAGATATACATGACTTAAGATAAATTTTGTGTATGGGTGTCTGTGCACATGTATGTATTTTTATGGTTTTATGAAGATATGCATATGTACACATGTACTCATGCACGCAGAGTGCAGAAGTTGACAAGGACTGTCTTCCTCAGTTGTTACAAAACTTATTTTTTGAGACAGTCTCTCACTGAATGTGAAATTCATGGATCCAGCTAGACAGGATGGCCAACGAGCTAAAGGGATTTGTCTATCTCCATTTGCCAGTGTTAGAACTACAAACCATATGCCATGGCACCCAGATTTGGTGCTGAAGATTCAACTCAGGCCCGTCTTATTGCAAATCAAAGACTCTACTGACTGAACCAACTCTCCAGGCTCTAAAAAGATATTTATATTTTATTTTACAAGTAAGAACACCTTCCTGTAGAATGAAATGCAGGCAGTACATCTGAGATTAAGAGTTAATTTCACATAATTCTGTAACAGGAGGTGAACACTGTTGCCCTACATTGGACACAGAACTAAAATTTCCAATAATCTGGGGATGTTTATAGCTTTCTCCTTTCCAAAAGTTTTGGAGATTAATTTATTTTCTGTTATGAGTGATTTGCCTGCATGTATGTATTTGCATATTATATTTGAAGTGCCACCGTAGAACTGGAGTTCTGGTTGATCATGATTCACCGTGTGAATGCTAAGAACCAAAGCTGAGTCTTCTGCAGGATCAGTTCTCAACCTCTAAGCCATCTCTCCAATTTCATAATTACCAGATTTTTAATCTTCAAATATGCTTCCTTTTGAAGATTTTCTCAAGTCTCATTACTTGCAGTGTAATTTCTTCGGTTTTCAGATTTTATGCCTTGGCCAATTCTGTTGAGCAGTGAGAATATAAACACTATTACCTAAATATAGTTTTACTAGTAATTTGTTAGTGTGGCCATTACTTTAAAAATACTGAATTTATAAATGTCATACTTTTCTTCTCTAGCATGGAACATTGAGAAGATGGTAATCATTTTGTTGATATTATCATTCTGTGAAAGAAAAGAAACTAACAGACAATTTATAAAATACTGATTGTTCTCTACTAAATATGACTTGACCCATTATATTTTGATAACTTTCTTTATTCATCCTCACTTAGTATATTGGACGCATTTGTGACAAGCAAATTGTAATATGGAGTCCTTTTCCTACGTGATTTGCTGTTGGGAGCCGTACTGTCTAGTCTCAGATCAGCTAGTTGTCCAAGGGTATTTCTCAAAGCAAGATGCATATGGAAATGGACTCTAGCTTGGCAAGGAACAGTAGTTCCGCTAGTCCCTGGGACAGAGTAGGAATTTGCTATATTTGCGCCATTTGCTGGCACTTTTCCCTTTCATTATATTGGTGATTCTTTTTGTAGTTTTAAGTATTACTTTGTCAGTCACACATGCAATCGCTGTAATTTTCCCTGGAAATTATGCTCTTTTTGAATATTTTCTCCTAAGATTCAACAACAGGCTAATGTTTCTCAAATCTCTTATCTGGAGTTATCAACTACAATCCTGGGAAGTTTTCTGACTTAATAGAGACAGTTAGGTACATATGAGAAAACAACACTCGGAACATTAACCCTGTCTGAAAATTCTGGAAACTAGAGTAGTAAAAGCAGAGGCTGCTCATTCATTTCCCATCCACCTAAACCCAAAATAATCACACAGAAACTTTATTAATTATATCACTGCTTGGCCTATTAGCTCAGATTTCTTCTTAACTAACTCTTTCATCTCATATCAACCCATTCTTATTATCTTGACCCTATGCTTGTGGTTTATTGGTAAAGTTTTGGGGAGAGCATCTTATCCTTCAGCAGCTACATGGTGTCTCCCTGACTCTGCCTTCTTTTTCCCTCTGTCTCTGTTCGGAATTTCTGCCTTGCATTATTCTGTGATGTCATAGGCACAAAGCAGCTTCTTTATTAACCAGTGGTAATAAAACATATTTACAGTATATTGAGGGGAATCCCATATCACCTCCCCTTTTGAGGGCCAGACTGTAATGATTTCAGCCACATAAGACTGATACTTCCATGTTCTAGGGTCATGCAGGTGCAGACAAGTCCTCAGGCAGAAGTGCCTAATGGCCCCCAGGGATGTTAAAGGGCGATGTGTGATCCACATATGACTTAGCTAAGCCCTTGTGCACATGTGTGAATTGCATCATCCACGTGACTCAGCTAAGTTCTTGGGCACATGCGTGAGCCCGTCATCTGCGTATGATGTAGCGAGGCCCGTCATCTACGTATGATGTAGCCACATCAACTCCCTGTGCGATTGCACTAGAGAGCTTTTAAAAGCTGGCTGTGCCATCTTTCTCTCTCTCTCTCTGCACACTGATCTCCCAGGCCTGTGCATGCCCCCTCAAATAAACTCCTAAGCAGGTTTGTTGCGTGTTTCTTTTTTCCTTCTCACTCGTGCTAGGTAATTTCACATACTGTCGTCAATTATAATAAAATAGCCCCACAATAGCTCAGAATGGAGTACAATGAAGGGTTTTTTTTATATAGAGGTAGACTCACAGATCAGCAGTCCTCTGTATGAGTGGGGAACAGAAGCCGAATCCAGCAGCCAAAGGGTCACACATGTTTTTACATCTGTATGTATAGCGCATTTGACCACTCCCAAAGTGAGCCATATCTTAAAGGCTATTTTGACTGAAGAAGTTCTCACACCAGAGTAGGGCATGCATGCACAAAATAGGGAAAAGGCCTCAAAAATACAATTAGTGTCAACTGTTGAGAGTAAGTTTTCTTGACACCAAGTATAGAACCATTGGTAAGATCTAATATGCTCCAAGAGAAAAACAATACAATGCAAAATGTGGGATGGATAAATCTGTCTTTACTATGAATAGGAGATCATCTTGGTGGGAGAAGTAAGGAATAATGTGATGGGGAAAGAGGACTTTGTCAAAGTCTGCCTTTTACAAAGAGATTGAGTTATGGGATTCTTTTGGAGAAAAGGGGACTGTATAAAAGCATATCTAGCAGGCATCAAAGAACTGTCTGCATATGAATATTGTTATCCTTAAAACATTGTGTCCATATCTGTTACTTTTTAACTTTTCAGCCAGAAGTTCTTTCAGCTGACATAAATGCTATGAGAGTTATTGGGCTTGATATTTAGTTAAACCTGCAAAAATGCTGAACTCTAAGTCTAGAATAAGGTTATGCAGGGGGTGGGAAGGTATACGTAGGGAAACATAAAAGGGAACAATAGGGGCCTTCATAATGATCATGATGTATTCCTTAAGTTATGATATATTTATTAAAGTCAAAAAGAGAAGTCAATAATAAAGCTGTTTTTTAACACTAGTAAGAAAAAGTCTTTATAAGTAAAGATGGCCCTAGCTATTCAGGGTCACTTGAGTGCAATCACTTGGTGGTCATAAGTTTTCCTTGTACTGACACTCCTTCTCCACATCAGGTCCTAAACCTGGACCCGGGGGAACTTCTGTTATATAATTGGAGATCTGTTTCCATGTAAAACAGGGTGTTTTAGACTTTGCTGAATATCTCCAATGCATAATTTTTAAAATAATAGTCACATGAACATAAAGATAAAATGTTTTTAAACAACATTTTATGGACTCTTATAAAACAGCAACAACAAAATAATGGAAGAGCAGGAAAACAAATATCAAAAATATTACCAATGGAAATCGCCTTTATTCCCAGTAATCTGTTGATGTTATCCCTTTAGAAATACTGTATAGGATATTATAACTTTGGTGAAATACTTCAAAGTGACATAATTTCTTTATATGTTTGAGCATCATGACTGAATTTATAACTGCTGAAGAAGGTGTAATTTTTTTTATTAATGGCTACCAGACTACAATAGTTTTTTGTATTTTGATGAGTTTTTTTTCCTTGTTTCCCCCCTCTCTTTCTCTATTTTTTTCAGTCTCTCCTCTTTTTCAAATTTCTTGTTCTTTGTCCCCATCTGACTGTATTAGGAACTGAATCAAGGAATGAATTAATGCTAGGCATCCACGCTACTATTGAGTGATAGCTCTAGTATTTTGAAAAAAGTTTCTATTGTTGCTTCTATTCTATGCCAAAGTAGAATAATTGATTTCTTATTGAAAAATGGACCCTAACATTTTGAATACTATGTTGCAAGGGAAAGTGAACAATGAAGAATCAAATGTAAAATTAAGCTAAATTTAATTTTAATTAAAATTAGAATGGTTAGTACAAAGAAACAGGCTTAAATTTAACTGAAATGTCACAACGTCTAAAATTTTATCAAAAAGAATCAGTATGAAAGTACAAGAGAAGTGTATGTAGAGTAACAGCTGCAAATACAACAGGAAACTTAGTGTTAATTCAATCAATACTCAGTAAAGCACAGAATCCAGACAGACAAGGCAAACGAGTGAAACAACTTTCGCACAGTGCTTGTCTATACAAAATTGGTCATCTGTGTACAATTTGAACTTAGTCTTTGTTCTGAATGGCAAGGAGAGAATATGATAACTAAACATGACCATATAAATTCTATTATGTAGTTTAGAGGAAAGAGATTAAAAATAAGGACACAACAGTATAATTTCAAAAAAATTAGTATTGAATTAGAAATAAGTATGCTTTGCTCAAAGCTAAATTATCAAAAAGTAGAAGTATAAGTCAGTTATAATAAATTGCTTTATTTTACAAATAAAGAGGTCTATTAATGCAAATTTTATCAATATTGATTTAAAGACCTAGCCATATCTCATCCCCAATTATCAGGCTGCAAAATCAAAAGTATAGTCTCGAAGCCAAAACTACCTGAAGGCCATCCATAAACACACGTTTCCCTAGACTATAATAAAAAGACAATAGAAAGTAGCTGTAGCAAAAGAGAGATAAGAGATTAAGATAATAATAATAAAGTGCTTCAATCTGTGAACTTTGTAAAAGAAAGGTTGAAGGGGAGAAAGGAAAGAGCAGGGTCAATATTGATGGAAGGGGCCCACACAAAAGAAACTCATTTAAATGACTCTATGCTCATTGCTTCCTTTTTCTCTTTTAAAGCATGGCATTATCTAAAGAGCAAACATCTCCAACTTACATATTTCCTTAAGACATTCCAAAGTGTCAAGTCAATTTGATTTTTATTTATATTTGACAAACAAATTATTTTTTGCAGAGAAACAGAATGTTCAGAGAGCTTAAAATTATTAGCAAGTGTTTAAAAGTTTGATAATGTCTCAGAGTCTCTAGAGCTACTGGGAAAGTAGAAATTGACAGAAAAAGATAATTTTGTTATGCCAAGAAGCCTGGCAGGTGGGCAGAATATTTGAGTGGGATTTCACTGACTTTCAATTATCTATCCTTAGACACTTGTCTGTTCCTCTTGGTGGCCTATCTAATGAATAGCTCTTCTGCAGATGGTGAGAAACTAGCATTCTTAATTGCTACCAGGCTAAAATTAACAACAATCATGAGCATTGCTAGGGGAAGAATCTGTTGTAATAGAGTTCATCTGTCAAGAAAGGGAAATTGGATATTTACTTTGATGGCATATACAATCTGAGAAGTGGTAAGGATCATTTCAGTATTAGGAAACCTCCCAGTTGCTATGTGATATAGTATTAATAAAACCAGATCTAGTCAGTGGTAAATTGTTTTCATCTCTGTAAAAATTAAGCAATATAATATTGTTTTCCTGTATTTCAGCGTTAACATTTTTCACAAGTTTAAATAACAAATTGATATAAGTAATTGAATCTGTACAACTTTCCCTCCCAAGATTATAATCTATAATTTGACAACTATTTCTCAATTGTTTTTCATCAGAACATGGAATACATGTTTATTGTGCAAATATGTATGCAAAGGTCCAAGGAGTAATGACAGTCTACAGTGTGATGTTTATTCACATTTAATGTTATCATTGAAATTATTTTATCATTCTTTACAGTTAGCTTAAAAATGGAATGGTAATATAAAATTCAAGGGGAAGAATAAAAATATTAGAAATTAGATACCAAGAAAACTGAAAAAATTGCTAGAAACTGATTTTTAGTTAATAGTCTAAAACTCAAATATTTTTTTTAACATTTCCATAGATAGACTTCTGTAAGAATATTTTGAGATATTTTTTCCTAAACTCATTTCTTTATCGCAGTTTCAAGGTTGAAAATAGGAAGAGAAGACAGCAAAAATCAGGGTAGTTTTAAAAGGACAGTTGGGCTTAATTTTTATTTCAGTGTCTAACTTCTAGGATCCATGCATAAGATGGAAAGCAAAGATTCTCTATGCAAATCTTTTTCCTGGTGACTTAAGCAAGGTCTGTGAGAGTACAAACTTAAGGCTGCTGGTGTTGAATCAGGAAGCTGAATGGCTATGTTAGAAGAATACAGTGCACCCTAGAATTGTTGAGGTCATTAACTTCCACTTAAATGTGTCACTGATGACCACAAATGATCAAAATGCAGAGTTGTGAAGCCAAGCCCCAACTGAAACAACCACAACACAGCTCCTACAACAATAGATCAGGGATCACAGTGGAAGAGTGAGCAGGAAGATTATGAAATCTGAAGGAACAGAAAGCCTGCTGTGAGATTATGTCTCCAAGCAGTGTCAGAGAAATTATACCCATGGTGTTTTACCAACAAGGCTTCACAAGCAAGATTTGATTAAGAGTGGCAAACATGATACCTAGTGATACCATGGATGTGATACCATAGAAAGTGAAAAGCTCAAGAAGCCTCAACCATATACAAAGAACTATAAGCAAATGTTATTCTACATTCCATATTTGTATACAACCATATACAAAGAACTATAAGTAAAAGGAATGTTGAGAGCAAGAGAAATAGTTCTGCCTTGGGAAGTATACACAAATTGGTTATTCTGAAAACATACATACAAATAACATATCAACTGAGTGGATTACACATGTATATTTAGGAATGAACACACACACACACACACACACACACACACTCATGAATAGCACTGTAAAGGAAAACTCCAGCAAGAAGCTGTCAACATACCTAGATAAAACATAGATGAAGATTTTAGAATGTTGGTAATTAGGTAGACTAATTGCAGTTTCTTTGGGATTACCTTTAGTCACTTAAAAAGCCATTTCATGCCCACTTCTCTCTCATACCTAATATCCTAATAAACAGATATAGCCTTTGGAATGTAGTAACTTAGCAAATTCCTATTCTCCACCCAATAGAAAGGCTATCATGCAGCATCTGAGACTATAGCTAAGATTTCTCAACTGCTGTGACTGCCCTCTTAATATTTCCATCAGTGCATTTTTAAACTGCCTTGACTTAAAACTTTCATTGTTTTGTTACTATAAAAACTCAATGATAACAATTCCACGTTGGAATATGGAATGTAGAATAACCTAGCTCCGTGTTTCCCAAGTTATGTTCACTCAAAATCAGCTCCAGAATATACTATTCCCTTTGAAGCAATCATTGTTGTTGTTTGTCTGTTTGCTTTTGCACACAAAGAAGAAACCAGTATATGTCTTCCTGGATCCTGTCTCTCCCACATCTGTCTAGATTTAATTCTTCTTTTGATTTTTTTTATTAAGCACAGAGCATATCACAGTATAGATCCAAATGTGACTCAAATCTAAAAAAAACCTATTTTTGAAACATTTGTAACTAACATTAGCAAATTCTCTTTAATTTTGAAGTTATCAAATGTTAAAAATCCCTTCTGTCAAAAATTTCAAGGAGGAAAAATCAATCATCTAAATCCATTTCTATGACAACCAGCTTAAAAGTAAGTTTATTTACTGACCCAGGGAACCTTGGTGTTTAAGTCCGATGACTTGGAATCTTTTACATGACTTTCACCTTTCCTGTTCTTTAAGTTAAAATCATATCTGGGAAGACTTATAATACTGAAAACTTTCATAGGACAGACATAAACTATGTACAACATAAGTCATTGTTATAGAGGGATCCTGTGTCTTAAGCATCTGGGTATCAGTTAATATCACGATTCTCTGGATAGATCCATAGCGGTTCCAGTGTCTTGTGGCATAGGAGAAAAGATTTCAGCAGAGCTTCACAGTTTGAGCCAAAGAATATACTTGGTTAGGAAACTATATCCTCTTCAGGATGGAAGTATGCCAGGACAAAGAGAATTTAGCAACTCAAACACCCGTGAAATGGTGATCACACAGCAAAGTGTCTCAGGGTTGAGTGCATAGCAGGCTTTGCTGTGCATGCATCGCTGTAGCATTTAGCGCTACCTGAAACATTATATAGTACGTATCATTTGCTTCTTAAGTCTCCACTAAAGAGTCACTAGATGCAAGAGTATTAGTTTACTTTACTATTATAATGAAACAAAAGTCACCTTCAGACATGCTAGGGCCCAGTATCTGTTCCTGCACCAGAGGCTGGGATTTACCCAGACTTGACTGGGGTATTTTCCAATACTCCTCTTTGCAAACTAAATTTTGTAATGAGTTTTTTAGATTTGGTGCAAGGCTTTCTAAACTGCTCTTGCATCTAATCTCCTGCCTCCACCTCTCTTCATGGATATACAACTACTGGACATTTCTCGGAAACCACTAGGATAAAAAGCACAAAATATGAAACTGAATGGTTCTTCTCTAAGCATCCTTGGGCATTTATGAGATAATCAAAAAGCTAGGTGTCAGAGGTCATGAAAGTTCTGGCAGGGGACAACTAGTGTTCAGATGTCAACCCACCAGAGGAGCGAGATTATCTGATGGAGGACTGCAGAACCACTGACTCGGAAATAGTGGGTGGTCAGGAAGATGACTTTTATTTAGTTATGTAATTTTGATATATATAAAAATGCTTCATAACTAGATCTATTTGTTCCACAACAACTGTTGACACTTAAAAGCCTATTTTGTTTCTTTTGCTCAGACTAACTGCACACAATTAGTTCGTTTTGACCTCAGAATAAGTTCAAACTAGACTAAAGCCTTTTAGTAAAAAACATAGACGTTGAAGAGTGTATAGTTGTATACAAGGTCAGCGTCTCAGATGTCCAACCTCAGTTGCCACAAAAAGCACTCCAAGAAAAAGACGTCAATTCTCTTGCCAGTCTGCTGGCCATAGACCTATGTCTCAGTATTTGTCACTGGGCAATGTGCCCCCTATTATCTGGTCAGGTCTTACTCCTGTAACCTTGGTACCTTGTGTTGCCATGCAATGGCGCAGCTCCTTATTGCCTACCTCAGGAATGTGCTTTTGACCAATGAGAGGTACCTTTTGTAAGTATTTTTTTAATCACTTCAAGGCTCCTATAAGAGTTTTTAGGTTAAAGCAGAAGAATCTAGGAAAAAGAAGTTAGGAGAACTTACAAGTAGGACAGGCGAATTAGAATAGAAGCAGAACATTAAAGAGACTGATTCAGAAAAGCACAAAGTGAGTGAGTTCATTTGTTTGCCCACAGATGCCCTAAAAAAGTTCCTTTTTCTTGCTATAGTGTCCAGTCTGAACTCAGAAGAGGGCCTTGGGGCTTGACCTCAAAGTACCTCTTTAAATAGGAAGTGTTTTGACAGTCTTTTACATAAGTCTTATTTCTTAGGGTTTCTTTTGTTGTGAAGAGACAATATGGCCATGGCAAATCTTTCTTTAAAATTATTTTTTAAACTTTTTGTTGATTCTGTATGGATTTCACATGATGCATTCTTATCCCATTCATCTCCTCATATCTTCACATGCATCCTCTGTTCTTTACAACCTCCCCCCACCCAATATACAATAATTTTTAAAGGAAAAACAAAAGCAAGCAAGCAAACAAAAACGTCTAGACTTGGAAGTTTTAGTGTGACTCAGTGAGTCACACAGCATACCCTTTAGTCCATACATCTTTATTTATATGTGTTCTTTACAATGCTTTATTGATGTGGTTTGAGAGCTCTGACTTTTGCTACACCCTCACAACTAGTCCTTTTCTGGAGCTCCTCTTGGATATCTTGTTTTGCCTCGTGCCATGGTGGATCCTGTAGCTTTGGATCTGTGGACCCAGCCCCTTCCCATGATCCAACAGTTTAAAGAAGAGGTGGACGTTAGGGTGGGCCAACTCATAACCGTGATTCTGGGTCTGAGTGGTAGCTTTAGTCAGCCTGCCAGATTCCCTCATTGTCATCATCAAGGCCAGCTCTCCAGCAGTACCCGAGCTAGCTCATTCACTACAGCAGGCAGAAAGGAGCAGGACCAGTTCTCCTGCTTTCATACCCTCAGTGCTGGCTTACTGGCGCTCACATCACCAAGGCCAGCTCTACTGTTTTGTCCAGACAAGGAACTGGACTGCTCCCGTGCCAGTGAGGCCAACTCTACTCTCCCACCTGCTGCATGTGGGCAAGGGGTGAGGAAATTGGGCTTGGCTTAGACTTTCAGGGGTTTAGTCCAATATCTTCATGGCTGGATGCAGACAGACATGAATCTGAAGAAAGAGCTGACATCTTGATCACAGGCAGAAGCAACTGTGTACTGGGTATATCTTGAGTGTACCTGAGACCTCAAATCCTGCCCCTGGAGTGACACACTTCCTCCAACAAGGCCACATCTCCTAATGTGCCACTCCCTCTGGGACAAGCATTCAGACACATGAGTCTATTGGGGCCATAAGTATTTAAACAACCAAACCCTATTGAAGTGTTGCACAGTTGTAAAGAACTTGTTGAAAAGGATAAGAAATTAGAAATTCTACAATTTTTCAAGATGTAGCTGTCACTTTTTTTTATATTATGCAATATCTATGTCTTTGTGCCAAGGCTGAGTGGCCGTTAACAGCAAACACCTGTTTCTTTACAGTAGTAGTAAACATAGATTTTCTTGTTGTTTGTTTATTGGGTTTGTTTGCTTTATTCTCCAGCAAATTCAATAAAAATCTTTTGAAAATTATTTACAAAGATATGGCAGTATGACAAGAATGGTTTAGCAAAAAATTTATGTGTAGATTTTGAAAATTTAATTGCAACTTCAAGCATCTGAGTATAATTTAGTGGCTGCCCTTGGTGCCATCTGAGTCTATACTTCCTGGGAGTTGGAAATGACAGCCCTTGTGAAGCTTTGCTGCAATTTGATGCTGTCTGTTATGCTCATTATTCATTCTTGCCAATATGAGTATGCTCCAATCGCAAACTACCTCAAAACCCAAATAACTTTTTCTGCTGTGCATTTTCCATTATCTTAGCTAACTTGTCAGTTCCATCACAAAGGAGAAATGTTTTCCTTTCCAACCTGACATTAGGTATGCACGTTTTACTTTGTAATACATTTATCATCAATCAATTCCCAAGAATCGAATGTCTTACCTACATAAAACAGCAGCCTGCTGTCTGGATGGAAAGCAGAGAATGTCATAGCAGCAAAGACAGTAACTTGGGCAGACAGAAAGGCTAACACTTAAATGCAATTTCTGATTTTTGGGGAAGGCATTACTGGACCTTCTTCATCATTCTTCACATATTCTGTTGGCCCTCAGGCCTTTCCTTTTCCGCTTTTAATATTAGATTTGGGGAGATTCAATTGACTGCTGTGCTCTAGTGCCTAATCAGTCAGTAAAGAGGCAGCAAAGTCAAGAAAAATATTTTAAGAGATGTCAGTTCTATAAAAGTCAACAGAGATAAAGAGATTTATTGCTTCTGTCCTCACTGCTGACCTGATTCTATTGGAGTCAGAAATCAAGAAAATCCAATTGTTTGTGTGTGAGTATGAAAGCAAGCAAGCAAGTAAGCCTGAGAAATAGATTTACTTTACCGGGGAAAGAATAATATTTGTAAGTTGTCAGAAGTTCCTCAAAGTTGATGTTTTAGTGTGCTACCTGTATTCCTGGATTTTTCCCCTTTGATGTCTGAGCACAACACAAATAAAATATGTGCTCTTTTGTGGTTATGCGCATTTGCCCATAATTCATGAATTTTGTTAATCTGTTAAATATGCATCTATTGTATGTTCTTAGTTTCTAGCATTCCAGTGGTGAACAAGACCCATCTGGTTCTATTTTTATTTAATACAACTAATAGAGAAGACACAATAATTCATACTTTCAAATAAAAAGGAAAGAGACTACAATAAAGCCAGAACAAGGGAGGAAGCTGCTCAAATTATAGATCAATCAAGTAGTGGTTTCAGTAATTATTGAGTAGCACTTAACTCAAGTCTATGTTAGACAAGACCATAGATCCATTTGAATTCTCGGGGATCCCAGGGACATCTAAGATACCGAGATGGAGATGTCTGGTACTGATTTGTTCAATTCGCTCACTGGTGATAGTGGAATCCTGAAAATTCAGTTTCCTATGCTCTCTTTGTTTCATAGTAAATTCAGTCAATTTTCTGTTTGAATGACACTCTTATATAAACAATTTTTGTAAAATGCTGAAAACAAGCAATTCTACCACTCTAGACTCTAGAAAAGTTAAAATCATTTATTTTCTAAGTTCACAGCAACATTTTAAAAGAAATATATTTTAATTTCTTGTTAATAATGTATGGATGTAAGGACAAAGCACATTGTCAGACCCTAAAAGCAAACTTATTGCTGCTATTTTCCTAAACCAAAATAATTTCTAACTGTATTCTACATATGCATACTTATACCCAGAAGTAAGAGTAGGTCTTACCACTTATCTGAGAGTCTTCTCTTTAAAGCAGGTGAAGAACATTACAAATATTTCAACTGGCTGAAAAAAAGTGGCTTCTGAATGTTAAATTTCAATTTGATAACTGAACAACATAGACAGAGGTCCAGGACATCTACCAGAAGATAGTGTCTTCTAGATATGACAAGGAAGGGGTATCCATGGATTCCCCAAATAATATCTACATAATGGCCACAGCTGAAGGCATGGCAACAGAGATGATTTTACAAAATTCTAGACCTAGATGCAAAGCTTAGTAAATTCAGAATAGCCATCTAAGATAATTTTAATCACCAGATTATCTGTTAGAAAGCTTCCTATCTTATGGTTTTCTAATTTAATGGGCTTGTCGGAACATTTTGTTGATCAGACCTCCTAAAAATGTTCAAAAGTATATTTAAATTAAAATTTCAAATATTATGGGCTTCATCATTAAATTTTCTACAATTTCAGACTAATGTCCTGGTGGAAAAAAAGGTAGGGTCTAGAGAGATGGCTCTGAAGATAAAAGCATATACAATTCTTGTAGAGGATTAGTATTTAGTTCCCAGCACCACATAGTAATGCTCAGAGCTACGTGTAACTCCCGTTTAAGACCTCTGTGGGATTCCACACATAACTAGCCTACACTCACACAGATACACAAACCTATATCTAAATAAAAGTAAAAATAAAGCTTTCAAAAATTCAATTTTAATTAAATTGATAATATATTTCCATAGAGTAAATAGTTGATATGTGTAGTACCTGACCTATGAACCAACATTTTGTTACTAGATAATTTAGACTCACCAGGCAAACACTGGGAGTAAGTGTCAACTCTACAGAATCAAGCAGGATATTATGACTTCTAAGCTAATGATTACTACAATTTATTGAAAAGGTTTAGAAGTCTGAATTGGAGTGGTTGAGCCACAGTCAAGGACCACCTAGGCATCTGGAGGAAGATGATGCTTAAACATTCCAGAACATGAATCATTGTTTTAAAAAAATCCAAAGTAGAAAACAATTTCCCTCTCCCAGCAGTTATTACTGTTTATATAAACCACACTATAGGATAGGCCTTGGGAATATTAGTCAACAGAAAACAGACTCCACATTTTTGTGTTTGATTGTGTTTTTTTTTTTCTGTTTGTTTATTATTGTTTTTTTTTTTCCTTAAGAAACAGAAAGAAGAGGAAGTTGGATGGGTAAAGAGCAGAGGAAGAGGGTCAAGGAGTGGTTTGGAAAGGATCAAAACATACCGTATGAACATTTAAAAAAAATAAAAATCTATTGTGGTCATTTTTGCTATAGTCAGGTCACCAGGTCCTAATTTGCATTCATTAATCATTGTGTATAACTATTTTGTTTTTAATATGTTTTACGATCTACTTTTATAACAAAATATTCTGGTACCCAGTATGAATAATGTCATTAGATATATTTATAAGAATCTACGAACGTGAACTCTACAGCATGGATGGGCTCACTGTGAGCCTTGTCAGTTTGGTTGCTCACCTTCCTGGACTTAGGGGGAGCTGGGAGGACCTTGGACTTAACATAGTGAAGGGAACCCTGATGGCTCTTTGTCTTGGAGAGGGGTGGAGTGGGGGTATGGGTGGAAGGGAGGGGAGGGAAGGGGGAAGAGGAGGGAAGGAGATGGAAATCTTTAATAAAAAAATGAGGGAAAAAAAAGAAATTTAATTCAAAAAATAAAAAAATATAGTTTAAAAAAGAATCTAATTTTGTTAATTTGGATATTCTCTCTCTGCCTTTTGGTTAGTTTGGATAAAGGTTTGTCCATTTTGTTGATTTTCTTGTAGAACCAACTCTTTGTCTCACTGATTTTTCGTATAATTTTCTTGGTTTCTATTTTGTTGATTTCAGCCATCTAGTTCTCTTGGATGAGTTTGTTTTGTTTGTTTGTTTGTTCTAAAGTTTTCAAATGTTCTCTTAATTCACTAGTGTGGGATTTTTTTCCAGCTTCTTTATATAGACATTTAGTGCTATGAACTTTATTCTTAACACTGCTTTCATTGTGTCCCATAAATTTGGGTCTGTTGTGTGGTCATTTTCAGTGAATTTTAAATAGTCTTTAATTTCTCTCTTTATTTCTTCCTTGACCCATTGATGATTTAGGTTACCATTGTTTAATTTCCATGTGTTTGTGGGCTTTCTAGAATTAGTATTGCTGTTGACTTCTAGTCAACCATTGTGATCTGATAAGATACATTGGATTATTCCATTTTCTTTATTTGTTGAGGTTTGTTTTGTTACTGAGTATGTGGTCAATTTTTGAGAAGGTCCATGAGGTGCTGAGAAGAAGGTATATTTTTTTCCTCATTTTTTTATTAAAGATTTCCATCTCCTTCCCTCCTCCTCCCCCTTCCCTCCCCTCCCTTCCACCCATACCCCCACTCCACCCTTCTCCAAGACAAAGAGCCATCAGGGTTCCCTTCACTATGTTAAGTCCAAGGTCCTCCCAGCTCCCCCTAAGTCCAGGAAGGTGAGCAACCAAACTGACAAGGCTCACAGTGAGCCCGTCCATGCTGTAGATTTCACGTTCATTGCCGTTGTCCTTGGTTTCTCAGTCCTCCTCCACCGTCAGCCACATTCAGAGAGTCCGGTTTGGTCCCCTGTTCCATCAGTCCCATTCCAACTGGACTTGGTGGTCTCCCGTTGGGATATAGGAAGGGTGGATATGGGAACAAGGAATTGTATATCTTACTTAAGGGAGCCATTCTAGGGTTGGCAGAGACTTGACTCTAGAGGGGTTCCCAGGTGTTCAGGAAGATGCCCCCAGCTAGGTCCTTGGGCAGCTGAGGAGAGGGTGCCAGAAATGTCCAGATCCTATTGCCATACTCATGAATATCTTGCATATCACCATAGAAACTTCACCTGGCATTGGATGGAGAAAATGACAGAGCCCCACATAGGAGCACCGGACTGAGCTCCCAAGGTCTCAATGAGGAGCAAAAGGAGGGAGATCATGAGCAAGGAAGTCAGGACCGTGAGGAGTGCGTTTACCCATTGAGACGGTGGGACAGATCTAATGGGAAGGTATATTTTTTTATGTTTGGATGAAATATTCTGTAGATGTCTGTTAAGTCAATTTTAGTCATAACATTTGTTAGTTCCCATATTTCTCTGTTCATTTTTTGTCTGACTAACCTGTCCAGTGGTGAAATTGGAGTGCTGAAGTCTCCCACTATTAGTGTGTGGGTTTTAAATGACAGCCAACAGAATGGGAAAAGATCTTCACTAGACCTACATCAGACAGAGGTCTGATCTCCAAATATACAAAGAACTCAAGAAATTGGTCATCAAAAGAACAAATAATCCAATAAAAAACGGAATACAGACCTAAACAGAGAACTCTTAACAGAGGAATCTAAAATGGCAGAAAGGAAATGTTCAACATTGTTAGTCATTAGAGAAATGCAAATCAAACCAACTCTTGAGATTCCATCTTACACATGTAAGAATGGCCAAGTTCAAAAACACTGATGACAACTTATGTTGGAGATGTTGTGGGAAAAAGGGAATACTTCTGGGTTGCTGGTGGGAATGGAAGCTGGTACAGCCCCTTTGGATGTCAGTGAGGTGAGTTCTCAGAAAATTAGGAAATAACCTTCCTCAAGACCCAGTAATGCCACTTTTGGATATATATCCAAAGGATGCTCAATCATGCCACAAGGACACATGCTCAACTATGATCATAGCAGCATTGCTTGTCATAGCCAGAACCTGGAAACAACCTAAATGCCCCTCAACCAAAGAATGGATAAGGAAAATGTGGTACATTTACACAATGGAGTACTACACAGCAGAAAAACATAACGACATCTTGAATTTTGCAGGCAAATGGATGGAGCTGGAGAACATCATTATGAGTGAGGTAACCCAGAAACAGAAAGATAATTATTACATGTACTCACTCATAAGTGGTTTTTAAACATAAAGCAAAGAAAACCAGCTCACAATTCACAATCCCAGGGAATCTAGACAACAATGAGGACCCTAAGAGAGCCATACATAGATCTAATCTACATGGGAAGTAGACAAAGACATGATCCCCTGAGTAAATTGAGAGCATGGGAACCTTGGGAGAGGTTTGAAGGGGAGGGGAGAAATAGGGAGGGGAACAGAGAAAAATGTAGAGCTCAATAATCATAAAAAAGAACCTAAAAGAGCTCTTCTCTTATCTCTTAGTGCTAAATAACTAATTTAGACTTTAATAAAAAATAATTCATAATCAGTGAGAACAGAATCCAGAAGAACCTACATCCAAAGATAGAGTGGGTCAAAATTTTATTATGAAGAGCATTCCATTCACTTGGAATGTGTAGCAATTGGAGATTTTGAATTTTTTAAGGTTAGAGTGAAGTTTGATTCCTTCATTATTGATTGTTCTACAACTGAATGTTATAAACTCAGTAAACAGTAGTTGATTGATTAGATAATATTTAAGCTCAACAGACAGACCTGAGATTGACCCCTTAATGTTAGAACAACATATCTAAATGGCAATTATAAAAAAGTCCATGAAGCAAACAAGGTTGTACATACACAGATTAGTATACCTATATATAAGTACTAAAATTATGGGTGTGTATAAAATATTCTTTTAAAATACAAAAAAGAAGAAAAACTTGTATCCTCTGAAGCTAAATGTTCTTTATACTAAGAAATAATATAGAACAAGAAAAAAATAGTATGAGATTAAGTTTTAAGAGAAAAATGTTGTATTTATTACTCTTCTACTGCTTGATAAAGTGCCATGACTGAGGTAATGTGAAAATAAAGCCAATTAATTAACTGTGCATATGGTTCCAGGAAGTTAGTATCCAAGATGGGAGTATGAAGTAATGATGGTAGAAACAGCAGAGAGCTTAATCCTGAACCACAAGAAAAGGAAGAGATCTACCTCAAACTAGGATGGTCTTTTCAAACCTCAAAGTCCATCAAAGGTGACATCCCCTTCCAACAAGGCCACACCTTCAAATCCTTCAACCAAATAAATAGGGACCAAGTATTCAAACATATTAGCCTGGGGGGGGGCATTCTCATTCAAAACATCATAAATGTCCTGGTTTCGACACTAATTTTGCTGTAGAACATATTTTAAATATAAAGTTTCGTGTTTCACTGCCAACATTTTCTTCAGTAAATTTTATGTATTCTTGTTCTTACAAGAACTTATTTGTAATTCTATACCCAACTGAGAGAGAATATTATACAGATGTGCCAAAGTGTGTCATTAAGTCAGTGTTTTCTAACGAGACCACTGTAACACCTGATGTGTCAGAAGAAGCAAGTATACCGAAGAAGCACACAGGTGCTGCCAAGAGCTACCTCACTTGAAAACTCACTGTGAAAAGAAAATAGGACAAACCCCAGCAGGGACACAGAATGCTTAAGACTTAAAGCAGCAATAAACATAAATGAGACATTTAATTTAAGATGGATAAAATTAGAACTGTCAAGAAGTTGGAGTGTAAAAAGAAAAAAAAACCCTGGTAGTGGCAACATACCTCATCCCACCTCTCAGGAGAGGAAAGCATGTGGATTGCTGAGCTTGAGGCCTGTCTGGTTATGGAGTGAGTTCTGGGGCAGCCAAGGCTGCACTGAGAATCCCTGTCTTGAAATACCAAAATAAATAAATAAGTCAGAATGTTTGGTTATTAAGACAACCTAGTGAAGAACACTGCTAGTCTCTCAGGGAATGTACTAGCAGCTTCTTCCTCTTCCATCTCAGAGTTTATCACGTAGCTATTGTCATGGTTGTGTGACTCAGGTTTCCACTATTGTAAGAAACACTCGAAGTGATCACTTTAGAAAGAGAGCAGGTCTTACAGAGTCAACTTTTGGCAGTTTCAGTACAGCACTGCTCAGTGCTGTTGCTTCTGGATCAACAGCCAGTGATCTATCATAGAAGCTGTGCACGAGAAAACTGTCCACCTTGGGGCTTATGTGCAAAATCAGTGGAAGAGGGGAGGGAAGGGGTTCCACCATTCCCTTAAAAGGTCTGTCCCCAATGACACAAGGGCCTTTGAGTATTCCCCACCTTTTGCAGTCATATGACCCCTAATAGTGTTAGGGCCTAGAGACTAAGCCTGCAACACTTGGTCCTTTGGGAAACATGGATAGCTTCCCCTTTCATTACCCAGAATCAGAAAAGCCCCAGAGTCAATTTAAACTTGTTAGCCAAACTCCTCCGTCACAGCCTCACTAAAGGGAAATCAAAGTTCCACACTCCTGTCACTATCAAGCTAAAACATAGCAATGCTAACATAAGGATTTACTATGTCATTAATGACACATTTCTTCTTTGGGAGATGTGGTAGTTTGAATAAGAATGGCCCCCCTTGGCATATATATTAGCGTGATTTGTTACTAGGAAGTGAAACTATTTGAAAGGATTAAAAGAATTAGGAGGTGTTGCTCTTTGGGAGGATCTGTATCGTTGGGGTGGGTGTTGAGGTTTCAAAGGTCCATGTCAGGCCTACAGTCTCTCCCTCTGCCAATGGCTCAGAATGTAGGTCTCAGCTACTACTTCAATGCCTGCCTGCACATTGCAATGCCTCTTGCACTGATGACAATTGACAAAACCTCTTAAACTATAAGCAAGCCCCCAATTAGGTGTTTTCCTTTATAAGATTTGTCTTGGACACAGTGTCTCTCCACAGCAATAGAACAGTGCCTAAGACAAGAGTGATTCTTTCCCCCAGTGATAGAATGTGCACGTGTCTAAGCCACAGAGCTCCCCAGGTACATTACGATCATATACTAGTCATCATATTTCATTAATATGATATCATGTGGTAGTTGCCTTTTTAAAGGGAGGATATCAGGCATATGAACATGCTAGGTCTTCTAAAGATGATTGTTAAGATGTTCTTCCTCTTATATTGTAGCCTCAACTTAGTTAGGGTTTTCACTTCAAGAAAATTTGTTTGGAAAATTGGGATATTTGCTATCAGTAACTATTGGGTACAGTAAAATTTTATGTACATAAAAAGGTTTCTTATTAGTTCTCCAAGAAAAAGTAATGTGGGGGGGGGATGCCTGGGTGCATGTGTGCATGTATGTATGCATTCACTCAACAGTTTAACCTTTTTCCCATATAGAAAGAGAATTTATTATCTTTTTCTTTCCAGTATTCAAATATCATTCTTTTTTAAACCATCCTAGCATGGTCCTGGGGAATTACCTCCTTTCTTCTGATAAACTATTCTGGCAAATCAAGATTTAAAAACCACTGGAAAAAGTAACAGATTATTATAGCAACGAAAACTTTAGCAGCTGTCTATTATATCTAGGTACCTGGAATTTACCTGGCCATTTATCTTCAGTATTCCATTATCCATGTGAGCACTGTAAATCAGCTCATGAAAGTGTTTATGCTTAAGTCAGTAGATATCAGTTTTCCTCCTGGATATGCTTAGTAGATGCACAAACCTTATACTGTCAGGAAGCAGGCAATGGGAAGAGAATTTTTATTTCAAATGGAAATAGCACAAAAATGGTGTGATGCTCACCCATTCAATTTGTTCTTATACATTATTCCTTGTAATGAATGCAGCTAGTAGTTGAAACTGTTTCTTGGTCCCAACACAAAAACTTAATTTTTCTGGACAGATAAAAAGCTACTGACTTTTATATTAACTTATGATTACAACAATTACACAGTTGACTTGCGGAAGAAGCCTTGAAGGCATGAGGGCCTTGGAAAGAAAACAGGAAGTTTTAAATAAATGAAACTCAAATACTGAGTTACATTGATGGTCAGCACTGTTCATCTTAGCAAGAAATTATTTTTTATTCTTCAAATAATAATTTGCATGACATTTGATGCAGACATAGCTTCCCTCCTGGTCTCACTTAAGTGAGACTACCTGCGTACTATCTGAGTATGCAGAGAAACACCAAGTGTAAAACAAGCAAACAAATAAAAACTTTCTGGAAAGTAAAATGTTATTATCATCTTGATTGAATTAATGATAATTAATTCCTGGGGGCAAGACAATAGCCCAAGTCTATATGGCTGTTTTTCTTATTTCATAACCCTGGAACTACAGACACCTCTTTCTCCACACCTCTTGCCATAGAAACTAGAAGAAAAGTCTGTGTCAAATTCTTGATTCAGTATCTATTACAGACACAATGCAAGAGATAAAACCTAATGAGTTTCCCCAAACACAAACAATTTGTTAGCATTGACTGGTCACTTCAGAGAAAGGACCAGTCAATTTAATCAAATCAGCCAAACTGGCCTTAAGCGGAAGTGACAAATGGATGCAGTCAAAATAATCAAGCTAAGTAAATAGACTGGGTGTGTCCACTTCACTATCCTTCTAATGGCTCTGAATCTTAAAGTGCTCGTTCATGAAGCGCTAGTCTCAGGTAAGCGTGGGGAAATGTTAAAATAGGCAACACAAAGCAAGCTGCCTGATCACTCTAGTGGTCATAGGCAATCATCTGAATAAGAAGGAATAGAGGGGCAAATGGAATAAACCTCCCTTACCTCTTGACTGAGGGCATGCCCAGGAGCCCTAAACCAGGTGTTCTAATCATTGGCATGTGAAGAATCCAGAAGAGACTTTGCCCCTAGCCACAATATAATTGGATATATACATACTGTATAAACATAGGTTTACTGGACAGTGGACACAGAAATCCTGAATTAGAAAACATACCCAAGTGACTTTACCAGGAGTCTAAGAAGACAGACAGCAGTGCAGGCTTTCTAAAGCCCCAAACAATCACAGTAATTCACTTCCAACTGTTGCCCTGCTGGCACTCTTCCTAAGCAGACAGGGGAGCTGCTGCATCTCCCAGATAACAAGGTAATTAATGTTAAAAAGGAAGACCAGATTGAGGAGGGTCAGTTCGAGCTTCAGAATCATAAAAAAGGGAGAATTAAAAAGCTTATTTCCATTTGTGTCTAACTTCTTATTTGCAAGGCTTCTTTTAGAGAGGTTTGCAAAGGCAAAGGGAGCAATCCAAATAAACAAAAGCTATTACAGGAAATGAGATGCCTTTCCTCTTAGCCTCTTTCTGTTAGAGATCTTTGCTGAGGCCCCAAAGACATTGGTATAATCCAAAGCTCCAAAATTAGTTTTGTCTACCTTGGAGGAAAATAATAGACTAGAATTTGTTTATTAACATCATTAGAGATGATGCCAGCAGTCCACTGAGCTAAAGATCCCTCCGTTGCTGCACCCACTCTCCACTTCGCTTCTGGTGAACAGATAATTGTTATTTGTTAATTGTTTGAACTCTGTTTCCAGTGGTTACATTTACGACAACATTATGTTTGGAAAAGCTTGCCATTAGTGATGGGTATGGATTGAGAGACACTTATTTTGTCTATGTTATGGGCGGTCTATGACAGAGTTCAGTTTTCTATAATAGGATTAAAGACTAACCCAGAAACTGTGCATCATTTCCAGTCCATGGTCATTGATTTAATAATAAGTCCCAACACTCAAACCTGTCTGTAACCAATATCTAGCAAAAGAAAATGCATAGTCTTATACAAAAATTTAAATGGTAATAAATGAGGCCTTTTAAATACTAATTAGGCTAACTTTTAACACCAGTGATATCAAAATGATAGTATATGTACAGAGAACTTATTCTTTATGAAGAATTACACTTAGTATTTTAATATCACTCAATATTTAATTTATATTGTTCCCAAAAAGTTAATGTGATTTTAGATTTATAAAATTTAACAAAGAGGTATAGAACAACTTCAAAGCTAATCAGTAGAAGGGCCAACTGCTGAGCCTAATAATGCACCGTTAAGACTTTTGATTTTATTGCATGAACACAATAACCTCTAAGGGAATTCTCAGTTAAAAAATAAAACAAGAGCAGTAAACATCTTATACTATCTATGTAGAATATTTTAAAAGTTAGTGTCTGATATTTTAAAGATATTTCAGGACAATATGCATTTATATACATATATGTACATATATACATACATATATATATATGTGTGTGTGTGTGTGTGTGTGTGTGTGTGTATGTGCATTTATTTGCTACATAGATGTACATACATTTCTTAGTAATTATACCCAACTAGAAGAGTCAATTTCTTCAGATTTATTTTTTTTATTTTTTATGTATATGTATATTTTGCCTGAATGTATGTATGTGTACCATGTGTGTGCAGTGTCTGGGGAGTCAAGAAGAGCAAGTAAGAGCCACTGGAATTGGAGTTACAGCTCTGAGCTCAACTTGCAGGACATGTCAGTCAGTGCTTGTTGGAAACAGATCTAGTTTGTCTGCAAGAGCAAGTGTTTTTTAGTGCAAGCTAGTTCCCTGGTGTAATCATCACACTTTTAAAAATATTTGTGCCTAAAAAAATAAAAATAAAATAAAATAAATTTATGTTTTTATTTCCACTATTATTGCCATCTTTCAAAATATAAGAATGTACACAGTTATTTGCAAATAAAATATAATTAACACATATTATGGGGGGCCTTGATTACCAGCCTCAGAACCCCATCAGGGGCTCAGAACTGGTTGTCTACGACAAGCAAGGATCTGGGAGTAAAAAATTAACTCAAGCACATTACCTCTGCATGTTCTTTATTTTTCTGGCAAGGGGAAAAAAGTAAAGTGAAGAGGCTCAGAGAAGAATAAGAATAAGGGGTAATCTCAACAAGGTTTCTAGTTTTTACAGACATAGTTGGGAAATTCCATAAGCAAGGACAATGATAATATGCATATCAAAATCATAGAATGGGCAGGTAGAACCCGATGAAGCAGTAGTCAGAAGAAGTGACATCACCCAGGAAAGAATCAGCATCCAAGGGGAAACACCTAGAATTCTAAACCATTAGATAAAAGTTTCTAAAAATCCTGGATTCACCCATTCTCCTCATCTAATCTCATATGTGATAACCAGCTTTGGGGATACTTAGATTTGTTTGTTAGCAAAGGTGGGGCAAACTACCTTCCTACTCAGCACCTGTCTTCTTTAGACATTTCTATGTGGTCTGTTAGTGGGTAATTTTGTGGGTTTGACTCTGTAAATTTGACTGTTAGAACTAAGAGCGAATGTTATCGCTCTAAGGCTTACGGTGTGGTGCTGGAGAAGTTATACTGCTGAGGTGTTTTGGGAATGACTCCCATTTTGAAGAGAGAATTTGGGCTTCACAAGCTTTCCACAGATATGACAGCAACCTATTGGTCTGTCAGCTCCAAATTTACTGTATAGTCTTGAAGGCTCTAACAATGGTCTTTCCTGTCCCTTTAAGAGATAAGCCCCGCCCACCACACACCCCAGTCCACCTTTGAGGCAGGCAGATCTTCCTTCCTGCTTGCAGCCAAGCCCCTCCCTTCTGCCCTTCTCTCTCAAAGAGGCAGCTTCTGTCTCTCTCCCTTCTCCCCACGTCTCCCCTCCCCCCCTCTCTCTCTCTCTCTCTCTCTCTCTCTCTGCCTCTTTCTTCCCTTCCCCCTTTTCTCCTCCATGACCAATTAAATAAATATCCAACCTTATTCTGCATGGCGTGCTTATCCACCTGTCTCTCACCTACTGAGGCTGCGACTCCTCATGGGACTTGCTGCACTCAGTCTCTCACCCGCCACTAGAACCTGCTGGTTCTAATGGCCTGCGGGTAATTCGGGGGCTCCCTACATGGGATGGTTGCCTTTCTGGCCTGCCATAGTCTCGTGCCAGCTGCTTACTGCCAACACTCAGGGACCTGCGGCATTTTACTTAAACTGTAGCACTAATATCATATGTGTTTAAGGAAAACTATATCTTTGGAAAAAATACAATTGGGAGACACAACTATGCACTTTCCAACATGTGGACTGTAAATTCCCAACCAGAGAAATCAACTGTATAGTCTAATTGAAGCCTTGGAATTCTAGAAGCCACCCTAATGGTGCTGTCCTTTAATCCTGTAAACTGAACCTCTGTCAAGGACTCATCACTGGCTTGTCTGGATTGGCTGGTTTGCAAAACCTTCCTTTACATAGTAAAGTTTCCATATCTAGAAACCACCTGTGCTTTGGCCTGAACTAAAATTCCAGTACTGAACACTCAGAATCTGAACTGGCCTAATCTATTAGATAGGAATTCATGCTGAAAAAGGAAAGTGTCTCACCTAAATGGATGTCCTCAGAGCCCATCTAAACATACTGCGGGTTCTCCTGTTACTTCCCAGTTACACCCTTCCTAGTCGGCCTCATGACTCTTTGTGTGTGTGTGTGTGTGTGTGTGTTGTTTGTTTTTCTTTTGTTTTTGTTTTTACTCCAGTGTAAAGTTGGATGTCTTCCATCCCCTACCAACCTACCAATCCTTTACCTTACCATGTTTCTAGTATTTACAGTGTATTATAATTTTCTAGGAATGGAGAATATAATACTAACAGCTACTCTATGTGCCTTGTTCATAGTGAGGCGTTTTCATTGCTTTAATTAACCACTTGATAGACCAAGAATGAATTAGGATTTAGAAAATTGTCATTTCCTCAGATGCAGACAGAGCTAAAATCTATGACCCTGGCTATTCTTAAACCATTCCTTAACACAAGTTAAGTGATTTTCATAGGAGCAGTGGCAGCCCCTAGTCATTCTTCAACTGTTGACCTGTGTGTACTCTCTAGCACATAGACTGCCATCAATTCCGCTATAGCAAAAACAAGTAAAATTATTCCCAAAGGACATATGAATAGTTTAGATTTTTCAAAATATTGCTTCATAATTTTGATAAATGTAACTAAAGGAGAGTTTCAATCTGTTCCCAAATGCCTGATACGATAGCGTGTGATAAAGCAAGGGGGGAATAAACTAATGGCCATGGAACATAGACTACAGAGAGTCCCTACAGAGTGTCTCACAAGGAAAAGCCCTACCTCATTAACCTTTAGGCAATGGGACCATGGAGACAGCAGAAGAAAGGGTTTGAGACAGTTTAAGGAAACATGACAGGAATGCAGAAGTAGGATGGTTTATGACAGGACCTATCTCTAAAGGAGAGAAAAGGCATAGGAACAAGCAGCACAAATGGAAAGTGACGGGAAGAGACTGTTTGGGACTGCAAATGAGCTCGGTGTGAAAAGAAGTGGAACACTCGCTGGAGTGAAACCACTGAATTATGGGATTGTGCCTCCAGAACTCTTAGCATAGTAATATTGTCTCCCAGTTGACAGAGCAAGAGTAGATTTATTATACAACCTACTACCTTCCTCTCCTGTCCTCAGAGAAGTAGCGAAATCAGTGCCACCTGGAAAATCCACCAGTTCTTTCCCCTTCTCTGTCTCTTTTTGATGCTCCCATTAATGAGGAAATAGAAATGCAAATCTCAATGACTGCATCTTCCCAGACCCAAGGCTCATTAGGAATTCCTAGAGAGAAAATGTTCTGTGTTGTCTTCTTTCCACCAGGACTGATGCCCCTTTGAAAGTGCTAACAGGACCTCTCTTGCTCAGGCTGCAGTACATTTATCTCTAACTTCAGTAAAAAGACTATTAAAATGAAGATTTCTGGGATGTAAATGGCGAGGCTGAGCATCTCTCTTTGAACCTCAGGTGTTGCTTGTGCTTCTTTTCCCCACAGGCACTGTTAATAGACTGCATGTTTCAGGAGGCCCTTCCAACTAGGAAATCTAGGTCAGCACTGATTACTCCTTGCACAGTAATCATCCCGTTTCTAGGGACAGCCCCTCTCTGCTTTGAACTAAATATATTTAACACATCCCTAAATACTGTGAAATTCTGCAGAGTTATGCAACTGACTTCAACGGGGGCACACTGTCTCACACTTCTTGAGTGTTGAACAGCGAGAGCTGTGGCCATTCTGCACTCTACCCCATGCAGTCTAGCTTGTAAATGAGAAAGCAAATAAACACTCCACCTGCTGTGTGCTCAATGCCTCTCTGCTTGCATCACTTGCTTGATAATGGATACCTAAAGATGAAAAACAATTGAAGGCAGGAAGTAGGGTAAAGCTTTTGACCTAGAAAGGATTTTTATTGAAGTAGACTTTTTAATAGAATGTGGTGTGTGTGTGTGTGTGTGTTTAAAAGAAGAAAAATAAAAGTAAATAAAATTCAGAAGATCATATAAAACTTTCAGTTACTGCTTTGTCTAGGGTAATATTTTTGCTTTGGGACAAAATGGTAGATCATATGAAGTTGAGGAAATACGACAAAAAGTATTCTTTAGTATTTAGCTTAAGTTACTGAACAGAATGGGATTCTTCCCCCTGCCCCGAATGAATGATTAGCTGAATTTGAACACTGAATACTTTTACTAATTAGTAGAAAACTTTTTGTAAATTCTAACATGTATATAGGCACATAACCTGGCCCCCTACTGTACTGTGTATGTGAACAGCTAGAGATGGTGAAATATATGAATGTAATGATTGGACAACTTCCTCCACGTGACAGCAATCACATTCAGCTTTTGCAATTGAGAGAGACAATCTAGGCATAGTCTGTGCTCCTTATGAGACAGAGACAAAACACACCTGACATCCCTCAGGTTCGTTTCAGCTTACACCAATTTCACAAGTTATTTGTCTGCTAGATGGGAGATAGAGCCCTAGGAAAGGTATGAAAGCTTTCCTTGGCGGAATCAGAGCTGGAAGGAGGTGAGAGGCAAAGATTGCATGTCCTAGGAGCATAGTTCAGTGCTGTAGAGAGCAGAATACGGAGATGATGGGAAGCAGGTGGGGCAATGTTCACACCTCTCTGCCTTGTTATATGAAGAACTGACAACCTTAACGCTCAGGAGAGACCTTGTAGGCACACAGCTGCCTGAAATGCTCCTTGGGAAAGATCAGAGAAGAATTAACCTAGAAAGGGTTTTCAGATAGGGAGAAGGAAAGGTTTCTTCACTGTTTTCCCTTGGTTTTATTTATTTATTTTTGCTATTGTTTGTTTGTTGTGCTTTTCATTTAGTTCAGTGAATTTTGCCATTGAAGGTGGGACTAAATGTATTAGATATAAAATATTTGAATAAATTTTTATTTTTATGACTTGATTGCATAATTATATTAGTTTAAATATAAGAAGCATTTCATTTATAGTGAAAATAATATATTTACTAAAAAGAATTACTGCAAAACAATTACCAAGCAAAGTACTTAATATTTCGCTAGTTATTTTGTAATTACAATAGATGTTGTTTATTTTGGTAGGAAAATATACATATGAACAATTGAAACTGTTGAAAGATCAGTTACTTAGGAGGATTGCAGACTTTATGATTCCAGAATACCAATGTCTAAATGTAAACCCCCACAAAATAGCAGACTGTGTATTTTCTTTAAAATTCTTCAAATCAAATAATAGAAAAATTAAAAACCAAAGTAATAATGAAATAAAAAATAGCAAGAGAATTGAGGTAACATTTAATTAATAACTAAAATTTTAAAAATTCACAATGTACTTCAAATCACTAAATTTATATTAGTCAAAAATACTTTGGCAATTACTAAAAAAATGTTCAAATCCCATGACAATTAAAAACAATTAACAAATAATCAACAAATTAGATAAAATGAGAATCAAACAAAAATAGAAGTCAGAAATCTCTTATTTGAAATATTTCTAGTTTTGTATAGACTATGTATGATTTAATATCTCCATTAATATTTGATTATTTAACACATTTGTCTCTATCAATATTCACACAAAAGAGAAGTAAATGAGTCTATCGGCATGAATATTATCATAAGTAAGATTTAATCATCAATCATAATTCATTATTGAGTTCAAGACTGGGGGAGTGTGGTTGTTTCAAAGTAATTGGCCCCCAAAAGCTCATAAGAAGTAGCACTATTACAACATGTGTCTTTGTTGGAGGGGGTAGAACCTTGTTAGAGAAAGAATGCCACTAGAGAGTTGGTTTTGAGGTTTCCTATGCTCAGGATACCACCCACTGTCTCAGTTGACCTCTTGTTGCATGCAAGTTGTAGACTCTGAGCTATGTCTTTAGCACCATGTCTGTCAGCACACCTCCATGATTCTCACTATGATTATGGACTAAATCTCTGAAACAGTAAGCTGCCACCTCAATTAAATATTTTCCTTTATAAGAGTTGCCATGGTCATGGTGTCTCTTCACAGCTGTAGAAACCCTAACTAACATGGGGAGGTTATGGTTGATTCATAGTTTCTTAAATTATAGATTTGGAGCAATTAGTCACTGTTTTCAATTTAAACTCAAATCAAAGGAGTTTATTGCACAAAAACATCTTCTCTTCTTTAAAAAAAATTGATAATTCAGTGAGAATATGACATTAGATAGGAAGGATAGGTCTACTCCTATTCACTGGCAAAGCTTTCCACAAACTAGTGCTGGGCAGAAATACATAGACACCAAATATCGTCCTTACTTTTCTAATTGCTCTAACAAAGTATTCAACAAAAGCAACCTAAGGAAGAAGAGCATATTTTTGGCTCAGTATTTAAGGGTATAGCTGCTCATCATAATGAGGAAGTCATGGTGGGAGGAAATGAGCCAACAGGTCATATTATATCTGCTGTAAAGGAGGAATGAATGCTAGTGTTCATGCTATTTACAACTGTTTCCCTCAGTGTAGAAGCCCAGGTCATGTAATGGTGCCAGCCACAGTAAAGGTGGTCTTCTTGTGCAATTATACCTTTCTCACAAACACAAACATGAATAAACATGTTTATTCATGGTGATGCTAAATCCAATGAACATTAATCATCACATAAGATTGAGTTTAAGAAATCAAGGTAGAGATTTATGTAGTCTTCAGTTGTTATCTCAAGTGTTGCAATTTTCAAATAATTGTTGCATAAATAGCTCTCAATTTTCAGTTAGTCCACTTAATTTTGTGAACAATAGACTGAATATGTTCACAGTAGGGACACTGATCCTTGAAACTCTTTGTCCTGCAGATGAAATCCCAGTGGAAATGACATACTTTGATTTTAGTGAAAGGGCAGGGTCACTTTAGAGAAATATGTATACAACACGGATCACAAGGTATAACCATTGATCTGTAGTTTCCTTCTACACAACAGATTGTTTCTCATGAAAATTCTAACTTGATATGTACTAGCAAAGTTAGAACGTCTGATTATTGTATGTCTTAGTCACTGTTCTACTGCTGTAAAGAGACATCATGACCAAGGCAACTATCATAAAGAAAACATTTAATTGAGTTCTTGCTTACAGTTTTAGAAGCATAGTCCATTATTATCATGGTGGAGAACATAGAAATACAGGGACAGACATGGTCTTGGGGAAGCACCTGAGAGCTTTGTATCAGGAAAGCTGGAAAGAGACCCTGGCCTTGATACTGGCTTTTGAAATCTCAAAGCCCACCCCCAGTCATATACTTACTCCAGATCTTATTACAGTTGGTTGTGAACCGTCATGTGGTTGATGGGAATTGAATTTAGGACCTCTGGAAGAACCGCCAGTGCTCTTAACCTCTGAGCAACCTTTTCAGTCCCGTATTTAACTTTTATTGAAGCCTAAATGTGACCTTTTATCTGATGTCCACTAGTAAGTATGTAGGAAGCACTGGGTATGATGCCTAGTATCCCACAGCTTAAAGTGGGTGTGGCTCATACATATTACCTAAAGGAGGAGGAAAAGGCATGAATATCAGAAAATACTTGACAACATGGCAAGTTTCCAGAATATCCTGGACTACATGAGACCCTGTTCCCCTCTGTGATCTCCACAAAATAAAAGGAGAAAGGAAAGAAAATACTTGTGAAAACATAGTAATTGTGTGACCATGAAACTGTGGAACTTAACATGTCTTCGTATTTTTTATTACATACATGAAAACTTAAGTATACCTGAGCCACTAGTGGGAAAGGGATAATCTAGACTCATTTTTCTGTTCTTGCTTTCAGTTAGGAGGTACACTTGAATGTACTCTGCTATATTGTTTAAAATGAGAAATATTAAATAGTGTTCTAATACGTATATAGTGATCTCTGTGATTGATAGGTCATATATAAAGATATCTATCTATGATGATGTGTCATCTATTTATCTATTGCTTTGTCTGTCTGTCTGTCTGTCTGTCTGTTCATAGAGAGAAGTTTCCATGGATGCCTTTATCCCTCTCTTTTTAGTGTGTGTTATTTCATTGTAGACAGTCTACTCAGGAGCCACAGCTTTACTGTGAAAAGGAAACCCCTCTCCTTGTGAAATATCAATTTGAGAAGAAACTGAACAACAACATGTCGTAAGTCTCCTTATAAAGCTACTCTTGTTACTGACCTGCACCAATTATTATTTAACCCGAGGTCAATGAATAGCGCAAGGCAATTTTGTAAGCATGTTCTGTGCCCACATGTGGAGTTCCACCTACACCAGTCAGCAATTCTGACTGAGTACAGCAGACTGCTTCCTTAGGGAAACCTTGGCTTAGACAAGCACTTACACGTCAACAATAAGCTGTCCTTTTTCTTCTGCTCAAGTCTTCTGATTTCCACTTCTACCCTTGTGTTTCCATGCATACAGTTTATTTCCAAGGTTAGAGCATTTAGCTGGATGAATTAACAAAGCACAGTAAATGAATAATGCCTTCAATTATTTCAATTATAGGAATCAGAGAAAGTTAAATACGCATTGCTCTTAATAAAAAGCATGTTAATATTTTGAATGACTTTATAATATTATAAACTTATAAAAATAATATTTAAGGCTCTAGAAACTACAGAGAAACCCTGTCTCGAAAAACCAAAAAAAAAAAAAATATTTAAAAAGGCAGTTCCAAATAAATGCTCCAGAGGAACTTACTGTACAATTTGTGAATTTCAAGAGCTGTGTGGTTCTGTCAAAGACTCAGGTAACACTGAAGGGTGTGGAGAAGCTGGGCCTTGGTACTCAAACGCTCTGTATTGAGGGGACTCATATTCTAACAGTAGTGGCTTCCTACAAACTCAATCTCATATTTGCTTTTCAGCACACTTCACAGACACCTTTCTTTCAAGTCATAAATATGAAGTTAAATGCTAACTTCTCCAATAAATTATCACAGCATTCACTTGTCTGTTACCAATTGTTCCCTTTATACAATCTGTAATAATAACTGAGAATGATCAGAGCTAAATGTATTTCAAAAACATAAAATGAACAATGTGTTTAATATAATTATAAACTTCTTGAGTTTTTCTCATATTATATTTCCAATATCCAACATAAAAACAATGTATGAGCATAAATTATTTCATGTCACTTAGTAAATTCAAGGCATGGATAGCAAAACTTTACATTACCATCTAGAGTTAATTTTCTGTCTTGACTTTTTCACAAAGATATGAAAAATATTTTTCATAAAATTAAAGATACACCATTACAAATGCTACATAACACTATAAACATATTCAATTAATATTTTATGCATCACTGCCCTGTTAACTTTTGGCTAGCATGCAGCTAAATGTGTGCATGTGGGTGGTTTCTTTACATTTTTTAAATCTGAATTTTTGCAGTTAAAAAGTTAATTTTGTTAGTGTAAAAATTTTATTATGTTAATTTATTTCTTTAATTATTACTGAGGTAGTATATTTTTAAATGTTTATTAGCCATTACAAATGAATAATTAGTTATTCTGAAAGCTATAGGGAAACTTTCAGAAATATTAGGTGAAATCTAATCATATGATCATGTGTTTTTATGCAAAGACATTTATGTGAATCAACCCTTTTATCTAAGCATCTTTTATTCTTTAGAATACCATTTTATGGGGCTGAAAAAACTTCCCACTGGTTAAAACACTTTTCTTGCAAACATAAGGGCTAGCAATCAGATCTTCAGAACTGATAGAAAAGCCAGATGGTCTAATGATGCATCTGTAATTCCAGGGCTCAGAAAGCAGAGAGACAGAATCTTGGGGTAAGTCGCTAGCAAGACTAGCTCTTGGGAGCTATGGTTGCAAGTGAGAGAATTTGCCTCACTGAATATGATGGAGAGTCACTGAGGAAGACACAGCTTTGTCTCATAGACGTCCCCAAGCATGCACACACACATGTGTATGCACATCTACGCACTTGTGTGCCTATATAAATGCTAATTCACACATAAGTGCACACCACATATACATACACAGGAAGACAAAGAAAATGAATATCATTTCCTTACGATTGTGTCGTATATAATATCTGAAACTTCAAGGTCATTTTACTAGTCTTGTGTCAATTAAATTTATTTATTCCATTATTGTTTTTCTTAAGTTTTATTGCAACTACCAATTTTTACCTATAACAGAATATATTTTAACATGTTCAGTGTCTTGAATTCAAGATAAAATATTTTTATGTCAAATGCTCTGAGCAAACCAAATTAGAGAGATTTATTTCCTACTTCCACATAGTCGACTCAGATAGAAATGGCGTATTTGCAAATATTAAGTAGATAATCACAGAATTCCAAATTGAAAAAGATTTACATTAATCTACAATCCCTTAGATTTTAATGAATGCAGCGTGGCCACCTTTGGTGAAATGAGTAGTTTGGAAAAAACAATTAAAATTAAAATTGTATTAAAGTTGTATCAAAAAGAGGAGAAAGTCAACAACAATAAAAACAAAGCTAATAAATGACAATAACAACATGAAACCATTCATTTTCTACCAGAAGAAAAGATAAAGCTGAATAGAATTCACAATTACAATGATATTTGAATTCATTTTTGATATACTTTTTTGATTAATGTATATATTTATTGAATGAAGACAGATATACGTTCTCTAGTCTGTGCTTTTCATAAGGAGACAGATTGCCGATCCCTGCAGGTGTTATAATTAATTAAACCAGTGTTTCTGTTTTGCAAGTATGATGGTTGTTTTAGCTAATGGTGATTAGTCTAGATAACATTGTTAGGCCCCCACTTACCAGCTCAGGGGTATCGCTTTCATTTTAAAGTGTTGATTGTTTCTTATCTAACTTTAAAAATAAGATTAGGTGCTTTTAAACTAATGCTCTCTGCATTGTCTATTTATGGAAATTTACACAGTAATTTAAATCTGAGAAGTTATTAGGGACATCTGCTTACCAAATAAGGCACTGCTAGGCCCTGACAAACAGCATAATTCAGTTCACTCTATAGCTACAAGGCAAACACTTCCTCAAGCATGTGGAAGGGTTAGAAGGAACCATGAGGATAACTAATATTTGACATATTTTTTCTTATTTTATCCCCTCGCTGTGCATGTTTGGTCATGTTTGCTTTAGAATCTCAGTAAGATTAATGAAGAAAGTGAAGAATAATTTGCTTTTGGGTAGCATTTTGTATAATTTATATATCGTAATGTTTTTCAGGGCTGACTTTGTATAACAGGACTTGGTAGAATACAAAGAGGATCCCATGGTTTTTCAGACTTCATCACATCATTACACTCTATTTGCAAAATTCAACTCGAAAGCAGGTTTTCTGCATGCTAAAAATGTTCTGAAGGTCTCGATAAGCTGATAGCCTCCATGATTTAAAAAAATAAAAATGAATGCCAGTAATTTCTCTGAACTAAGATTATTATTGCTCATTATATCATACTTGTAGCATGAGTTTAGACATAGGAATGGGGAAAAACAGAGGCAACCCCCCTTTTTGTGTTGTTGGCTGTCTTTACTCTTGCAGGCAGCTTCTGACCTGGTTCACAGTAATAATCCTCTGGAGAATTCACCATCTTAAAAACCTGCACTGACTGCTTGCTGAACACAGAAAGTTTTGTTCAAGAAATAAGATACAGTCAAAGAGAAAAGATAACACTTCCATGTAGTGAGGAGCTGCGGGCAGGCCTGCTTTTCATCCCACCCGGCTCCTGCATGGTTAGCTTTACACTCGAAATAACAACACACAAATTGTATTCTTTTAAATACTGCCTGGCCCATTATTTTCAGCCTCTTACTCACATCTTGATTAACCCATATCTAATAATCTGTGTAGCACCATGAAGTGGTGCCTTACCGTTTAGTTTCTAGCATACGTCCATCTTGGGCTGGAGCTTCATAGCGTCTGGCTTCTCTCTCAGGAGAGGCACAGTGGTCTGCCTAACTTAAGAGAGGCGTGGCATCTGACTGATCCTTCTACCTCACTTCCTCTTCCTGTTCTGTCTACTCCACCCACCTAAGGGGCGGTCTATCAAATGGGCCAGGCAGTTTCTTTATTAGCCAATGAAATCAACTCAAACAGAAGACTCTCCCACATCACTTCCATAGTCGGGTTACAGAAGATGGGGTTATCCCACTGGCCAGTCCATTGGCAACGCCTCTCACTCTCTGCATCTCTTCTGTCCTTCTTTGTGATGTGGTTAGGACCAATGTAACAAAATCCATGTTATCTATCCTAACCAGAACCACAGAATCAACTTGGAAGTATACTTGGCCAGTGCTGAGCCTTGAGATAACTTCTCCTACCAACATCTAATTGAAGCTTTGGGCCAAGTCCGTCATTTCAATTTTCTGAGAAATCCTGAAGAAGAGAACCCAGTGAAGCAGGACTGGGACCCAGAAACTGTTAAGGCACTAAATGTGCTGTTTTCAGCTGCTGTAGTTTGGGTTAACCAGACCTCCCTGAAGCATACTTACTCCAGCTTCTTACCTGTAGTCTTTTGTTCTTTTCAGTCTGTTTTTGCCGACCTCCAAAAGGTGAAACAAAAAGGCAAAGAACATTGAGCTTTCTAACTGAGATGTGTTTTTCTTGTTGTTTGTTTGCTTGTGCATGCACCTCTCTGTCTCTCTGTCTCTCCCTGTAGCCCTCTGAGTGTGTCTGTGTGTGTGTATGTGTGTGTGTGTGTGTGTGTGTGTGTGTGTGTGTGTGTTTGATTCTTCAGATCTTCTCATGTGCCCATAGTTGGTCTCAAACTCGCTCTGAAGTTGAGAATTGAACTGCTCATCCCTACCTCTGACTGGTGGGATTACAGTTATATTGCCACCATGCCTACTTTCAATATTTTTTCAATATTGATGACCTATGATTTTTATAGAGAAATTAGCAAACAAAATCTACTAATATAAGCTACAACAACTTTAATACAAGTGCTAACTGTGAAAAAAGACAACTTATGGAGCTCCTAGGATATTAATGCCACTTAAAAGTTATTTTAGAAATAGCACTACCCCCAATTAAACATCAAAATTGCATCATTCTTACAGTTGTGGATTATTGAAGGTTAGTGACTTTGCAAAGAGTAGATTCATTTTGTGATTTCCCCACTAAGTTTAATTCAATAGCATGTTTTCTTTCCTCTCTCCAAACCTATCCTCTTTCACTGTTACTGCTTTTCTTTAACAAAACAAAATATTATGGTTTCCCAAATTAGATGTCGTGTAGTGAGTGATTTTGGCATCCCACCAATATCTCCTCAAGTGGGGTCACTAATCCTCCCTCTGAAGTAGTTCCCTTGTGGAAGGGCACCTGAGATGTCCATGGCTGATTGACACAGGTTCAGACATGAATTATTCAGCTTGCAACAGAATATGTGATGCAATTTACACACCAAGTCACTTAGAGGATGAAGCAGAAGCAGGTATCTAGCTGGAAAATATTTTCTTTGTGCACAGCTTTTATTTCTCTGCCCTTTCCTGCTTTTATTGCTCACTTCTGAGAGCACTCAATAAATCTCACGCATCCACCATCTGAGGTTTGCACGCACAGGGCATACCTTAAGAAAATCCTCTCCCTCCATTATCTACTGCTTTCTGTTGTGAGCAGTTCCATATTCAAATCATAAGCACATTTACATATATTCAAATTTTCAGCTTGCAATCCCACAGAGTATGGAATTTAGGGAGATGGTTGCTGATGTGTAGGAATAGTGGGCCAAAATCTGGGTTGTAATTTTTCTGACAGCCAACTCAGAGGTCTACTTTATCAGTCTATGATGAAAATATGTATATACAGCATAGATAATAATTGAATTACTGATAATTTGTCAATTATCCCTTTTTCGAAAAACTTGCTTATTTATAAATTATTTGTCCAAAATTTTGGAACATATGAAAAATTTCCAAGCAAAAGTATAGCTAGATGTAGTTTCAAATATACTATTAAAAGCGAAACAAAAAACTAAAACAATAGCAACAACAACAAAAACCCTAGATAATTTTGCCTAATTTTGTAGAAATTTTAAAGTCCTTAGTACAAACTGCTGTATTTGTAGTCCAGATGCCAGCTCTGGTGGGGAATTGTCCTATTTGGACACTTATTTCTGCTGGGCCCTATCTTACACACTTCTGACCTCTCTTAAGAGTGGTAATTCCAGTCACGATTTTGGATACACAGTGAGGTTAAATTCCCACTCTCAGTGTTTTACCACATTCTTATCAAATTTTTAACTTGGATTTTTCAGAACACATGCACATTGCAATTCTCTACTGATTCCTCAGTAGAGATACAAACGTGCACAGCGGCTCACATCAAATCTTGCTCACTGAAATAATTATTATGGTAATGATTTTTGATTTTTATACTTCCATTATCAATCCAAATGTCATGTGATCAGGAATTTACTGACTTTCTTGTGGCTACCAATTGTCTCAAGTATCTAATAGCTTTTCAGTTTTTTATATGATATTCCCTTTAAGCTCAACCCAGCAGCGTCATCTCCAACAACAAGGCTGGAATGTTATAGAGAATATCTACCACATTTTCAATAAATATTAAAGAGCTTAGCTCTTTGCAACTCTGTGTTTAATATCATGCAAGTGGCAGTGTGCAGAGGTCACCTACTACCACTTTCCCTGGTTGGCCTTTGTCACTGACCCCTGAGATTACTCTTCAAATGTGTCTCAAGCAGATGCAAATCTCTGTGACTGGGTCTGTGAGCAAAATGCTTTATTTGACAGACTAGTCTATGAAGTCACACTTTCTACAGGGTTTATGAAATAATGCAAAGTGAGCTGGCAAGCCTCTTCTCTGGAGTCAGTTCTCGTACTGACAAAGAATCCTCATTTTTAATTATGCCTGCAGTTATGAGCGATATCTCTTTAGTTTACTGTTTCTACTCATTACACAGATGTTTGCATCTGTAGACATTAAAATAGAATAAAAAAGAACAAAATTTAATACAACCTAACAAAAATAACTTATGTTTAGATACCTTGCTTCATACATTAGCATGCCACCACAATGTTCATTTTGCCAATGACTGAGCACATTTGGACTTCTATTGGGCAAGAGCTGGCATAATACCTGACACTTTTAAGTTGCTGTGTCATGCCTTATAATGATAATCTTGCTATGGCGTCCAAATTCTTACTTACTGTAGAGTTCTGTGCTCTATTTAGATCCAGAGAGGTCGGAAGGCTTCATGCCTAGGCATTCTCTTTAGACTCTTAATTTAGTATTATTGATTCATGAATAGTACTTGTGCACAGTGGTATTTCAGTTCACCTGAGCTTGCTATGCAATTTGTGTGTGTGTGTGAGAGAGAGAGAGAGAGAGAGAGAGAGAGAGAGAGAGAGAGAGAGAGTGTGTGTGTGTGTGAGTGTGTGTGTGTGTATGTGCGTGAGAGAGAGAGAGTGTGTGTGTGTGTGTGAGTGTGTGTGTTTGTGTGTGTGTGTATGTGCGTGCACATGTGGATAGACACATTGAAAGGTCCAAGCATCACTTCCTGCAGTCAGCTCTCTCTTTTTGCTGTATGACTTCTGGGGACTGAATTCAGACTCTCAGATCTTGCTGCAAATGTCTTTACCTGCTGCTCCATAACACTGGCTCAGTGATATACTATTTTCTTTTTTCAAAGAGTAATTCAAATTTTAAACTGTATATTTTCTTGTCTGGAAGTGGAGGCACAAAATAACTTACTTTGCCAGGACAGAATATATAGGTTGCAAACCTAAGGCAAACAGGTTTCAGTGGTTCCCTAGTTACTAAATTCAGTGGATAAAGATGTGTGAAAATATTCATCTGCTTAAAAGAAATGCCATGAAACTATAAATAAAGAATGTAAATATTTACACATCTTTTGTTTCACTATCTGTTGATTTTAAGTAGCTTGAAGAAAATCATATTATTTAAAAGATTATTTTAAATTTTTGATTTTTTTCTTTTACTGAAAATAAATTCCTTTCTCATACAATATATCATGATGATGGTTTCCCCTCCCTCTATTCCTCCCTGTTCCTCAACACCTCTCCTCTCCTTCAAACTCATTTCCTTCAATAATGCACATGATAGATAAATCAATGGCAGATTCTAAAGAATGATAAATTACCTACAACTACATATATATATATACATAGATATACAGATATATACAGATATATATGTACACTCTATAGGTTTTAAATTCTAAAAGACTCTAAGTGAATTTTTTTTTCTCTTATAGATAAAGAGTATCTGGGTCAGACCTATGAGGTTTCTTTGCTTTGTCTGTTGGTAAAAAGTATTTTTATTAGAATGAAAATTTGACAACAAACTTGATTCAAATAAGAGTTCAATAATATGATCATATTTCTTCTTATATGCCTATTTTGTTTACACTTGTCATCTAATTAGTAAAGATGATATATCTGAGAAAATATTTTAAATATTTCATATAAAATATAGTAACAATGGCATGTTAACACAAGTGTTGGTATTCATGTTGGCTTAGAGTCTTTCTAAGCTTCATTGAACTGTACTCAGTTCTGATTCTCTGATGTGACTTGATAGCAAAAGTCTCTGAATATAATATAAATCACTTAAGAAAACATAAAACTTTTATACATAAGGTAGGAGGAAATAAAAAGTACAGCAGAGTCTGATAAAGCTTTAGTATATGAAACAGCCATATTTACTTTATTAGAGATCCAAATGTTCCTATAGTTTGAGGAAATGATAATATGCATACATATTTATATGTGCATGTATGATTATATACATAATAATATATAGAGATAGAAAATGTGTAAGACAGGAAACATCATATCTATTACCCAGAAATAAGTCGGCACAGTCTCAGCATCTTCTGTGCTTGTCCTTAAATTTTATCCTTTTGTCCACTTTCACAGTGTTGCCAAAATACTGAGTTATTTAACATTCTGTGCTGCATCACCCAAAGAATTTTATGCATTTTCCTGATCTTTTTTCCTCTTACAGATAGAGAGTATCTGGGTGGGACTTATGAGGTTCCTTTGCTTCATCTGCTCGTTTTATTTTGCTTTTGGTGGGTAACAAATTTCTACTGGAGATTTTTTTTTCACTTTTCTGGGCCAGAGTTCAAAGACATGTGATGAAGTATACACTTAGGTCTTACCAAGAAGGTATTATTGAATGTAATTAATCTATAGCTACGCAGGATGAATAAAACTCTCCATAATGTAAGTGATTCACATTCAGCCAGTTGATGTCTACAGATGTCTACAAAAGACTGATCTCCTCTCAGTGTGGTCCATCCAACTGAACAATGATAGGAACATTACTTCCATCACCCATGTCTACAGAGGGCAAAGCTGTCAAATGTCAGCTGATTATGAAGGTATAATCAAGCATTCATCGCCAGGTGTTGTTCACTGAGATAAGCCATCTCAAAATAAGCTCAGTACAAATTGGTAGTCCTGTATTCAATATGGCTTGCTATGGGATGGATGAAAGATAACTGAAATAGTCTCTTGTTCTTATTTTTTTGTTTGTTTTTGTTTTTGTTTTTGGAGACAGGGTTTCTCTGTGGCTTTTGGAGCCTGTCCTGGAACTAGCTCTGTAAACCAGGCTGATCTCGAACTCACAGAGATCCGCCTGCCTCTGCCTCCCGAGTGCTGGGATTAAAGGTATGCGCCACCATCGCCTGGCCTCTCTTGTTCTTATTTAAAATCTGATTCTATATGTGCATGCTTGTTTTCTTAACTCTTTTGATAGGTTATGGAGGTTTTTAACATTACAAAAATAATAACACGTTTGTAATTTTGAAAGTCTTATTTATTTATTTACTTACTTATTTTATATATCAATTGAAGTTTCTCCTCCCTTCTACCTCCCAGTCCCTCATCCATGAATCCCCCCACCAATCTACTCCTCTTCCATTTCTGTTCAGGAAAGGGTAAGACTCCCATGGATATCAACAAAATATGGCACGTCAATTTAAAGCAGGAATAAGCACCTCCCAATGCATTACGCAGGGCAAGGTTACCCAGATGACTCAGCCTTAAAGGCTATGCTCACAACCAAAAATTTGTGATACTTTATTTATTCAAAAATACAAATTTATCTTGGTTACTGCATATTGATATATATTTATTATGAGATATGAATTTATATTAATTTTCAGTGCCAATAGTATTTACTGTTTAAACATGCTTTACTTTTTAAATAAGATATTGAAATTTTTTCAAATTTTATTAATTTCAAAATTGAATGTTAGCTTCAAGTTATCTTTCTTCTTGATTTTGTATACATTTATATTTTATTTATTTTTATCTCTACTGTCCTACTTTTGTTCCTGTTCTTGTGATAAAAGATCAACCAAAAACAACTTGAGAAACAAGATGATTATTTTGCTTGCATGTTACATTTCATTCTCCATGAGAGTCAAGATATTCAGTGCATGAGGCTGGAGGGAGGAACTAAAATAGGGATCACTGAGGAATATTGTATACTGGTTTGTTTTACATGGCATGCTCACCTTGCTCACCTTGCTATCGTAAGCACTGTAGGACTACCTGACCACAGGTCATTAATCAAGAAAATGTACCATAGTCATGTATAGAGTCCAGTTTGATAAAAAACAATCTCCCCACTGGGCTTCCCTCTTCCCTGGTGACTCAAGTTTGTTCAAGTTCACAAAAGTTAACCAGCATAGCCAGCCTTCAATAATTCTGATATTAACTCTTAAATTCAGTGAAGAGCTCATTAATAAGTATTATTTTCACACGGAATTCATCTAACATCAACCTAAACTTGCAATACGTAACTTTTTCTTTTTAAACAAATAGTGTTTCCCATGTTCTCTTCCTGGAAAACCTGCTAAATACCATTCCATTCTCTACTTTCATGAATTAAAGTTCTACGGATTCTGTATATGAGTGATGTAACATATGCAGTATTTATCTTTCAGTGCACAGATTATTTTGCATGATGTTATCAAGATTTGCCTCATCACAAGCTTTTACACTTTGGTTGTATTCAATAACATTCCAATTTTATTTGTTCATCACTAATGTTTATCCCTTATCTTGTAACTTGTTGATAATTCTGTGATGAGTAAGAATCTAGGTTTTGTTTTAATCTCTGTGGCAGCATTAGAATCGTTGGTTCATGAATTACTTCTAGTCTTAACATTCTTGAGGGCCTTCCGTATTTTCTTCCTAATCATGGTGACTGTTTACATATGAAACAATGTGAGTGCATTCCCCTCTTCCATATCCTTGTTAATACTCATCATGTATTCTTTTTTATTAATAGACATTCTTAGTGATTTGAAGTGCATCCCATTTTATTATTATTCTTTTTCCGTGGCCAGTAATGTTGAACATTTTAGCCTGCAAATATTTGTTGGTTGTTGGCATGTTTTCCTTTGAGAATTATCTATTTAGGTATTTTGTTTTCTTTTTGATCGATTTATTCTTCCATGTTACTAAATAAGTTTTATTTATGTATTTTCAATTCAAAACTTTTGTAAGGTGTATTTTCCACTCTTTTCAGCTGTTCATGGATTGTGTTTGCACTGGTTTTCTTTCAGCTGTTCAAAGGCTTATTGACAAACACTATACTCTATCAATTTTCACTTTTGCTTCTTATAATATTTTTGAAGTAATGTCCAAAAGTGATTTGTCAAACCAAAGTGGAAAAAACACTCTATTATTCCAGAGATTCTGATGTCATGTAAACCTTTAATTCACTTTTGACCGAGTTTTATAATTAGTATGAGTCAAGGTTTCATTTCCATGATTTGGAATGAATGAATCCAGTTTGCTCAGCATTGCTTTCTAGAGAGTGTGTCCTTCTCCAGTGGATGTTCTTGATACCCTCTTCAAACATCAGTTGTCTGATTATTTCTTTAGTATATAGTCATTTCCTTTTGTTCATAAAAGTCTACTATTAAGTTAGTGGAAGAGACCGTTGGTGGACTTTCTTCTTGTTCTTCTTGCTTCACCTTCTTGCTCTTGTTCTTCTTGCTCTTGTTTCTCCTCCTGCTCTTCTTCTTCTCCTCCTCCTCCTCTTCATCCTTGGTGATCAAGTACACATTCTCACCCATGCTATTCCAGAAAACTGTCACCATATGTCTATCACAGGGTATTTCGCTTTTATAGCCTCATTTTTCTCTTTTTAAAGTTATAGTGCATACCCCCACCTCTCAAATTGTTCAAATTGTTTATGAAGTTGTGTAGTTCCCTTAGTTCCATAACAGTATTTCATTGTGTTTTCTGTTTGTAAAGTGCCATTAAGAAAACTATGGATTTTGTTGGGTGCTATGCTCATTTCAGCAATATGATTTTTTTTCATGGCATGAATTTCTACTTCGTGTCTTCTCAAATTTCTATCATCAACATTTGATTATTTTCTTTGAACAGGTCTTTTAATTTCTTTATTAAGTTTAGTCTCAATGGTTTAATCCTATCAAAATGATCATTTTCTTAATTAATCTGGGTAATACATACAGTCATAAAGTTGTTCTATGTAACAAGTCTTCAATGAACATATTTAATAGTTTTATCAATAAAGGATTTAGGTGTTTCCATACCTTTATAATGTTGTTGCAAATAGCAAAAAGACAACTTACTTTAGCTACTTTCTTGCTGGTTGAGATGATTTTATTTTCTGTTATTTCAGTTATGTTTTGTTTCATTTTCTTTTTTCCTAAAGACTCTGTCTATACTTAACAGAAGCATTTTGCATATGGTGGTAGAAGAAAAGCTTTTTAACTTGCCGTGATTGAATATGATGACAACTGTATTTTTTAATAGACTCTATTGTGCCATGTTTCTTCTATATGTGATTTTTGATAATTTTTGGTCATGAAAGAATGTGTAAGCCATCAAATATTTTTGTCTCATAAAGACTGAAATGTTGACTTTTAAATCACTCATTTTCTTGCATTTTATTTCTTTCTTGTTTGTTTAAGTCCATAAAAATCTTGCTATTTCACCAAGACTTTTCTCATGTTTATTACACAGCCCAGTCTGGACTTGAATTTATGATCTTTCTTGCCTCATAAAGAAGGAACTTGCATGATCTAGACATCTCTTAGTGGTCTTATTTCTTCATACTATTATAATAACAATGAAATTTCAACATAAATTTTGAATGAAATATTCAAACAATAGCAGTTGGCTTATTCTTTCTTTAAATTCATACATGAGTACTATGTTTCTTTTTTTTTTTTTTTTTTTTTTTTTGGTTTTTCGAGACAGGGTTTCCCTGTAGTTTCTAGAGCCTGTCCTGGAACTAGCTCTTGTAGATCAGGCTGGCCTCGAACTCAGAGTTCTGCCTGCCTCTGCCTCCCGAGTGCTGGGATTAAAGGCGTGTGCCACCACCGCCCGGCATGAGTACTATATTTCTATCATTTCCTCACCCCTCTTTCTATGTCTTGTGTTACTCTACTACATCTTAAATTAATGACCTCTTCTTTATTTATTCCCTCCCTTCCTCCTTCCCTCCATCCTAGCTCTAATACTCCTGTAATGTATATGTGATTAGAGATGAACATTTGGGATTAGCTAATCTATAAAAACAGTAATTTTTTCTGGCTTTTCAAGAAAGAGTTTAGGGTTTCTCTGTATAACTTAGGAGCCTGTCTTGGAACTCACTCTGTAGACCAGGTTAGCCTTGAATTTAAAAAGATCTGCCTGCTTCTGCCTCCCAAGTGCTAAGATTAAAGGCATATGCCACCACTTTTCAGCTAAAACCAGTAATCTTGAGAGTAAGATTATCCATCTCAGGTATGCAGGATACTCAGTGACTTAAATCATGTAGGTAAAAGTAAACTGAAAATAGGATTATTTATATCATTATTATTTGGAAAGCAATCAAGGAGGGTACTAGGAATTGTTTCACTTACTATCATTATCATGACTCTAAATGGGACTTCAGGTCCTTGAAACCATAGAATACGGTTCCAAGAGTACTGTTATCCCAAAGTAACACATTTCCTCCACAGGATATAGAAAATGGCCCACTGAAATAAAACTATTTCAACTACCAAGTTCCTTGCTTTCTGACATCTGGAGGCATGAAAGAGTCCCTGTTTTGATAACATGTTTGCTTTTGTGCATTAGTGTAGGTAATCCTAGTTCAGAGCAATGTAAATGGGGATAGTGCAGATTAACAGATTTGTATTCTTGTCCCCGCTGTGAGCAGAAGTTTGAAAAGAGAAACGCTTGATGACAAGAAGGCTCAGATCACATAGGAAGGAAGATCTCAATTTTCTTATTTGTGATGGTCAATTTTCCATGTCAAGTTTACTGGGATTTTTAAATAGATGAAAAGCAAAACACATTAATTCTAAGAATGTCTGTGAGAAAGCTTCCAAAGACATTAGCATTTTGATTAATAGACTGAATATGCAAAATATGCTTTGAGCAGCATGAAATGAGCATCATTTAATCCACCGAAGGTTCGATTGGAACAAGAGATAGGGATGGAGCATTCTCCCTTCTGAGATGGGGCGAACAATTTTCTTCTTCCTTTGACTTGTTATTTCTGGTTTTCGGAATCTCAGATTGGTAGACCACCAATCCTCCTTATTTTTCAATTTATAGATAGAATCAATTAAAAATTATCAGTCTTCATAATAATGCATGCCTATTGCATACTCTGTCTCTGCCTCTCCATCTGCCTCTTTCTCTGTTTCTCTGTCTCCTAAATCGGCATAGATGACAGCTGACAGTAAAAGAATGTAGAACCACACAGTGACAAGAACCCTTTGAAGTGACAACACCAATTTCATCAGTTATGCTGCCATTCATTTAGGCCTTCCTATTGTACGTTTCCCTTCAACAGTACCAACCCATGGGAATGCTGACTGAACCCTTCTCTGAACCACTAGCGGTAATGTTTGGGCATTGCAAGTGGTTGACTGAAAAAGATATGCCATTCAGACTCTCAAGTAAGAACTGTTTGCCTAGCTGGTAGACATATTATCCAGAGATGCTCACCACTCTTTAGTTCCTTTAGGGTCTGCCACCTAAGGGTAGGTACTTCCTAATAGAGCACATATTTGTGATTGAACAAAACCAGGGTATAAGATCAACACAGATGAGGAAAGATGATCGTTACAAATCTTCCCACAACCTTGCTTTATTTTGAGGTCTTTGCTTTGCAGTTGTGTATTTTCTTCTCACCAAGTGTGCTGTTTTACAATATTCCTATGAGAATTAAGTCTTGATAAATATTTTGTACCCAAACCTTTTGTAAAAATTTGCTTTTAGATAGTATGATGCTTGAGATAGCTCTTTCCTGTTGTCAGATAACAAGAGAGTTTCAGAGACATCAATAGTGATGGCACCACAGTTCTTGAGACTGTCCATAGAGAAAATAAAGCAACAGTTTGGAAAATTAGTATGTGGCTCTGTGGAATGTCTTTGTTACCCTTTAGGACTGCATAAGAATGATTATGTATGCATTTGGCTGACATAATTTCTTGGAATTTCATCTCCCTTGATCTGAATGGTCCTCTGAACTTATGCCCCAAACAAGGACCCTGATAGTTATTAATATTCACAACATATTAACATTTGACAGTAACAATCCAATTTAGTGTTATAGTGAGGACCTTCTAATGACGTTAATAGAGAGGAGGACAAATAACACAAATTATAGTCCGACAACTGTAATAAAAGGAATCATTTTAAGATTACTTTTAAAAAATACATGACAACATTTTCCTTTCCACCATCAAAATTAAATTAAAACTCAAGTAATAAAATGTTGTATCTATGTGTCAATCATTCGTGATAAATTCTGGTTATTATGGAGTGCCTTGATTCGTTCTATAGAAGTGCTAATTGTATCAAATCCTGATTAATGTGGTGGCATATCAGAACATAATTTAGAAAGGAATATTAGAAAATGTTCAGCATTCCAATTATTCTTGAATATAAATTAAAAATATATATGCATGCTATTAACTAGTTTTCTTTTAAGGGATTAATAATCATGAGCTATTCATGTAGACTAAACTTCTCTTTGTCATCTATTTGTCATAGAGGAAATAATCTCATCAGTCGTTCCATATTTCTTCAGATGGCATTTGTCAGTATTTATTAGCATTGTTCATGCAGCTCCATAAATACGACATCCATTTTGTACTCTTTAACTTGCTCCATATGGCTCAAAATGGAAAACTTTTGCCTGGAAATTATCTTATTTCCTAGGATTTTTTTTCATAAAGAAGCTGTTTATGTGTCATTCATCAGTTTTACAGCCTTTTATTTTCCTTGAGCTTTGAAGTAGAATCATGCTCAGTAGTCAGTCACACACAGAGCAGACTCATTACACGATTGTCAATGAGCAATTTACCAGAGAGAAAGTCAAATTAGCTTTACTGGAAAGATGACTGTGGTGTTTTACCCTTAGTGAAAGCAGCAAGTAAAATTTTACCTGCACCTAGTTACAGAGGGGTAATTAAAACCATTAATCTTTTTATTGATCTTTGACTCCGTTGCCTACTATATTTAGTAGATAAGATTCATGAGCTACTGGAGTGTGTCCATTGTCTCAGATATTCATTGACAGGTAATGCTGAAGAGGGTTCCAGGGTAAAAGAGCATTTGTCTGATTTATGCCTATTATGTAGCTCATTCAGACTCAAAAGAAATAATTGTTTGCTTTATTAAGAAGCAATATTTGCAAACTGAAAAGCCGAAGAAAATTGTGAACATTTTTAAGACTGTCAAAAAGTACCACAGGCTAAAGAACTTTTGAATTATCTTTGTCCCTTTTATGCATATAATGAACGGTATGTTTCTACTTGACTGACTACAATATACTACAATACTACAGAGTTATGTATAAGTTTATAAAATGTATTCTTTTAAAAAGCAAATGCTTAATATTATAGTCTATAACTATGTCTCTGTCAAAACAGTAGTCTGTCACCAAAGCTGAGATATTTCACAGATGTCGATAGTTTAAACAGATGTTTGGGTGTCATTATAATCTTTCCTATCCATTTGGGTGTCATAAAGTTGTGCCCATGTGTCCTGCTTCAGTTACTATTTCTCACTTTACTCACTTATTACAGTGATCAATTAGGAGACTGGCCTATCAGTCACTGACCTTGACCAGTTATTGAATTTTTAGAATTCAGCATGCAGTAGCTGTTCTGAATATTTGTTGAGTACACTCGAAAGCATGATTAGCATATGTTTTACAGTGAGTGCTACAGCGGGGAGAAGTCAATAAAAGCCTGCGGATATGAAGTCCTGACAACTGATGTTTTGGAAACTTAATGATGAGGGTATAGACCTTATACAAAATGATCAAACAATTTTCATACTTATGTGAAATTAATCTGTGCTTAGATGCAAATGAAAGTCTTTACAATTTTCTCATTAAAAATATGGAAGCAAACCCATAAAATGTGGAGTGCAGGTTTATTGCTTGAAGACGGACAGTAACCATGAATGCTTCTAACTTTGTGGAGAAGTAAGTCATTGTGTTTTCACTTGGTCAGGGCTAAGAACTGCTTTGCCTAAACTGTTAGAGAAGAAACAAGTAATTCTATTGAAATGTATCTATCCCCAGAGAGGAGAGCTTGCAAGTTGCAGAAAGGAAAGCAGAAGCAAAAGGAAAATAAGCACATCTTTACAGAGAGCTGGTTTACCTCGAATGTTCTCAATCTCCCAGGCTTCTTTCCTTCTTTAATCTCTGATCACTTATGTCCAATAACCCAGAAAGTTTATTTTTATGAGTTTAACAAACTCCCATTTCTGTTGCTTTAATAATTTTGACAAATATACATTAGTTCGAGTTACATTTGCAAATGTGCTCCTATGGAAAAAGATACTCTCTTCACACTTGGGAGGCAAAGTCAAGCAGATCTCTGTAAGTTCACATCTAGTCTGGATAGCTAGAGAAACTCAGAGAAACTGTCTCAAAAAAGGAAGTAAAAGAAGTAAAAGAATAAATACGTTGTATTTTCCTCATTTTATACGAATCAACTAATCTTATCAAACTCTGTATTTCATTTGTTTGTGTCTATTACAATTAATATTCCTTCATTCTCAAAACTCCTTTTTCATTTCTTAAAAACCTCTAATCAAGAGCACTAAATACCTGAAGCATTCAGAAGGCATTCATTAAGGACCAATTACTTGATATCGGCATTTGATATTTAATGAAACATATATTGAGTGCCTAATATTGCAATTTCCTTTACCATTTTATTAAAAATTAAAGTCAAAGGTTTATAAAATGATGGACAATAGAATAGTCCCTCGTTTTTCTTTTTATTCTGTTACACACAGATGACTTTTCTGACATGAGCCAGAGATTTTAGATTTTTCTCTAAGAATGCTTGGGTTTAGAGAAGGAGAGAGCCACACTATAACTCCAAAGCCATCTTTAGTTTTTAATTGAACTGGAACTACAGAAATACAATTTGCCTTATTTGTCTGTAGAGAACAGTAGAAACAAACATTTGGGAAGATTTACAAGACTTCATCCTATTAGAAGTGTGCTATACCATTAGGTCAAATTTCTCTTTTTCTTAGGGCATTTTTTTTTTTCTGAATTATTCATCCTTCTTCTTTAGATGTCTCATTTGACTGGACTTATCTTGTGGTCTTCAGATTCCCTCGTTGTATGCTTTTATTCTTCTTAAAAGACAAAAATGAAACCCTGCTCCAACCCTAACTTTGGGAAGTTTCCCTTTTTGCAAGGTTGAATGGCTGTGTTGTTTGATGTACTATTGTCTGTCATAATCAAGGGCACTTTCAAGTTTGCATCAAATTTTTATCCCTTGGGTATCCATAGTTTTTCTTTTCCCATGGAAACACATATCCTTGTTTCCATTCTGAGGTCAACACATCCTTAAAGCATACAGATTAATTTAATTCACCGGGTTTTCTAGTATTCAATTTCTCTCCACAGCTGCTGTTCCTTTCTTATTAGCATTTTAAAAATTCAACGTTAATGAAACATTGTGTACTCTACCCCTGGGCATCTCTATTACCACTTTGTATTTTGTAAGCACGTCTTTTGCCAACTAAGTCATCCCAGTAAGCAATCAAAGTAATGCATGTGACAAACGTTGTGAAGAAAACACACCAGATAAAAAGATGGAAGATAATGGGGTAGTAGTCAAGGAGAACACTGGCAAACATATGAAGAATGTGACATATATGAAAAGTCAAGAATTATGTAAAGGAATTAACATGAACAAAGTGGGGACAGTTGTGAACATTCATGTTGGAGAGAGAAGAAAGTAGGGAGAGGAGTTGTAACAGTCTCTAAATATAAAGAGTTAGACAGACGTTAGGACCTGAGAAGAATCCGTGTGCTCATTGGAGAAACATTAGGAAATTATATTAGAGGAAATGGGTAAGTAATTCATCTAATTATTTGCTGTCAATAGTAAAAATTTAAATGTTAGGAAAATGTTGAGAACTATGTTTAAGAGATGATATAATGTGGTACATGAATGTTTGTGCCATTATTAGTTCTTTGAGAACTTTATAAATATTTTGACAGTGCTCTTCTAACTTCTCCTTGCGCCACTTACACTTCCCTACCCATAAAATTTTGTTATTTTTTCTTTTCAGAAATCCCTTAAATTTATTGCCAATGGCTCCTTATATAGGGTTGAGACTTTAAATCAACTTCCTCTCTCCATCTTGGGATTTGCTGTGGATTGAGCTTCCATTGGTCTTATGCATGCTATGATAACCACTTTAAGATCATATGCGAACTTCTACTCCTCTATCCAGAAAAAAATAGTAACAAAACAACTTTCAAGATTTCATCTTATCCCAGTCATAATTAGAAAGATCTGCAAAATAACAGAACAAATTGCAGAAAGGACATTGGGGAAAGGGAACCCTCATTCATATTTGATGAGATTGTAAACTGATATAGTCACTCTGGAAATCAGTAGAATATCCTGGAGAAAAAAAAGAAAAATAAATCTACTGTATGACCTGACCCAGCTATACCACTCCTTGTCATAAGCCCAAAGGACTTTCTAAACCCTGGGTACTCTGAGCAGACAACCTCTACCTACAGGACTGCCCCCACTGAGATGATCTAAATCCACTTCCCTGGTCAGCTGAATATATCTTTGTCTTCTTTTTTGTTTGTATGTAATAGCTCACCTACTTCATCTGTATGTAATAACCTTTCCTCCCATTCAAATATACCAAATAAGCATGATGAGCTTTTGAAGTTTTCTGACTTTTCCATCAGAGAGCAAAAGCTACAAGATCCCAAATTTTCTGTTTGTTCGTGTCTGCCATTTCTTCATTCCCTCAACACCCATAGTGAGACTTCCTGGACTATCATGCAAGGATGGACAAACTACAACGATTGAAATATAGAATTGTGGGTGCCAGTCACAATGGATGAGTCTAGAAAACAACTTCTGTCCCTAAAGTTCAAGTAATATTTGTAAGGGAGGGTAGAAAAAATTGTAAGGGTCAGAGGAAGAAGGAGTTTTCTTTGAGATTGTGCCTCCTAGAATTGTAAGAGAACCTACACCCATGAAATATTACCTCCAGAATTTTCTAAATAGAGCCTGAAAGACTTTGTGAATGATAAACATTCAAATTCAGAAAGCAGAAAGCATGGGAGGCCTAAACTCTAGGCAAAAAATTTACTGGCAACTAAGGAAAGCAGAAGGGAGGAGAAATATGCAGCATACCCACTGGTCACCCATAACCAAATGGTCTTTACTGAAAGTTTATACATTAAAGTGACATTATACAGACAAAGACTAAGCAGGTTCTATTTCTGTATTTAGGAATATATATGTGAGGCATCCTCAGTATATTCCTATACCATAAGTTTTGCACTAGTAAGGCACATTCACTAGAACTTGTTATTCTTGCAAGTAGCTACAACAAAACAGTAAATCTATCACTTTAATAAGTTACATCACTAGTGGCAAGGCCAGTCTCAGCATTACCAACTGATTGCTGTCAGATAGAGTCTGGCTTAGTAATCTTGACAACTGAACAAAATGCATTCAATATCTTTGATCATTATCGCACCAAAGAAAGAAGGGATCTCAAGGATCTACCATATCATAAATATTAAAACATTTTTTAAAAGTGATGCTAAGACTAGTCAATAGTTATTAATATTTATTAATTTTCATTAATATTAATAGCATATTAATCTATATTATATGTATTCAAATAAGCAATTGATATCAATAAATTGATAGCATGTAAACAAATATAAGACCCAAGTCCTAAGTAGCAAGAATTTTGTTCTAAATAAATCATTCGACCTTTTGAGCTTTAACATGAAAAAGTTCAGTGATGAAATTAGTAAGAACATTGGGATTTAGACACAGAAATTTTGTTGCTCACTCAGAAGTAGACGAAGTTCAAAGGTAACTTATGCTATTAGTGAAGATGGTAGATTGAACAAAGAAAAAGAGATTTAACACTTATTTTCTTAAATACTGGTTTCATGCTGTTAAAAATATATTATTTTTTATAAGTACATGAACCTCAGTGGGATTATATTGCTTATCAAAGGCAAGATTTTCAAATCCCGATAAGATAAACTTTAGAAGTGATTAACTCTGTCTTTTGAGAAAAAAATTCATAATCAGCTTATGTTGAAGTATTTTAGCTGTAAATACAACATCACAATGAAATAAGGAGTGATACTTAAATGAAGGCTTAAATATAGTTTAAAAAATAATCAGATTTACTGACTGGTCACATAGGTCATGGTAAAGTGTTTTTTAACATGTGCAAAGGCTTATGTACAATTGTCTGTTCTAAAATAGAAAGGATGGAAGGAAGAAGAGAAGGGAGGGGGAAGGAAGGGAGAAGGAGGGAAAAAGGGCAGGAGTAAAACAATTGAAGAAAGTAAAAATGTAGAATAAAAGTCAGATCAATTATTATGACTGTGCTAGACAGAATTATGCACAAATCCCACCACCCAGCTGTTCAGTCGAGTACTAGCAGAGCTACTGCTAAAATAGTCTGCAGATGACTGAACACAGCCATTCAGCTTGTAAGAAATAAGAAAGAGCTTTGCACTGTCATCCTAAGGCTGGAGTTTTAAAAACTGCAGTTTTTGGTGCCGTACGGGGTGCGTGGCAGAATGGGGGTTGAAGCGATTTCTCCTCAGGAATAACATAAACATAGATGGAAGAGGAGGGCATGGACAGTAAAACGAGAACAGTGTCTGGAAGATAAAAATGATAGACAGGAAGAAAGGAAAATGCCAGTCTCAAAGTTAGATGGAAGCAAATTTTGCTAATAAACTAAAATCAACTGAAACACAGATTCATCCAAAGAGTGTTATCGGGGACCAGCTTGAACAAAAATACCTCTTGTCAGGGTAGAGGTGTGGGGATTTAGAAATATAGCAAAGAATATGAAGACACAAATGAAAATAATAAAAAGGAGAAACATATCGGAGAGTATCAGGATGAAATTCCAGTGAGTATTGAAAATTCACCTGCACTTAATTTCCAAATGCTTTAAAATACCCCTGACCCCACAAGATATGAGCAAGACAAAAAACTGCGTTAACATGATACAAGGAAATGTACATACTAATTGAAGGTCATAGGCTACATTCATAGTTAAACATTTTGTTGCTAGAACAAAAGAGGTCTTGCACATACACTAGACCAAAACATTTTGTAGGCAAACCACTCCCTGGGTGGAATCCAAGTTATCTCCATAAAGGGAACTGGAACTTAGTTGGATCATTAGACTCTTATTTGAGGTAAGAACAATCTTCTCCATTCCTGGAGTACAAGTACCTTGATAGCTCAGAACTATCTGATTGATTTACTAGGTGGGACCATTGTCTCACCTAGAAGCACAATAACCTTGAAGAAACTAGACGTAAATTCCAACTCTCTGACCTTTGGTTAATGTAGAAATAGGCTCACATTTCAGGGCCTCCAGAGGGCGTCCTAATAGAGGCACAGCCCAAAGAAATCTAGAGTCGAACCTTATTAAACCAAGATGTGCAAAACGAAATAGACACTGGACTTCTGACCTATAAAAGTATTAGATGATAATTTGTGTTGTTTGAGTCCTCTAACCTGATTTACTGCAATAGAATTTCAGACTAAGGCAGAAATCAACAGTGTGTGTTCAGTCATTTCTGTAGCTTACAGCCATGTTTAGGTTATAGATGTTGAGGTGTTTTGTTTTGCTTTCTAGGCATTAAAGATGGAAACTAGAACTTCAGGCACTCAGGTTAGGGCAGTGCCAAGTTATCCTTAAGTCTAAACTATAGTACTTTAAAAATATCTTTTTGAAAAAATTTTAGATGATATACACACACACACACACACACATATATATATATATATATATATATATATATATATATATATATATATATATATATGAGTATGTACATGCACCATGTGTATGCAGTACCCGCAGAGGATTGAAGAGGGCATTGAAGCTATTGAAACTAGAATTATAGATAGTTGTGATCTACCATACATGGGTCCTGGGAGATGAAACCTGGTCTTCCACCAGACTAACATATTATCTACCCGCTGAACAATCTTTCCAGACCTTGTAGTTCTTTTAAAAGTAGAAAAAGATGAAACTATCTTTTGTATGTTAAGATAACTCATTTTTAAAGATTACTTAAAGAGCACATAGTAAGCCGTTAAATATTAATGCAAACACCTAAAGACCCCCGGTGTAGGGAGACTTGCACTCAAGTCTCAGGATAACATGAACCCCCAGTAACTCATGAGAGACCATGCTTGCTGCAATCACACGAGGTTTATTGACAGGTACCAGTGGACTGGGGCTGAAACTCATAATCCACGCAGGGGAGGAGTTCGACCCTGAGTAACTGGGAGAAGGGGTTTTTAAGGAAAGAAACCACAGCCCAGTAATCCAACTGGGGTAGAGAGGGCATCATAGAAAATTCCGAAAATACAGGTGATGATCACAAGGGGGCAACTCCCTGTTTCTCAAGATTATTCTCAAGATTATAATCAGCTAGTTCTTGAAACAGAGTATTTCAAAAAATACTAATGATAATCACAAGGGGACAACTCCCTGTTTCTCAAAATTATACTCAAGATTACAATCTAAGTTTATCTTCAGCTAGTTCCTGAAAGAGTCACTGAACCAGCTAATCCTAGATTTCTGATTCTTCCCTCCCTGCTTAGATTTTTGGCTCCATTTTTTCCTGCTGGGGGGGGGGTCTGGATTTATCCAGGTCTTTCACACCCACCCGTATAAATTAGCACAACCCATGTGATAGTAAATAATAGCACGAGAAAAAAATAGAGATACTATTTGTACATCCATGATAGCACATCACCAATAAGCCCTGTTTTCTGTACACTAGTTAATGGGTGTTAAAGAATGAGAATTTGTATTCGTAAGTTAAGAATTTGATACATGTCTGTCAATACATGATATTTAAAGTGTTAGGTCCTTTTTAGTGTTTCCAGGCACTGTGATCTGATGGTAGTTCTTGCACTATATATTAGGGAAGGTGCTCTTTGTGCACACATTAGAGTTGTTAGCACTATACATGGACTGATAATTCATTTTCATCTGATACTTTCTGTCCTATTAGGAGATGGGGGATTTAGATTCTATAAGGTCAAATTGGTCTTGGTATAAATTACATCATCTTATTAATCATAATTCTGCCAAATGCCTTCATAATCTGTTTTGCTTCCCTAACCTTGAACAACTGAATTCTCATTTCATTAACTTTCTACCTACTTTACTACTAAAAAATATTTATTTTGGTTACAATGGTAATCAACTTTACAACTTTAAATGCTTAGCAATGCAGTTATTTTTATGTATAGTTTCATCTGCTAGAACACTCAAGTCGCCTTTGAGGTAAGATTTGTACATTATTTTCAATAACCCTTAGTAAAGAAACTTTTCCGACATTGACATTGAGTACAAAGTAATGGTTTTACTTCACATTACAGCAATTCTTTCAGTTTTTATGGAATTTTCCCCACTAATCATTTGGGTGGAATCATGCTATGTTATGTTCTCCTCTCCAAGTAACCTCAGACATTCCTGAAATAGATGAGCTAGATGCACATTATTAAGGTTAACTAAAACAAAGAAGAACCTGTAACATTAAATATATGGATTGAGAATTCTTGACTACTTATCTGACCTATGTATAAAATGTAAAGAAATTTGCATTTTCAGAATTATGGTGATGGTTTCACCACAGTTCCTAGACTCTGTTAAATGTCTTCTTAATTACCTGTGAAACAGCTACTCACTTCCGTTTGAAGCAGACTGCTACTGTCACCAGCTACTTAAATGTATGCACCCTGCTGCTGTGAGTCTGGACCTTTGCAATGCGTGAGTCCTAGATAATAGACTTTCACTAATTGGTTAAGAAGAGTAAAATAGACATTAACAGGACTCGGTGCAAAGTTTTCCTCTTTGCTGTTTCTAGTAACTCTTTTCCTTACCAGTCACTTCCATCTTTAGGAGAGAATATTCTGTATTTATCTGTTCTTTCTAGCATATAGGATAACAGGCTATGCATTCTCATTCTGGCCATATCATTTTGTCCAAGTTGCTCAGCAATGAAAATATTTCCATTTGCTTCTGTTTTGAAAAAAAAATGTATTATATATCTTTGAATTCAAATAGCATAAAGTATGGGATAGAGAGTAAGAGAAAGAGAGAGAGAAACAGAATATCGAGTAGATGTTCCCATGGAAGTTGCTATAGGTACTACAGACAACCCCATTCATTGCTTTGTGGTGCTGTGCTGTTCCCTCAGGGCAGGTGCTAAACAGGTGCAGAAGCAATGGAAGCTCTCTGAAGTTTAATTGTATTTTGTGTAGTCATTTAAAAAACAGAATATTTATTAAATCACACACCACAATGTATGTTTCTGGTATATTTATTGTATCTAATTACATTTAGTTATTATGTAATATTTATTATAACTGTTCTTGTTAATGATATAATTAACATTGTAGTCCAGGAACACAAATTTTGGCGACCCTAAATAGAGTGTTCCATTGTGGAAGCAGTTTAAGTGGGTTTTTATGGTAACAGGAAAAAACAAAAGACAGAGTTCTAAATCAAGACATTTAAAAAATACTTTGGTGGAAATATCAGAGAGGCAGGCTACTCCAAGATGTGGGGGGAATCTCAACTATCAGATACAGATACCTTATAGCTATCTGATAGCTTTCTTGGCCCTTCAATTGGTGGGGAAAAGGATTTTGTTGTTAATACATCCCAAAGGTTTTTGCTTGTTTATCAAGATGTTAGATCTTACACAGAAGAGAACAGGAATGTTTCTTTGGGAAACTTAAGATGGCCGAAGAGAAACTGTAATTAGGCTACTGGACCTGGAATGTTCCAAACTCTTCACCAGCCTTTGGCATTTTAATCAGACTGGCTTTGTTAACACAACTTCTTTTAAGGGTTTTTCATTCACAGCACTGAGGATGTTAGAACAGCATAACTCAAAAAGGTACCTTCTAAAAGGATGAGAATTATTTTGCAGAGTCTTGGAACCTGAGAATTCTAATATGAAGACTGTGGAAGACTTGAAGCCCGTCAGGTGCTGTATTGATCGTACAAGGAAAAATTACTGTACCCTCACACCGTAGAAGACAGTAACGACCTAGTGCTTCTTTTATTACGGAATTCATCTGGGGTGGTCTGTCTCTTGATGGTATCTAAAAGAACTTAGAGGCAAGCCGCTGGTCATGCACATGCAAGGAGGTTTGTAATTGGGTTAATTGAGATAGGCAGCTCTCCATAGATGAGCTGTGTTAATTAGGAAAAAGTGAGCAGAGTGCAAGCATTCATTGCTCTCTGCTTTCCAACTCTGGGTACAGAGCCGTCAGCCGCCATTACTTCTCTATCATGGGGAGCTGTGACTTCTAAAGGTGAAATGGAGTAAATCTTTATTATTATTATTATTATTATTATTATTATTATTATTATTATTTTCTAGTATATCATCTTGTTGGAGTGTTACGTTTTTATCACAGGAATTTTGGTGGAACACAAAAGTTCAAACCCTGTCTCTACACCATTTGCCTCTCCAAATTCACATCATATACATGAGAGTAGTGTGCAGGGTCAGCATCCATATTTGTGGGGACCATAGCTGGTGTGACTAAGGTTATACGTGCAGAGATGTAAGAAAAGTTGTGAAGGCAGCTATAGAGAATGAATACTGAGAGTGTAATGGTTCCCTGAGCCTTTTAAGTGAAATAATTCTGGTCTCCAGTCTGTACTATAAAAATTAGAACTTAATTTTTTAGGTGTCTGTGGGGTCTTTACAATAGTACCTAATCTACCAATGCATATCTTCCTTATAGAAGATCATTTGACCACATTTGGTATTGTCTCCCAAACAGACTCTGCCACTTATTATAATATAATATAGCAAACATTTAACAAAACTTTAGGTAAGATTGAAAATCCTCTCTTGAAGTTATTTCTTCCACCAAATATTTTACTATAAGCATTTAGGGGAACCCAAATTATGACTTCAAAACTATTGAATATTTTCCTTCCATACATCCTGTTGGACCTCATGCAAATTCTGCCTCCTACCGCACTGAGATGCTATCACAGCTCCTCCAGGTCCTTTATTTATTTATTTATTTATTTTTTTTTAAAAAAAAAACAAGATCAATCAGCTTTTCTCCAGTTTCCAATTACATGTTAATTTACTCTAATTAAGTGGAGCAATGATGGGGGAGCTGACCAATCCCTTTGTCTGAGGGGTGTGACCACTCCGGGGGGGGGGGGCAAATACCTTTAAAAGATCCCTGTGCTTTTGTTTGCTCTCTTTTTTTGTTTTCCTGTGCTCCTCGCTGGAACCTTGGCTTTTGTAAGTTCCCTTTTATTTCCTTTATTAAAGCTAAATATTATATATTAATATAATATAATATTAAAGCTAGTCCGGTTAATCACAATTGCCAATCGACCACGCCCCTACAGAGCAATAATATTCATGACCTTCCTTGTCATTTTTTATACTAGGTTTATAGTACCAAACATGGATTGCCTTCTGTGACGTTTGTCTAAAATCCAAGTAGAGAACAAGGGAGGAAAGCTGGATATCCTCCTCGCGGCAATTACTACTGTTTCACCGGTGGGCACATCTGTCTTGGCAAACTAATACTGATCTTGTTCATTAGACATCTTATATCAGGATTCATCACCACACCAAAATCCTATATCCTTTTATCTAGGGAATTAAATTTTAACATAAAAGCTCAACAGGTATATTTAAGTAGAGTACATATTAACTAATTTCTTTGACACAAAGCCCCAGACTAAACATGATTTCTTTTATTACATCTTCTAGTACAGTTTCCTACCTATTGTGCTAAAAGTGTGTAAGTCAACACTCAGTGAGGAAATGATATTAGCAAATCATCATTGGATAGCACAAAAAATTATTTTCTGTTATAACATGGAAAAATACAAATAAAGGTAATAAAAGTTGTAGAGGTTAAAATAAACAAGACTTAAGGGCTTCAGATAACAGGATGAAAGAAATGCCTCAGACATTAACCTTGTTACTTATACTGACACATTCAGTCTTTATATGTAGCTACTTTTAAAGAATAGGAAATACTAACATTTTATATTTAAAGTAATTAACAGCCTCTTGACAAAATCTCTTCTTTGTTCTCTATAATTGCTATGATTTAGACACCTATCTCTCAAATTATTAGTTATAAAAAGATTGTTGCTAAGCCCGTAACAGTGTTGGCTGGTTGTAAAGTCGTTAATAGGATATGTAGCTTAGTGGGATATCTGGAAGTTATTGGGCACATGCTTTATGAGGGGGACAGAAGCATCCTAGCATGTGCTTGTGTTCCCCCATCCTCCTCCTTTCTCTCTTCTCTGATCCATTGTTATGAAGAAAGAAGCTTCAGTCTCCCAAGCATCTTACCATCATTGGCTACCCCAGAACACGCTGAAGTTACAGAGTCAACTGATGCTAACTCCAAAACTGATAACAGACACATCCTTTTATTTTGTGAGTTGACAATCTTAGGTAGTTTTTTTATGTGGCAAAAATATGACTAGCAAAATAAAGGGGACTTTGAAATTAGGGTTCACCACTGTCATTCCTTATAACAATAAAACTCGTTTTTAAGTTTTTAAAATTATTATTATTATTATTATTATTATTATTATTAAAAATTTCCACCTCCTCCCCACCTCCCATTTCCCTCCCCTTCCCTTAACTCCCCTCCCCCTCTCTTTCCAGTCCAAGGAGCAGTCAGGGTTCCCTGCCCTGCTGGAAGTTCAAGGTCCAACCCCCTCCATCCAGGTCCAGGAAGGTGCGCATCTAAACAGACTAGGCTCCCCCAAAGCCAGTACATGCGGTAGGATCAAAACCCAGTGCCATTGTTCTTGGCTTCTCAGTCATCCCTCATTGTCCGCCACGTTCAGAGAATCCGGTTTGATCCTATGCTTTTTCAATCCCAGTCGAGCTGGCCTTGGTGAGTTCCCATTAGACCAGCCCCACCATCTGAGTGGGTGGGCACACTCCTCACGGTCCTGACTTCCTTGCTCATGTTCTCCCTCCTTCAGCTCCTCATTTGGGCCTTGGGGGCTCAGTCCTGCACTCCAATGTGCGTCTCTGTCTCTATCTCCACCCATTGCCAGAATAGAAAACACTATTCTGAGTGAGGTAACCCAGACCCAAAAAGATGAATTTGGTATGTACTCACTCATCAGTGGATTCTAGACATAAATAAAGGTCAGTGAGCCTATAATTCCTTATCCTAGAGAAGCTAAATAAGAAGGTAAACCCAAAGGAAAATATATAGTTATCCTCCTGGATATTGGAAGTAGACTAGATTGCCAGGCAAAAATTGGGATCTTGGGGGTGGGGGTGGGGTGGTGGTAAGGGGTGATGGGGAGATGTGGAGAGAAAAGTGAGGAGGGGAGAAGGGGGAGACCCTGGGGAAATGGGATGGTTGGGATGGAGGAAGGGTGGATAGTGGTGCAGGGAAGAAGATTTCTTAATCAAGGGAGCCATTTAGGGTTAGCAAGAGACCTCATTCTATAGGGGGTCCCAGGTATCCATGGAGATGTCCCCAGCTAATTCCTTGGGCAGCTGAGGAGAGGGAGCCTGAAATGGCCCTTTCCTATAGCCATACTGATGAATATCTTGCATATCACCATAACAATAAAACTCTTAATGTAGACAATACTAACGAACCCTTGTGATGCCAAATGACATTTTTGCAGATACTGCATATGAATCTATTCCCAAATAATAAATTTTGAGTTAAAGATGACTTTTATAATACAAATTATTTATAAATATGTTTCAACTTCACTGCAGGGTTTTACATAGCCTTTTTCTAATGATAATTTACGGAAACCCTTTGTATTAATTTTAAAATAGCACTACGAGCCATACAGCTAAGCAAAAAATCTGAACTGTGAGTTTTGTTTATACAATATTCCTAAAATTTTTGCCTCCTCATGTGAATGTACCTTTCCTTTATAAAGTCTTGTCAGTATGAAATACTGCATTTTCAATCCAATAATTGTCTACTAGAGGATTCTTTTCAAATTTTACCTTGACCCTTCAAGCCACATACTGATGTAACCTTTCTAAGAAACTTTCATTTGTGTCCTTCTTTTCATAGATAAAGTAATCATAATAGTACAAAAGGTTAAAAACATTATCCAGAGGTCTTTCTGTGACAAACTTAGTAATGCCTTCCCTCTAATAGAATAACACGTGACTTATTCCTGAAGAATCATTATTCTTTGTGCTTTAATTCAATCTCAGCTCAAAAGACAAAATTCAAACACAGCAATGCCATGTTAGAGGAATGTTGGCATTGCAGGTGAGCTCACAATACCCTTTTCTATTGGAAAGTAAGTTTGAAAAGTGGTCACCAACAAGCACTGACCAAATTAGGAAAAAAGAGTAAAACGTTATTAATTCATTGTTAATAATTTAGTAGGAATGCATCTTCCTACTCATGTTTATTTCTATTAAGAGAAAAACCTTCTCTGATAAACGATGCGTTTCACTTTCTTTGAGTGCTATGGCTGCTCACTGGCTCCTTATCAGCCACAGCCTGTCTTTCCAGAGGGACCAGCTCCACAGCCCTCTTTATATTCTGTGTCTATGTAGAACTGATGGGACCAATAAGGACACTTACTAGCTCTGGGGTTTCGTAGATTATCTTTGAGGATAAGGAGTTGCACTAAGTCACAGTCTATGTCTGAAAAGAGAGGAACCACTTTTTCCATGCATAAGAAACAATGACCTGGGGTGAAGAAAGATGAACAGAGATGCAGGAAGGCATACTTTCTGCCATATTAATAGACAATTAGGAAAGGTAGGATACAGACTGAAACATGTGTGCAGTTAATTGCAAAGGTAGCAGATCCTGTGAGTCCTAATACTGCCAAATTGAGGGAGAAGGGCTCAAGATATTGTTGAATGGCAATAGAATATGTGCCTACAGATATAAGGCTATCAATTTAAACCCCAGTAGGATAAAAGACAAAGAGACAAAACTCTAAAGACTTCCATAAAGATGTTCTCTTGCTATCTGCCTTGGGCATGCCTGAGCAGATAGCGTTTTGAATACAGTCTGAAGGTTTTATTTTTATTTTATTAATACTGCTTTGAAGTTGACTTCTACTCTGTGAAATGATGGGAACTATATTATATCTTCAGGATATCTATCACATCCAATGGATTTCACGTTTTTCTATGTGTAACTTATTTGCAGTTCAGGTTTTATTTATGAAAATCTATGGAAAATTCTATGCCTTTATTTTATTTCAAGAGAGAGCCTAATTATGTCCCTAAGACTGGATTAAAACTATGGGTTTCAATAACCTTCTCGCTTAAAACTTTGAGGTAGTAAGGATTACTCATGTGCCATTATGTTTGACTGCATTTGGCAGATGAAGAGGTGCATTTAGTATTCTCAAAGCATGAATCCATTCCTGGTAATGTGGCTAGAATTAAAACTACCATCTAGAGAACCTAATGTTCTTCAAGATCTCTCTGTTTGTTTCAGAGTGGACAAACAAAAGAGTGGACAAACAAAAAAATTGGAATGTGGTTATAAGGAAAACAGCTGCCGCTGAATCCTTCACATCTGGATACTGTTTTCTTAAGAAAAAATGGTTCTAGCCTTTTTGTCCTTGTGAATTTTTTTCCTAAATATAAGATTAATTTCAGTACCTCATTCATGGAACCAATATAAAGTTCCTGTCAGCTATAGTGTATTCTCAGTATACATCATAGCTATGGAATGAAAGCCACAGAATGACTTCTGAGACTCACCACTCACATCTTAAGGTGGACAGAACTGACACTTCATTCATCACTGAAAATCCATTTTCTAAACTCTAGCTGCTGCATTAGTGATGCTTTGCATCTCCTCAAATCAGAGTAAGTTTTCAACTAACATCCAGTTTGCTCTAAACGGTCTTAGTATTACTTGCCTCCAGCGAACAGCTATCCCGGTATTGGAAGTTTGGAGATAGATTAACAGTATAAATTTCAAGTAGTGTCGAACTATGTTCTTCAGACAACAGATGTATGAAATTTAGGATTTTTTCAATTGTCTCATCATTGAATAGGGTTTTTGTTCTTTGAGTTTAACTTATAAAATAAAACAACTGATCTTTAGAAGGATTTATTTTTCCTCAAAAAGATCAGGTAAGAATTCAGCATGTTTCATAATCTTGATTGAATACCATGATAACTTAACTAATATTATAGTTCTCATTTCTCTGGGTATTCTGATCCCAACTTGACTGTTGTCCAGTTATCTGCTCTCCTTCTTCATCAGTTTAATATCCTGGTACTTCTGTTTATTTTGATGCTCCTACTGAGCGGCTTCAGCTACTACTATGAAGTCTGATCTGCAGCTGAGAATGATTACAGTACTCAGGCTCTGCTCACAAAGTTATGTGACAGAGGAGCAGTAGAATTATATCCTTTGGACCTTCTTATTATGGATGAGTTTCTCTGTTAAGGATCAAACCACCCTAAGAGCTTAACATTCTTACATCTCTGAATTCTGTCTTCTGTGCCAAACAAAGAATGATCAAAAAATTCAACTTTGTTCACTTTGCATTACAATGTTTTTGAATGTATAAGACAAATGCAAGCAAAAAGAAGGGCCCATTACAACTCCTAAAGAATGAGCATAAATACATAATCCCAGTCAATGAGATGATATAATGTATATATTATAATAACATTTTTTTTAAATTTAATATGATCAATTTATGTTTCTTCCTATTTTAGATGCTTAGCATTAGTATTTATAGATTTTTTTATTGTTCTGTGTGTACAAACAAGAACATTTAAGTAGGTCCTTTGCACCATCAGTCATGTGTCTTCTATGGACCAGCAGCAATTTACATAGATAAGAAAAGAAACAGGTTGAGAGAGTTATGGGTGGTCTTGAGGAAAGTCAGTATTACCAGGAATGGCAACTGCTTCCATTTCCTCAGTGAAGTCAGGTCAGGAAGGATTTATCCCTTCTGGCAGAACATGAGTCTTACACCTCATAGAGTAGGTTATTTAAGACCACTAAAATTAGAAGAGGGTGTTGCTTGAGTTAGAACCTGGGCAAGCCAATTTCACCGGGCATCTTCTTCCTCTGGATAAAAAAAAAAAAAAATTCAAGATAATTTTCAAGAAAATAATTCCACAGATTGATGTAATTTCCCACAGGGCTTTGTTTCAATTTGAAGGGAATCATTCATTCCTCGTATTTCACTTCAATAGTAGACATTTTATGAAGTAAAGACATCTACGTGTGTTATAATTCAGCCAGCCACAGCAGGACTGGGTAAGTGTCAGTAATGTCAGTTGTACTGCTAGAAGAGATAAAGGCCTCCTCTAGGCCTACATAGGAGCTGCTACTTCACACAGATTCTTCTCGAGATAGTGAGAGGAATCCCCAAGCCCTACCTTTTCTTGACCTATTTTTCCCAGCTACAGTATGAGCAATTTCATAACATCTTCTATAATCTATATCAATTGAGAGCCAGAATCCAGATTCATTCAGTGAACTCATTGTTTCTTTCCCCAAAAGTTCATTACTTTGGAAAATATTTTCTAAAGTAAATTTCATGCATTCAAACTGAATTCTGGATTTTTATAAGAGATAAATTGGAAGTATTCAGTGAATGTATTCTTTTTTAAAGATTTTATTTATTTATTATGTATACAACAATCTGCCTCCATGTATACCTGCAGGCCAGACAAGGGCACCAGATCTCATTACAGATAGTTGTGAGCCACCATGTGGTTGCTGGGAATTGAACTCAGGTCCTCTGGAAGAACAGTCAGTGCTCTTAACTGCTGAGCCATCTCTCCAGCCCCAGTGCTCTGAGCCATCTCTCCAGCCCCAGTGAATGTATTCTGCATGCTATACTGTAAGCATGCCATTGATAAATAGTTCTTTCTTTAGTACTGGAACTGTTATTAGTTGTCTTTAAAATTATTGTTTTAGAGAATCAATTTCAAGAAATCTAAAATATGTCTAGAAAGTGAATAATGCCCTTCTAGTCTTCTAGAACCATTATTGCTGCCAGAATATGATAAATACAGAAATTATGGGATTTTATATATATATATATATGCATATACATACATGTGTATACATATGTGTCATGGTATTAAAAATCATATGTGCATATTATATATCATTTTACTTAACGTGGCACATAAAATAAAATTTTTGTAAAGTATATCATAGTATCCACTATAAATAGTATATTGTCTTTATGTGTTTTATAAATATTAAATATATGCTATAGCTGTGCCACAACAATATAGTATAACATGACATATTAGGTCATAATACGTTTATGGTATAGCATGTATAGTGTAGATATAGAGGTCCTTATAAAAAATAGCTCATATAATTATAGAAGGTGGAAGTCTTCTGATATGCTGCCTGTAAGATGGAGAATTAGGTAAGTTAATGATATAAATAAAAAAATAGAATTTCTGCCATATTTCACATACTTACCAGGATTTGGATTAAGAAAATAACAAGAAAAATTGCTTACTTAAGAGTCACAGTCCCAAACTAACAAATGGTTATGTTATATTCCTAAATGTGTGTTAAAAGGTAAACTAAAATGCTCTAGCAGACACTACAATGGCAGCTGGCATATCCCCCTGGTTTCACGTACTGTTTTCTAGGTCACTAGGCTCAGAGTTTAGAAGTAATATGTACTTCTCCTAATGGAACATTATGTCTTAAAACTTTGTATGCTCTGAATTACTCTGAGCTTTACTCATCTATAGTCAATATGAGGTCAATGTAATCAACTTATGACAACACCCCAATTTTTATTGCAAAAATGTTCTAATAATTAAAAAGGCATTCAGATGTATACCTATACATAATAAAATAAAAATCATGCACAGAAACTGAAAATAATGTTTTGGACATTATTTTGAGTAAATAGTTATCTACATATGTACACATTGCTTTTCATTACATAAAAAGAACAAAGACCCTTTTAAAAGTTATCAAAATTCAATAAATAATGTGCAAATAATATATTTCTCATAAATAGACATGTGAGAAGACAAGTATTACTTGAACATTGTTTAAATATGAATAAATATCATGTGATACCACTATGTAACATTTATGAAGGCTAATTCTAAGAGGTTAGATAATATTTGTAAAGAAATGTCTATGTTAACGCTGTGAGGCCCTGGGAGGTTACTGTAGGAAGGTATGAAAGTAAGCCAGGGTTTCAGCAGAGATCCCAAGATGCTGAACATGCCAGAGTCATGGAACATCCTCCCAGTAGAGCTATACAGAATAAGAGGAACAAGCCCAAGACAAGTTTATATACTCTAGGTAGCAACGCCTGAAAGGAAGAGTCTCTACACCAGACAGACAGCTGTGGGATTTTGTTTGTCCTGATGGCTTTCAGTTTTCTTCTGGTCTAGTATTCCTCCATTTGTTCCCATTTTTCTTTTTTAGAGTGATAATATATATTCTGTGTCATTGTTTGTAAAGGTATGTAGTTTGCTTTTCGGTTTTATATGGGCCTACCATGAAGAGATTTCCCTAAATCTCAGAGGAAACTTCAGATTTTGGAATTTTAAACAGTGTTAAACAACGTTAAAGACTATGGTAACTTTTGGAGTGTAAATAAATATATTTTACTCGATGATATAACCATGAATCTATAGGGGCCATGGAGTGGAACATGGTGATTGAATGAAAAATGTCCTCATTACATAGATGCTTGGACATTTGGTCCTTAGGTGGTGCAGCTGGTGAGCCTTGTTGGAGAGAAAATATGTGATTATGAACAGGCTTAATGAGTATATAGTCTCACCCTACTTCCAGTTTAATATGTTTGCTTTGTTCTTCTGGTTGTGAATATGATCCCTCAGCTTACTATTCTGAGTGCTAAACCTGCCTCTTTCCATGGCTTCCTCCAAGATGGTTAATTATGCCCTTGAAACCATAAGCCCAAATAAACGATTTTCTCTCTTATTTTCCTTGGCCATGCTAGTCTATCACAACAATAAAGTAACTAATGGTCTAACCATACTACACCGATATTTACCCATCATTTAGTTAAAAGAAATGAAACCACAGCTAAAAATTGTTACATGAAAATATGAACAACAGCTTCATTCACAATTGCTATAAATTAGAAAAAACTCAAATGAACATTACCTGGTAAATGTACTATATAAATCGACAAATTCTGACATAATAAGACATTAATATTGATAAAAAAAACAAAGGAAAAGAAAATCACTGATTGTTTTCACAATTAAAGAATACTTAAAGCATTCTGGCACATATGCAAAAGTGCTACACACACAATGGTGCCATTCATATAATTTCTAAGAAAGGGGAAGTTCATAATGCACAAAAATAGATCACTGATTTCCAGGGCCAGTGGTTATGGACAACTAACTGGTCTAAGAATCCATGTCATATTCCCTCAAGCTCTCCCCATCCTCTCTTTCTCCCTTCTCTCCCCCCATCTCCCCTTATCCCCACCTCACCCCCACCCCTGTGGTCCCAACCCCTGCCTGGCAATTTTGTCAATTTCTGATATCCAGGAAGATAACAATATGTTTTTCTTTGGGTTCATCTTCTTATTTAGCTTCTCTAGGATCACAAATTATAGGCTCTATGTCCTTTATTTATGGCTAGAATCCACTATGAGTGAGTACATACCATATTCCTCTTTTTGGGTCTGGGTTACCTCACTCAGGATGGTGTTTTCTATTTCCATCCATTTACATGCAAAATTTAAGATGTCATTGTCTTTTACTGCTGAGTAGAACTCTAAAGTGTATATGTGCCACACCTTCTTTATCCATTCTTCTATTGAAGGGCACCTAGGTTCTGGCTATTACAAATAGTGCTGCTATAAACATAGTTGAACAAATACTTTTGTAGTATGATTGGGCATCTCTTGGGTATATTCCCAAGAGTGGAATTGCTGGGTCCTGTGGTAGGTTGACTCCCAGTTTCCTGAGAAACTGCCACACTTGAGGGAATGGGATGGTTGGGATGGAGGAGGGGGGATATGGGAGCAGGGAAGTATATATCTTAATTACGGGAGCCATTTTAGGGTTTGCAAGAGACTTGACACTAGAGGGGTTCCCAAGTGCCCCAGCTTGTTCCTTGGGCAGCAGAGGAAAGGGTGCCTGAACTGGCTTTGTCCTATAGCCACACTGATGATTATCTTGCATATCACCATAGAACCTTCATCTGGTGATGGATGGAGATAGAGATAGAGACCCACATTGGAGTACTGAACTGAGATCCCAAGGTCCTAATGAGGAGCAGAAGGAGGGAGAACATGAGCAAGGAAGTCAGGACCACGAGGGGTGCGTTCACCCACTGAGACGGTGAGACAGATCTAATGGGAGATCACTAAGTCCAGTTGGAATGGGACTGATGGAGCATGTGATCAAACAGTACTCTTTGAATGTGGCTGACGGTGGAGGCTGACTGAGAAGCCAAGGACAATGGCACTGGGCTTTGATTCTACTGCATGGATGGGCTCTGTGGGAGCCTTGTCAGTTTGGATGCTCACCTTCCTGGACCTGGGGGGAATTGGGAGGACCTTGGACTTCCCATAGTATAGGGAACCCTGACTGCTCTTTGGCCTGGAGAGGGAGGGAGTGGGGGTTGGGGTGGAGGGGAGGGGAGGGAAGTCAGAGGAGGGGAGGAGATGGAAATTTTTAATAAAAAAGAAAAACAATGTAAAAAAAAGAATCCATGTCATAGTCCCATCAGTCCCTCCATTCCTCGTCTAAAACACATTCACTTCCAAACTGACAAGGCTCACAGTGAGCCCGTTCCTGGACTTAGGGGGACCTGGGAGGACCTTGGACTTAACATAGTGAAGGGAACCCTGATGGCTCTTTGTCTTGGAGAGGGGTGGAGTGGGGGTATGGGTGGAAGGGAGGAAAGGGAAGGGGGAGAAGGAGGGAAGGAGATGGAAATCTTTAATAAAAAAAATGAGGAAAAAAAACAACACATTCACTTCAGTCTTCTCTGTATCTATAAATTTTAAGCAGGCAAGGTAAAGAAGAATTTGTGCATGATGAACCCATTTAAGGACTGCAACCTTCAGGTGAGACTTTTGTCATTAGCCAGGGAGGATGCAGATGTCATCAGAAGAAGGTCTTACGGACATAAGAGCAATGTGACACTGAAGAGAGAGTAGAGATGCAGCCACAGTCCAGGGGATGCTGACAACCCCTGGGAAAATGGAAGATAGATACAGCCACCTTGGCATCCTCAGAAGTAAACTGCTGTGCAGCAGGTTGCATTTCTTCCCACAAGACTAAATTTGGACATGTGTATCTAGAAATGTAGGGTGATAAATACCAGGCATTATAAAGTGCCCATTTTGTGGAAATATTTTTTAGTTGAAACTCAGTATCAGTATAGAACATGAGAGAAAGTTGATAAATAATTAAATGGTATGTGTCAAGATTGTTATAACTAGTATGTAGTAATATAATATTTTTATAACATTAGCATATAACACATCTTCCATCCAGAAGATCATATGTAGTTGTATAAACTCAAATAAAAATTTAAAGACTTTATTTTCTCATTTTTCTCTAAATTATTATTTATTTATACTCCAATCTTTCATGCCTTAATATTCCTCCTATTGGTAACTTAGCATCCTTTAAGATGTACCTAAAGCAATGTGTTTTCCTATTTACATTTTTCAAGTCACTCTAATTATGTTTCTTATACAGGTCTTATCATTTTCTGACTTGTGGGTTAGATTTGCTTAAGAATTCATCTTTTATGGTAGAAGACAAAATTCTTGAGACCTAGAACTAGAATACAATCTTGCCTAGAAATTCTCAAATATTATATTCCTTGACACATGTTATCTAAGACTAAGTGCAAATGAGTTGGAAATATTAATATTGCAATGGGTTGAGTAACCTCACATACCCACACATCACTGCATAGCAGCATTGGATATTGTAGAGTACTGATTAGTTACCCTCAGGATTCCATGGTGAGTGGGGATTGTGACTCACAGTTTATAATTAGAATTACAACAGAGCAATATTTCCTACTATTAGCCTGGGAAAGATAAAAATTTAGAAAGAGAATTGTAATTTTTACTATATGTGTATAGCTTTTGCAATACTGGAAAGTCAAAATGTTAGCAAGAATATTGGAATTTGAGCAGCTGGGTGATCAAAAACATTAATTCATTAATGTTTTATTTAGTCTACAAACATTGTCTGGCCTCCAAGTATATGCTGACCTGTGTACGATATACTGGGAATTAAAATGTCTTTTCTGGTTATCACAAAGTTCTTTCCTTTTCTCTGCTGTAGACAGAGATTCGGTACATTTATTGTGCTAACAGCTCCTCTTTGTCCATAAAAGAGAGCAAGATAAACACAGAGCAGACATCTCCTAAGGTGATTAAATAGCACTCAAACAGCCCATGCATCTGAGCTCCATTTGCTCTCTTAGCTATAGAGATCCACACAGCCTGGATGACCTGTGATGTCAGTTTGCTACTTGCCTACAGTCCTGATTTCTGCTTTGTTAAACAGCATGATGAGCCAGCTATTCAATTTCTCCCCTCAACTCCAAAGGTACTACTTAGAGCTTCCAATTGTGTAATAGATTCTAGTGTGTGGCAACTGCTGATACTTCTTTTACTATGTATAGCCTAACTTCATATCATGCAATCATGTTAAATAACAATCCAGCAGTTCAGTTCAGCCAAAGACTGACAAATAAGCCAGTCCAGATGACAAAGCATTCTACTTCAAGATAGACTGTAAACTATGGGCTAATTAAGTTTCTGAAAAAGAAAAGATACTTCCTGTAAAGACCAATTTGATTGCATTTAGATATAGTTATAGACAATGCTATCTCCTAGGAGTCCACGAGGAAATTTTAGCTTTAGATAGCTTTGAACTAAACCACTGTGTTCACTAGTCTCATGAAAGTTTGATATCTGGTTCATCTGCTACGGCACTTATTTTTACAGAAATGGTACTGAGAAATGAAAAGTAGTGTTTCATGTTCTTATTCTATCACAGAGAAACTTCTAAAATGGCCCCTCTATGGGGCTGAGGATGATACTAATTTCTCCACGCAGAGTTTAGAGGAGAAGTACTTTTTTTTTTTAATACTTTCTCAATTTTGGAAGGATTTTAACTACACCCTTTTGGCAAGTATTGACTTTTATTTCTTTAACTTTCTACCAATGATTCTAAGATTATTTTAACAATAAAAAAGACTATTCATTAGGATAGTCGCTTTTTTTTAAAGTATGTTTTAAAATGATGAATTTTTTAACTTTGTTTTTCTTATCAATAAAAGTTTACTGAAAAATGATGTGAAAGTAAGACTTTCTGAGAAAGCTCTACAGAAAATGTTTAAATATTTGTTATTTGCTTTATTTAGTTAAAAAGACCGCTCCTCATTTTGTCTATATTTATAATTCCTGTTATTTTAGACTCACTCAATGTAAGTTGCAGTCAAAAATGGATTTTATCTTTGGTTATTTAGAACACAAAATTCAATATTTCTACTTTTTGTTATAAAACTTATACATAAAACACTGACTTTGACTGCATTGTCACAAAGGTGTATATATAGTCATCAATTGTGAATTCTAAATATCTGTTAAGAAATATGTTACTCTATCCCTAAATATAATCCCACATCCCTTCTTAGTCAGTAAACTGCAAGCTGTAATACTTTCCTTGATTACCCACTCTGAAAATTTTTTATATTGCATTTAGAGAAGTTTTGTCTTATTAAAAACAAATTTGGATGCCTCGCTCATTATATCAAGATGACCTCAAATTGATTATGTAGCTTAACCCTGGACTCATACTTGTGAAGGTATGACTTAATATAGTAGAGTTCTAGGATTACTAATGTGTACTACCCTGTCTGACCTTATGTATTCTTGAACCAAAAGCTGGAAAAGCATAATGTCTCAGAATGGTGGAATAAAGACCTCTGTAAACCTGAGTTTTTCTAAAATCAACACAACTCTAGTAAAACCTTCACTGTTACCTCTTCTCAAGCTCTGGACATTAATATATGTTTTAAATTATCTGAAATGAAATGATAGTAAGGCAGCACAATTTCAGCAAGGAGGATGACTGACTTTAGCCTCAATCCCATTCCTGTCTGCAACCCTTCAACCATTTTGAAAATTGATAGTTTTGTAACCAGGAGACCCATAAAAAGAACCAGCAATCTAGTAGCTGCAAGAAAAAAAGGAGGAGGACAAAGAGAAAAAGGAGGAGGAGAAGGAGGACGAGAAGAAGGAGGAGGAGGAGGAAGAGGAGGAGAAGGAAGAGGAGGAGAAGGAGGAGGAGGAGGAGGAGGAGGAAATATTTAGAGCTCTACAAAGTCTTACCTCCAAATAACAGACAATATTCGACATAACTGGTAGCCTGATAGAAGGCTCTATTTCCAGAATTTGTCTTTATGTGACTTGATATTATATACCCACTCTCTGAAAGCAGCCCTATCTAAGTGATTCTGGCAAAGAATTACATCTAGGTAATTCCTGAGATGGTATTAGTAATTGATATTAACTAGAGTCCTATTGGAGCTTAGAAAGAAAACCAGGAAAATATGTCATTTTCTTCTAGTTCTAGAAATTGAAAAGTTGTACAAATAAGGACGGTGTGTCTCCAGGTTACACACCTTTAATCCCGGCACTCTGGAGGCAGAGATAGATGGATCTTGTATTTGTGGACAGTCTGGTCTACAAAATTATTTCTAGGGCAGCCAGGGCTACACACTACACAAGAAACCTTTTCTCAATGAACAAACAATACCAAACCAACCCAAACCAAAGAAAGACAACAAAAACAAAACGTCTGTATGGATGCTCGTGCAAACTCCCCCACAGCTCTAATTTCTCACTTCTGATTTCTCAGTGGACGGCTAAAAACCAAGAAAGACTAAGGCAGAGTTGTAAATAAATTGCTGGTCATTGAGCACATACTCCAACACACACAGAACGCTTCCAAAGGAAGACCAGGAACCATTGTTTCTTACTTGCAAGTTTAGGTAGCCAAGGGAGGTTTTCAGCAATCATATAAGATAGGGGGACAGTTCACAGCAGGGGCCTAGAAAGGTGACAGAATAAGAATGCAGAAGCAGTGATCAACTTACCCTACAGGGAAGTGGTATTTGATTTACAAAACTGCTATTTTATATAACTTCATAAGATAAAAAACAGTAATTTTCTTTCTTCCGAATTTTAAATTAAGATGGTAATTTTTCTCACCATTACAGATATTAAGAGATTATAACTGGAAACTGTAGGAAAATGATAAAAGAATGAAGCTAGAATATTATGAATGTCTGTTTACCAAAAATGAAGTTATAATTAAAAATAGAGAAACAAACATGCTAATGTTTGGCATAATTTTTTTTCTGAGTAATTATATTCAGTACAAGTAGACTTCACATACCAGTTCAAAGACAGAATTAAGAGAGAGTATATAAAAGGTGATCCACATTCTATTATCACAGAGGAGATGATTGAATTTCAAATGAATAAATGCACTGAAAATAAAATAACCCTTTTAAAAACCATAATTTAAAAAATGACTTTGAAGAGAGATACGCTGGATAGCCAATAACTATCCCAGAAGTCATAGCTTATTAAACAGAAAACCCAAGAAACAGAAAGTGCAAGATACAGACACTTTCCCAGGAGTTGTTAGCTAAGAAGTTCCTAGAGGTCTCACTTTATGGCCATTGTCCTTGATTGGTAAAATCCTTCTACTGAGAGCACACATTGATTGCAGAATACAGAAACATCACATTCACCAGAGCGAAAAGATTGCTCCTTGCTGGCTAGCCTTCATTGTGCTATGTAGTGGCATTTCAATAGTATTTTAATAAAAAAGACTGCCTGAAGATTTGACAGTAAAACAGTCCCACTAGTCAGTCTTGAAGACCAGGTTATGGTAACACACACCTTTAATACCAGTAATCACAATGACACACATCTTTAATCCCAGTAGCCACCCTAGTTGCCATAAAAATCGGATGGTGCATGCCTTTAATCCCAGTAGTGTAGGCCTCTAAATCCAGTCCTAGAGAGGCATATAAAATGAGGCGAGACAGCTCTCCGACATATTCTCTTTCTGAGACTCCAGATGGCAGGATCGCCATTTCAGACTGAGGTTGAAGGAAGAGCCAATAACTGACTGTTTTGCTTTTCAGATCTTAAAGTTGAACTGCAATTTCTGATCCTGAGCTTTCATTTAATCATGCTTCATTTCGCCTCCAACTTTTTGGGATACAAATTTATGAAAATGCCATTTGTTCAGGCTTTGTAACCACCAGCGCAGGTCAGAGTTGGGATTGGAATTCCACTTCTAGGAGTCAGAACCCAAATCTGGCTACCCGGGTTTGGGAGGAAAACTAATGTTCCCAGCTTGCATCCACTTAGCTTCCAGGCAAAGATGGAAAATACACAAAGAATCTGGATATTGTATGTTATTTTGTTGTCTTTGAATTGTTTGACTGCTGGGAAAGAAGCAACAACAGCTAAAGGACATTTGATTATTAATGCTGCTGAATTAATCCAACCTATGTACTTTGAAAATGCCTTGACTTCAAAATGTAAGTCAAAAGATATGTTAGTTTGGAAAAGAGGTTTTGCTTTTGTTTCCAAAGGAAGTGAGAGGCTGAGGATTTATTCTAGATTAGGAAAAATAAGATTAGATCAAGGAAGACTTCCTAAAAAGTCTCCAGTGGGAACAGATGACTCAGATGATCTGACATTTCAAAGTACATCTATTGCAGTTTCCTGTGGGTTCTACATCCAGAACAGCTTCAAGACTGCTGGTTAAAGTGATCCAGCCTTGAAATACTCCAGTAAGAACTTGACCATAATTCTAAAAATTCTTTGGGTCCCCATAAGATTATCAGCACCCCCAGTCAGCAGGAAGTAGACTTGAAAAATAATCCCACATTCCCAAAAAATGGATTATGGATTTTTTTTAGTGTGTTCGTTACAAGTTATTATAGATAATGTTCAGAAAAAAAGCTAAACAAAGGAAATTAGATTCAAGGTTCTTGTTTTGAAAAAAAATGGCCAGGCTGGGGTGGCACATGCTTTTAATCTCAGCTCTCAGGAGGCCAAAGCAGATGGATCTCTATAAGTTCAATGTCAGTCTGGTCTACAAATCAAGTTCCAGGGCGGGCTCCATAGTTATTGAGAAACCCTGTCTTGAAAAGCCTAAAATATAAATAAATTAATTAATTAATAAAGAAAATAAGAGAAATAAAAGGAGAAAAAGGAAAAGAAGAAAGGAGATATAGATGTGATAAGTAAAAAGGTTAATTATTGAATCTACTTTTTAAAAGCAACTATTAGTTTTAAATAATTTACATTGGTTTTACTTTTATATATTATATATAAATTTTGCATATTAATACAAATTTGAGATTAATTTTGTTAAAATATATTACACATACATTTTAATCTTGCTCAAGGTGTTGTACCTATGCAGTTCATTCAGCAATGTAATGCAAATTTCTAGTCCTTGAAAATTATTATTATCAACTGTTTAGTATAATAAAGAAATACAGTTTAGCAGTTAATCACCTAGCATAATTGAACTTGTAGCCACATTAGGTATGTTTTCAAGGTTCAACAAATATATAATTTAGATAGATAGGTCTTCTTCAAATACTTCAGAGATCTACAGAATATGGCATTTAAGTTGTTTTAATAACCTAGGTTCTTTTTTATAACAGTGAGACACGTCTGCTCCTGGCAGCACCAATCTATTTCAGAGAAGATAATGGGAATAAAGAAACTTCACATAGAGTTTACTTTTTGTGGCAAATATAAGCCACTGGGCAAGAAAATGCACCTGCCTCAACTGCTGACATTATGCTGTCCTAATCAGACAAGCAGGACACAAAATATCCTGCTTCACAGAAAAGCCTGTCAAATACACTAGTCCTGTAGGCTGAAGATGGATGCTCCAACATTGCAGAGGAACTTTTGGTGACTGTCCAGAAGCAAGCTGTTCTGTCATTACTCATATTTTTGAAAGTCACTTGCTTGCACTTCCTGTTTACTCTTTTAATATTATTTTCTACTTGGGTCTCTTAGAGAGTTGAAGATTAGATAGCTATAGTTTATAGTATATCAAACACAGAAAGCAAAATATGATAGAAAATATATTAGGTATAAGACTTTGGGCACACCAAGATAGGATAGATATGAAATATTTTCTCTGAACTTGTCAAATATAAATAGACTAGACATTGTTGGTGTATTTATTTCTTGTGTATATTATATATAGTCATTGTATTTATTGTACATAGTCTTCTTATATTAATTATAGCATTCTTTTTTACTTTCAACAAAAAGGGAAATGTAGTGGCATTTCATTGTATTTTAATAAATAAAGACTGTCTGAAGATCTGAGTGTAAAACATTTCCACTGGTCAGCCTTATAGAACAGGTTATGGTACCACCTTTAATTCCAATAGTCACACTGACACACACATTTAATCTGAGTAGTCAAACTAGTTGCCATAGAAATCGGGTAGTACATGTCTTTTATCCCAGCCCTAGAGAGGAATATAAAATGGAGCAAGACAGCTCTCAGACTCAGTCTCATTCTAAGATTCCTGGGAGGACCAATTGCCATTTCTGACTGAGGTCAAGGTAAGAGCCAGTGGGTGACTGTTTTGCTTTTCAGATCTTCAGCTTGAACCCCAATTTCTGACCCTGAGCTTTTATTAATTATGCTTCAGTGCTGGGGGTTGCTATGCAGATTTTTGGAGGAGATAAGTCAAAATGAGTTCCCAGCTTTGGGTGGTTTAATCTAGTTGTTTCGTAGGCTAGTTAGGGGGCTTATTTATGGTGCTATGGACCTAGTTAAGGGCCATGACTGAGGTCGATAGTTATAGATAATAGAAATGACACTACTGCTTTTGCTTTGCTAAATCAAGATGTTGTCAAATGAACTTCTAATTCTTTATGTGTTTATACATAAACTAAACCAGTGTTGTCTTTGCCTTGATCTAATAATCACTTTTATAGGAAGCCGTACTTAGTACAGAGACTCATGGTTGGTCTCAATACTCAGAACAAGTCATTGTTGAGTGTTCAGCATTAAAATGAAATAACTTCCAAATCTCAAGGAACTTTGCAGAAGCAAATGTGCAAAGAACTTGAGAGCCTCATGATGAGGACTGTGAAACACAGTCTTATGGGCGTGGTATGGCCAAAGCATACATGAGCTCACATGGCTAAGGTTGCATGCAGAAAGCTCATACATCCTGATCCCATTAACATTCAGTCATAGATGGAAGAGGAGATTAAAGGGCCCCTTCCTGCCTAAAGGTGTAAATGGCAGTCCACGGCTCCTGGTAAAGAGGAAGTCACTGCCTTTATTGTTGGAGCCACTGATGAGTTACTTATTCTTAGGTATAAACCTCATACCTACATTCATATGAATGGACCTAGTGAAACCTAGTGGGTCACCAAGAAAAGAAGAAGAGGAAGAAGAATCAATGAATGTGAGAAGGGGACTTTATAGCAGATGATGGGAAGACTGTGGGACTAGGAAATGGAGCAGTGAAGGTGGAAGGGTAAGTGTGATCAGAATAAAATCATATACATCTAAAATTGTCAACAATAAATTAATTAAAATTTTATTCCAAGTAGGGTGTGGTAATGTACACCTATAAAAACTACACCAGCAGAAATGCACAAGTACCATTACAATCAACACAAAACACTGAATGTTCATAATAAGACTAGGAAGACCAAGGGCAAATTACCATATGCACTACTGTGCTAGAAAACTTAGTTACTGATTTTAGGTAAGAAAGATATGTAGTTCTAGATTGGAAATAAAGAACTCCTCCCCTCTTCACAGATGATAGGACCTTCTATGTCAGAAGATCCCAATAAGGAAAAATAACATTAGAGTAAATTTCATGTGTTTTTGCTTCAGAAGTATTCAGGCTAAAGTAGGAGAAACACGTATACCAACTCAGGCACAAAACAATTGAGCTACAGTCTGTCCTGTCTGCTAGAGATGCTGGGGGAATGGTGGTCCAGAACTAGTGGGAATAACCAACTACTGTCCAGTTTGTCTTAGCCCCCCCCCCCCCATCCAGAGGAGAGGTAGCCTATGCCCTACATTTCCTGAATGATGTAGGGTATAACCAAATACATCTGGTCAAAAAAAATCAATGAAATGATTCCTAATGATATTCTGCTATACTCAGAGATCAGTGTCTTGTCTATTTGTCACCAAGAGAGGCTTCTAGGGGCAGCAGATAGGAAAAACTACAGAGATCCACAGACAGACATGCTGAAAGATAGTCTAAATTGGAGTTCTCTGTCAGGTCCATCCCCTTGGACACCAAGGACCCTGCAGAAAAGGAAGAGGAAAGACTTCATGACTCAGAGAGGATGGAGAACACCAGAAGAACATGGGTCACTGAATTAACTAAGCAGGGCTCATATGGGCTCACAGAAAATGAAGTTTGTGGTCTGCAAGGGTCTTCATATATATTATGACTGTTAGGTTGGTATTTCTGTGGGACTCTTAACAGTTGGAAAAAAGTGGATCTGTGACTTTTTTGCCTGCTTTTGGTACTCTTTTCCTCCTATTGGGTTGCCTTGTCCAACCTTGATATGACGGCTTTTCCCTTGTTTTGTAGTGTTTGTTGTTGTCTCTTTGTTTGCCTGTTCTCTTCTGAAAGAAAAGCAGATGGAAGTGTTTCTGAAGGAGGGGGAGGTGAGGAGGAGCTTGGAGGAGTAGAGGGAGAGAAAACTATGGTTGAGATGTGTTATATGAGAGAAAAATTAAAAAAAAAACAGAATTATATCCAATTTTTTTGTTGTAATTTTATTCACTAGCAACAAAAGTTACAAAATTTTGAGAATATAATCTTTAAATAGTATAATCTAAAAGATTCAAATTTAAGAAATATGTTAATGAGCATAATGTAATACATAAATATTGAAAAATAGAAAAAGCATAATTAAAAATCAAACAATGCTTAGTAGAATGAAAAGCAGTATTGAGAGGTAAATTAACAATGTCACCAGGACTTCAAAAATAATAAAAAATAGATAGACATTTATTTTTGGATTGTAAAATCTTGCTCTTTTTTTCCTTATTTTATTGCATTTTTTACCACAATATAAGTATATATATTTATAAGCTTTTATTTTTTAAAATATAATTGGGTGCATTGTGTATGTGGAGGGATTGTGTGTTTGTTTGTGTATAGTGTATGTGTATCATTGTGTTCATGTGGAGGGCAGAGAACAACTTGCAGAAACTGGGTCTTTTTGGCATCATATTGGTTTCAGACATCTTATCCAGGTTGTTGACTTGGCAGCAATCATCTTTACCTGATGAGTCATTTTTCCAGCATAATTATGACTTTTTTCTAGACATGTTATATGTTCCTACATGTAATATTTACCTTATATTGCAATTAGAAAGGAAACTTTAATATTGCTCACTTTTATTCCCTGTTCCAAATCAAAATAGCTAAATATAGTCTAAACCTTAACATAAGAATCAGCTCAACAGATGAATGGCATTAAATCGATATAAGCCTCTAAAAGCTTCCATCTGAGTATTTGAAGGCAGCTAATGTCATAATTGTAATCATGTAGGGATTTTGTATTTACAGTCAAGCCTGTGTCAGTCACTATAGATATGCTTATGAATTCATAATATATTAATATACATAAAGCTGACATGGTTTTATAGACACTATCCTCATTCTTTAAATCAAGAATGAGCTCTGATGTATAAATAATTATTTGATATTGACATTCTCAGAAAAACTTGCAAGCACTGCTTTCTATTTTAATAAAGTTCTGTATTTTAATAAAAACAATAGCAGGACGGCTGGTGCAGTGATATTGACACCACATTTCCAAAGCTCTCCCCTCTGTTCACTAACGACAGCATTTTAAGCCCAGTGTGTTTAATCAATACACAGAAAAACTAGTTAACAGTAAAAAACATAAATTAAGTTTATGATCTTCTTACCTTTCCCCCTTCTTTGTTTTGCTCAATAATATTTACATAATTAGATCTTATCAGTTTTTGACAGTGATTCAAAGCTCTAGTCTCAGCTAATGTTCAAAAATATCATATATTATTTTTTAAAAGATGCATGTTGAATGCATTCCTGTAGACATTAGCCTCTAGGGAGAATGCTCTGAAAATTTTGCTTTGTGGTTAAGTCTAGACAACATTTGCCTGGATACCACTAAAATTCCTAATGTATCCTCCAGATGCAGTTAACAACCAGGACATGCTTTGTTTTCTAGTAGTGTTATCTAATTTGAGAATTCACACTGAATCAAACTTTATATCTTATAATATTTTAAGCATTTCAATGAAATTACACAAAAAGTCTGATAGACTAAGTTGGTGACATTTTTCTTCTCGACAAAATTAATCATTGCCTCCAGGACTAAGTCAGACTTCTTGGAATTCAATTTGACCATGCAGATTTTACAATTCACTTCAACTATTTTGCTATTGGCAAAGAATCTCGGTGTCTGCCACTGCTGTAAACTTGCGTTTGGCATCTTTTGAACTATGAATATGGACAAAATAACAAAAGGACCTGCCTAAGAAGCTAATGGCTTTTCCATCAGTGCTTCTCTCACCAATAATAGGCTAACAGATTTTGTGTAATTTTTACCTGGGGATAGCTATGTTAGGAATATGTTTTTTGAAGTTAAAAATGAAAGATCATCATTTTCTCTACAGGAATAGATGAAAGGACAAATTACAAGATACCAGGACTGCTGAGAATAACATAGAGCCTCCAGGCATTTGTTGGAAGACAGAAAATATGTGAGCAAATATGCTCTAACATTAAAAACATATATATATATATATATGCTTCATACCTGCTTAGGAAAATAATTTTGAATTGGCAATACTTAAAATATGTTTACCATTTTTGCAGATTTTATGGGATTGAGTTCACAGACTTGCAAATTTCCAGGAAAGCATGTTATTACTGAGCTAACATTTTTTTTCTTTAATTCAGTTATATAAAGGGATCAAGCCTTGTGAAGGTAGGGTGGGGATATAACAGGGAAGGGTTGAAAATTGATTATCTGACTGTTTTTTATATAAAAGAGTAACAGTGTTATACAAGTTGAGAAATATCAAAATCAGTTTGCAAGTACCAAATCAGCTAGAGAAAGAGATGAGATATGTAAGACTATGTAATTCTGAAGGATGTAGGAATCCACACTAAGAAAGAGCCGTGTGCAGCCAACTCAGAAGGTCAAGCTCCTAAATTAAGCAGTCTGGTCAGATACTCTTCTTGGATTTTATGTTCTGGTTACATTTTTGGAAGACTGAATAAGAACCATATACATTGTTCAATATACCAATTTAAGTGTTTGTTTCATAAAGCTACTCCTACAGAAAAACACAGATATTACCTAGTGAACTCTCTATGTCATTTTTAATGGAAAAACAGGTAAATGGATTTGGAGACTATTTAAAGAACCATAAATTATGCCATGATTAGCCTTAAAATGAATACTTCAGACTACCACAAACTATGCACAAACATAGTACATAAGATTGTGATGTATAGCAATTTCTGACTGCTTTTACGTACAACCTACTTCACTCTTGGAGACCTAGTCAGAGCTGTGAATGTGGTTAGTATTCATTGGGTGATTTTTGATTAAGCTTTTAGGTTACAAATATCATTTGGTATTTGATCTTATTATGCTCTACAATGAGTATTTATTATTTTAAAGTTGTCCAAGCTCTTCTACATGCGTTATTTAATCTAAACATGATGATTCCAATTTTATAAAAGAAGAAATAGAAGCTTACATACAGTATTTAAATATAGTGAGAGTTAGCAAATAAACAACCTAAATAAGCCAGAATCTTTCCCTCAGCTCTATCTAGTACATAAAATATAAGTCAATGATTGAGAAATAATGAAAAATAAATGATATAAACTCATCCTCTTTTAGAGGTTTATAGAACTATGGATGTTTTTTGGTTTACAAATTTTCTTTGTTTACAACACAATTAATTTGATCAACAATTCCAATACATCTGCAGCAATATTCTACTAAAAAGGATACTGGAGAATTTAGAAGATCTATAACTTTCATGAGTCTTCATCTAATGTCTGTTATTTATTTATCTATTTGTTTGCTTAGTTAGTTAGTTAGTTAGTTAGTTAGTTTTTTCGAGACAGGTTTTCACTGTCTTTTTTTTTTAGAGCCTGTCCTGGAACTAGTTCTTGTACACCAGACTATGCTGACCTCAAACTCTCAGAAATCTGCCTGTCTCTGCCTCTTGAGATCTGGGATTAAAGGTATACGCCTTGAATGCCTGGTTCTAATGTCTTTTTAGACTCAAAATTTTTGTCACTGTCCAACAGATCAGCATGGTATCTGCTACTAAGCACTCTAAAATATAGTCAGTTCTTTGAATCAACCTCTGTAATGTATATACACAATTCTTTTACTTAGTTAAGCAGAAAGATTAAATACTGATCATGAGTACACAATTAGCAAAACAAATTTTAAAATCAAATCCAAATTGTATTCAATTTTCCTCACCTTCCATTTATATCAGATCTGCTGAATTTCAGATCCTTTGGAGTATAGGGCAGGCAAAGTAATAAGACATACACTTTAACACATGGAGAACATCGCAGAAGCAGCTATGGAATGCTCTGATTTTACTTTCCTTTAAATAAAACTATTTCTAATTTATAATAACCCAAAGCTCTTATATCATATAGATGATAAGCCCAAATATGAAAACATAAGTGATATAAAAGCATCACTTAGCAATATGAATAAACAAATAATGGACAATTGTAGTGTTACACCTCACAGTATTAAAATGATTTATTTCTGTTTATAATCAAGTTATAGAGACACAATCAGTTAAGTTGACAATCGCAGGCACTTTAATGATTGAAAAGCACTACCAATATCTAATCCTGATTAGAAATAATGAAATAAGATTGTTTCTAATCAGGATTAAATATTATTCTAATTATTATTAATAACTTGGCTTATGATTCCATTCAGTATTGGGAATGCTCAAATGAACATCTTTTATATCTTTCCTCTTTTCTCTTAAGACATTTCTCAGAATCCATTTTTACTATCTGAAGAAATGTTACATACAAATTCAACTCTAGGAAATTGGCATGTCATCTGTCTACTCTCCATGCGTGTGGCTGTTCCTGCCCTGTAGCTAACAGGAATGTCATTATGGAAAACCACTAATTCTCAATGCCAAACAGTGGTTATCATTTTCAACATCTGCACCTACCCTATGCTTCCCTCTCTTTTTCACAAGGTCACAATTTCTTTTTCCTCCCTAAAATTCTGAAGGCTGTGTGAAAGCATCCATGAATTTACCCTGCTATTTTCCAGCTGGTTCCATCTGCATGCTAACTAATTGATTAATATGTATTCCTAGTCAGTATATGTTACCATTTTATAGATTATGCTTCTGATGTACACGTCTCTTTTCCAAGATTTGTTTTATAAATTACTGTCTTACCCAAAGCTAATTTAGAAAGAGTATTAAGAAAATCGACACCTGTAAATATTTGTCTTGCCAACTTCATGTGGTTTTTCTCCTATAAGAGGATAAAAACTGACATGAATTCTTCTACTGATCTTTTAGTTTTTGTGTGTTTAAAAATATGTTGAAAGGAAATATACAAAGCTATTATTTCTGAACCTCCTTGTGTTGTCTGTTTAACTGTACACTGTGTTGACTGAAAGTGCTTTGTTGTTTATATTGTTATTTATCAGAGTTACAAAAGAATGTCCTTCTGTGAGAAATGTATTCTGTAGTTCCCAATTGTGGGAAAAGTGTCATAACAAATGCAACATAGTGTCTAACAAATTGCCAGGTGCATTCTTCCCCTGCAGATGTGTGCCTAGTGGGAAAGGAAAAGACTGAGGCTTTACTTAAAGACAAATGGTAGAGCGGAAACATAAATCATGTCTAATTATCTGTTTACATTTTTTCCTTGATGTTTTAGAAACTAAATATACATTTAAGACAAAGAATTCTCAAATGTAGGAATAAATCTAAGCTTCCAGGAAATAAATGATATGGTAAACATATGCTAAATATCATAAAATTCCCTGAAGCAAATACACACACACACACACACACACACACACACACACACACACACACACACACAAATCTAGAAACTCAACCTTCTTAGATTCTTGCCTTGATAGACCAAAACATTTGTCAAAGCTCATCCTTAACTATGATCTATCTTTAAGAGAATGAATAAACAAAAGCCACTCTTAATATAATACAGTTGAATATATTTTAACTTTATCTTTCCTAACTTGTGCCCACAAAAAATAATTTCTATCTTGAAAAACCAAAAAAAAGATAATAATAAATGAATAATTTCTCTATTTCGAAGGATATTTTTGGTTTGGCTGGACTGGGTGGGGCAAGCAGGTAGTACTGTGTTACCCTACAAATTGGCATTCCAACATGGTGGACTAAATCCATGTAAAAGCTGAAAGAGCTTAAAAAGGAATCCTAGACACAAACGAACAGAGTTAAGCATAGTTTGGTAGTGGCATTTTCTTGGGTGGGCTTTTTTTTTTTTTTTTTTTTTTTTTCTAGAAGCAAGCAGAGGTATGGCTCCTTCAAGAGAGGGTGTGTTGATTCAGAGGTAGCAGGAAAAAAGCCAAGCACTTTCAAATGCTACACCTGCCACCTCAACCTCTGACTCTTTTGGGAGACCGAATATTTGGATGGGGTTTGTGAGCAGCATGCTGTGACTTGCTTGATAGAAACTTGGACCCGCTGTACGCCTGGAAGTAGGGCACTGTGTGGCTCTCAGAGGCAGTGATTGGCTCCACAATGCTTGGACAGGGCAAAACAAGCAGAAAGTACTGTATATACCCTACTAAGGGAGCAGCTTAAGTTTTTAAGAAGTACTTTGTATGTTAAGAAACGCTCCTGGACAATAAATAATCACAGATATACAATAGGACAAATTTAGACATAAAAAACCTCTAAATAGGTCACATTGTTGGATAAATTCACTTAGACTTGGGAGAGAGAAGAAAAAGAGTATAGAGAGTTGGAAAAGAAGTAAATTGTTTTTAAAAAATAAAACAACATCTTTAAAGAGACAGAGTACAGACAGTCATAGATTAAAAAAATTAAAAATCAATAAGCCATCTAAATATGGAATATACCCAGAGAGTCTGGATTATGTATACTATTGTGTTTTCTATGAATTTTTTGACTGCCGAGAGACATTTGATGCAGGGAACTGCTAAGCTATGTGTATATATATATATATATATATATATATATATATATATATATATATATATATAGAGAGAGAGAGAGAGAGAGAGAGAGAGAGACTTAGCTTAGCAGATATATATTTGCTTTGGAAAAGAGGTTCTTTTTTTGTTTTCATGGAGGATGAGAACCTGTGGATTGCTTCTAGACTAATATGGTTTGATGGACCAAGATCCCCTAAAAGATTGCTATGAACACTCCTCAAAAAATACTTTACCCAACAAACAGCAGGAGGCAGTTTGGAGAATACTATGCCCAAATATTATTTATAAATGTTTCTTTAATATTTAAAGGGGGTATGCTACAGAGATTTGCATTGGTGTGGATCTTGGTTTATTGATGTAAATTTAAGGTCAATTTTATTATATGTATATTTTTGCTCTTGATTAAGGCATTGTTTTGTGCATCTCATTTAAAAGTGTAATGCATAATTATGAAATTTAAGTTAATAGATAGTCATTTATAATAGTGAAGATCGTAGTCATGTTAGTAAGGTTTTCTAGATATATAGAAATTTATTTTAGTTAGATACATAATCTTCAAACCTTTCAAAGACTATGGAAATTGGCATTTAAAATGTTTTAAGAGCTTAAGACTTTTAATGACAATGAGACACATCTGCTCCTGGCAGCACCAATGACTTCAAGAGGAAGATGGACATTGAAGAGTCTCCTAATGGAGTTGGTTAATCATTTGGGCAAGAAACTGCTCTTGCCTGAACTGCTTGATGAACTGGACATGCAGACCTGCAGAGAAATGACTATTGAAATTCCCTAAAGGTGAGACAATCTTTTACGTTTCCTGCTTTGGTGTGGAACAATGGTCTGTATTCTGTCAACTATATTTTAAATAAATGCTGATTGGCCAGTATCCAGGCAAGAAGTATAGGTGGGACAACCAGACAGGAAGCAGAGGTTGGTCTATGAGAACAGGATAATTCTAGGAAGAAGGAAGTCCTATTCTGCAGTCCTGATCAGCCAAAGAAGAAGCAAGATGTAATTGCATCACCAAATAAGGTATCGAGCCATGTGGCTAACATAAACAAGAATAGTGGGATAATATAAATTGTAAGAGTTAATAAGAAGCGTGAGACACTAGGCCAATCAGTTTATAACAAATGTAGATCTCTGTGATTTTCTTGGAACTTAATGATTGCAGGAACTGGACAGGACAGAAAACTCAGTCAATACTGCTTTATGAAAAAGTCTGCAAAAATGTAGTGAGGAACTGTGGGCAGGCCTGCTTTTCATCCCGCCCGGCTCCTGCAGGGTTAGCTTTACACCCAAAATAACAACACACAAATTGTATTCTTTTAAATACTGCCTGGCCCATATTAGTTTCAGCCTCTTTTTGTCTAATTCTCACATCTCTTGCTTTAACCCATATCTAATAATCTGTGTAACACCATGAATGGTGTCTTACCGGGAAATATTCAGCATCTCTGACCTGGCGGCTGGCTTCATCGCATCTGGTTGTAGAGGCAGGGCAATTGTCTGAGCCATCTACCTCACTTCCTTTTTCCTGTTCTGTCTACTCCACCCACCTAAATGTTGGCCAATCAAATGGGCCAGGCAGTTTCTTTATTAGCCAATGGGAATCTTCCATCATTTCCCCTTTTTCTGTTTAAACAAAAAAGAAAGGCTTTAACTTTAACATAGTAAAATTACATATAACAAAACAGTTATCATGTAAAAATTAAAGATACAATATTTATATCT